>NC_057800.1:335742660-336101002 GCF_018294505.1 Triticum aestivum | reverse complement strand
GATCTCGGTTGTGGTTTTTCATCTAAGTATGTGGTGATTTTTTTAGAAAAGGAAGTATGTGGTGATTAATAATGCAAAATTTTATTAGCTTCGATGCCATGGTATACGTAGTGGTTTAAATAACTTGTGTTTCTTATACTGAAAAGTAATTCAGAATTTGTTTCTGTTCAATTAGAGCCCTGATGCAGACAAGGATGGTGTGGTTGTACATGTCACTCGCTATGAGGCGGATGACCTGAATATACGCATTGGGAAAACAGAGTTCTTGCTATTGGATCCTGGAAGCCATTTGCGGTTATACCAATGAAGAGTTGTATTCCAGCCTCACTGTTGTCAGGCGTGTTGTCCAGGGTGTACTGAAGCACAAGAAGTTCAAAGCTACTCCTTCGTTTGTGAGGAATACTGTTCTTGTCAAGCTTATGCAGGAAGATGACGTGGCATGCCTCCACAAACAAGTTTATCAGTGGCAAGGCCACAAGGTTGTCTTCATGAAGGTTCACAGGATTGAGCTGCTGCGGGACGTCCTCGATGATGTTCATGGCAAGGTCCATCTTGTGTCCAGCCCAAATTAGATCGAGGCATGAAATAGTTTCCCCAGCTAGTGTTTAATAGTAGTTTGGATTGTGTCTAATTATCTGAACCTTTCCTGCTATCGACCCCTCTGGGGCTAGTACTCTATTTGAATCCGTCTATGGAACTGCTGCTACTTTTGTGTGCCCGTGAATCACGTGAGAACCATTGTAATCGTTGCCGAAACAGATGCGTCCTCACTAGTTTTTTCATGAATATGGCATGGTAAGACATAAGTTGTCACGGTTTATCATACGAGCATTGTGTGTTTCGATGAAATAGAGCACTCGTTCGAGAACCGTGCGCCGACGTATACATAAGTACTTGTAAACACTATTGGTGCTACCCCACTTGTAAGCAGTTGTGCAAAACACGTCACATTGGCTCAGCTCGCTTCAACACTAGGCTATCGACCATCTAACAATCAACAATCTGTTGTCTGACATATAAGCAACTATGTATCTTGTTACAGTGGTTCATGTAGTTAATTGAGGCCACAATGTAATAAATTCCAAACGTTCACACGCTAGTCCAGTGCTCATGTGGAACACTCACATTAAACTCGTCTTCATAAAAAACTTGAAAAGCTTAAGTTAAGCAATTTTATACATCTCAATGATTCATAGAACATAACAAACATATACTAGTTCACAGCAAAAGACAAAGTTGTGAGAAGGTTTACAAATCAGGAAAAAAACAAGCAAGGCTTCTGTCTAAGCAAAGGGCCTCCCGACAGGCTTAAATTTCCTGGAGTTCACTCTGGTTTTTTATTGTTGCCACCATTCAGGGTTAGGTTCTCTCATTCCAGAATAACCAATTATAATTGTGGTCTCAGCTGGAATTCTGAACTGAACCATGCAGTGTACTGACCAGCTGAAATGCTTGTGCATTCCACTAAATTTAAGCACCGCTATTTGCAGAAATAAGCAGACCACAATGCCTCTTGTCCGAGCACCTGTCCAAAAAACCACCGTGCAGTCGTGCCAGCTAGTCCTTGGTCCATGGATGAACTGGTAGAAAGTGCATTCTGGAGTAGGATGCAGTTGTTTTCGCTCATCCCTGCACTGCAATCAGGAAGTAAAACATACGAATCAGCTTCTTTCAGATTGCGTTGGTCATTCTACCTTAGTTACTACCAATGTAGGGATACCTTGAAGACGGGAGGTTAGACGATGGCAGCGAGGGATAGCCATCTCATTTTGCGCAGTTGTACTAAAACTGAGGTGTGTGCTTTTGATTGCACGGATAGAAACGATACGGAGACTGAAAGCACAAGTGCTCCCTGGGTGGTTTTGGTAATTAATGTCAACATATCTCTTGTTGGACTAACACTTTTACCTAGTATGTTTCATATAAGTTTAACAATGGACTGGCATGGACTAGAGGATGTGGAACCCCTTCAAGATGCTAAGGACAAAGGATTGGCTCAAGCTTCAAGATCAAGACTCTACATTTTCTATTTTAGTGATCCAAGATCACATTGAGTCTATAGGAAAAGCCAATACTATCAAGAGGGGATGAGGTGTTGCTTAATGGCTTGCTTGCTCAAAGTGCTTAGTGATATGCTCCAAAACCCTCAACTACCTTCCCACATCCACATTTGACCTAAACCAAAAGTCAAACTCGGCCCCACCGATTCTTTCTATCCAGAGCCACCGAGTTTAGTTAACATAGCCACTACCAGAAACCCTAATCAGTTCGGTCTGACCGATGGGATCTCGGTCTCACCGAGATGGGCTTGCAAACTCTCTGTTACCTGTTGCAATATTTTCGGTCCCACCGAGATATGCAATCGGCCCCACCGAGTTTTCTTGGCCAACTCTTTGTTTTGCTTATTACCCAAATCGGTCCCACCGAGTTTGAGTAAATCGCTCAAAATGAGTTTTGGTTTTACCCTAACCCTAGCACATCGGTTCCACCGAGTTGAACTAGTCGGTCCCAAAACCTTAACGGTCACTAGGTTTACTAAATCGGTCCGACCGAGTTTTTCCATTCGGTCTCACCGAGATTGGTAAATTGAGTTTAACGGTTAGATTTTGTGTGGAGGCTATATATACCCCTCCACCCACTCTTCATTCGTGGAGAGAGCCATCAGAACATACCTACACTTCCAATACACATTTTCTGAGAGAGAACCACCTACACTTGTGTTGAGGTCAAGATATTCCATTCCAACCATATGAATCTTGATCTCTAGCCTTCCCAAGTTGCTTTCCACTCAAATCTTCTTTCCACAAAATCCAAATCCTGTGAGAGAGAGTTGAGTGTTGGGGAGACTATCATTTGAAGCACAAGAGCAAGGAGTTCATCATCAACACACCGTTTGTTACTTCTTGGAGTGTGGTGTCTCCTAGATTGGCTAGGTGTCACTTGGGATCCTCCGACAAGATTGTGGAGTTGAACCAAGAAGTTTGTAAGGGCAAGGAGATCGCCTACTTCATGAAGATCTACCGCTAGTGAGGCAAGTCCTTCGTGGGCGACGGCCGTGATGGAATAGACAAGGTTGCTTCTTCGTGGACCCTTCGTGGGTGGAGCCCTCCGTGGACTCGCGCAACCATTACCCTCCGTGGGTTGAAGTCTCCATCAACGTGGATCTACAATAGCACCACCTATCGGAACCACGACAAAAACATCCGTGTCTCCAATTGCGTTTGAATACTCCAAACCCTTCTCTTTACATTCTTGCCAGTTGCATGCTTTACTTTCCGCTGCTCATATACTCATTGCATGCTTGCTTGGTATGTATTGTGTTTGTTAAACTTGTTCTTAAACTCCACTTAAACTTAAGAATATTGAAAACTACAACTTTTGGCACTTAGTGTCTAATCACCCCCCCCCCTCTAGACACCTCTTCTCGATCCTTTCAATTGGTATCAGAGCCTTGGTCTCCATTGCCTTGGTTTAAACACCATTGGAGGAAGATGGATGTGTCTACTTTGGGGAGTCTTAGACATAGAGTGCCTATTCTTTATGGAGAGTATTTTCATGAGTGAAAAAATGAAATGCTTGAGATTTTCAATGAATATCATTTGAACAAGTACATTACTAGCCCTTGTGCACCTCATGTTGATCCTTTGCACCCTACCCTAGATGAAGATATTGACATGATTCGCAATCTTAGACCTGTTAATCTTATCACTAGAGGCTTGCCTAGAAACTTGATTGGATGTTTGCCGACTCTTAAGTGTGCCTACACCACATGGAAATTCCTTGAGGAACTCTTTCCTAATTACTCCTTGAAAGATCTAGATGAAATCCTCCATAAGTCTATTGCTTTGATTAAGATGAGTTCCAATGATCCCAATTTTGGTGACTGCTTATTTGAGCTTACTGATCTTACGAGTGCCAAAGGAGATGTTCGAATCATTAGCAATATCATTTCCAGAGCTATTAGAATTCATAAAGATAACTATAGAAATGATCATTTATCTAATGAATTGCCCTCTCTAGGAATTGATCAATCACAAGATGATGTTGAACATGAATACTCGGATGAGGATGATGATGATGATGATGATGATAATGACTATGATCTCGATGACGCGATGAGACACTTTGGTCTTATGGCAAATCTTCGCGGCTACATGGCTGGAGGAAAGGAATGGGTCCTTGATAGTGGATGTACTGATCATATGACCGAAGATAAAGACATGTTCCGTGAGCTTGCTGAAAATGACGGCCCTTGAAAGTATGTCACTTTTGGTGATAATTCAAAGGGTAAGGTGGTTGGCCTTGGTAAGGTGGCCATCTCACATGATAGCTCCATACAAAATGTCATGCTCGTTGAATCTCTTGGCTACAACTTACTTTCAGTATCTAGACTTGCTGATTTCGGTTTCAATGTCCTATTTACTGAAGTAGACTGCCAAGTGTTTCGTAGAAATAATCATAAAGTGGTCTTTACCTGTATACGTAGAGGAGATCTTTACATTGTTGATTTCACTAAAAAGGCTCAACCTAAAACTTTCTTAATTGCCAAATCTTCTAAAGGCTGGTTGTGGCATAGAAGACTAGGTCATGTTAGTATGCGAAATCTTGATAAGCTTATTAAAGGTGATCATATCCTTGGAATAAAAGATGTCATATTTGACAAGGATAGACTTTGTAGTGCTTGTCAAGCAGGAAAACAAGTTGGAGGAAGTCACCGCGCAAAGAACATCATGACCACAAGAAGACCACTCGAGCTACTTCACGTGGATCTCTTTGGTCCAAATGCCTACAAGAGTCTCGGTGGTAACTCATTTGGTCTAGTCATAGTTGATGATTTTTCAAGATTTACGTAGGTGTTCTTTCTTGATGACAAATCGTAGGTCCAAAAGATCTTCAAAAACTTCGCTAGGAAGGCCCAAAATTAGTTTGACGTGAAGATCAAGAAGGTTCGGAGCGACAACAAAACGGTGTTCAAGAACGCAAATGTGGACACCTTTCTTGATGAAGAAGGGATTTCACACGAGTTCTCGGCTACGTACACACCTCAACAAAATGGAGTTGTTTAAAGGAAGAACCGGACTCTTATTGAGATGGCAAGAACGATGCTTGATGAGTACAAAATGCCAAAGCACTTTTGGGCGGAAGCGGTTGAGACAGCTTGTCATGCAACAAATCGCTTGTATCTTTACAAGCTACTCGGCAAGACGGCATACGAGCTCCTCACCGGTAACAAACCCCAAGTTGGATACTTTCGAGTATTCGGCTCAAAGTGCTACATTCTTGATAAGCATCGTCGTTCTAAATTGGCTCCTAAATCTCATGAAGGTTTCCTACTTGGTTATGGCTCAAACTCTCACACTTACTGTCGTGGAATTGTCACGGCAGATGTCCTTTTGCAAGGACTTAGTCGTGGAGCCATCGCAACTAGGAAGCTTAAAGGGGTTAATCGGGACAAGGACACGCGAGGTTTATACTAGTTCAGCCCCTTATGGTGAAGGAAGGCCTACGTCTAGTTGGGTTGGAATTGCTTGAGGTTTCGATGACCAGGGAGTGAGATACGCTATGCCTGGCTCTGGATCAGTTGTTTCTCGCCCTAAGCCGCTGGCAGTCGTCCCCTTATATACACGGGTTGACGCCCTGCGGCCTACAGAGTCCCGGACGGCTCATAAACAGTGTCCGGATCGGCAACTAGTTACTTCTACCTTACGGTACAAGTTATACCATCATGGCGGTTTATCTTTACGGGCCTCAGAGTCGCCTGTGGGCCTTTAAACCTTTTAGTGAACCGCCATCTTCATGCCTTGGTCTTGGGCTTCTGATGAACCTCTATTTGCATAACCCGGCCTCTCCTGGATGGCTTACACAAATAGTCATATCCCCAACATTAGGCCCCAGATTGATTTGAACCGGTTCATGTCAATCTTTGAAAACCTTATGAACTAGCCTTTAGTCTTCTGTCTTGCGTGAAAATTGTAACCCGCCATGACGTCATCCTCTGGCTTCGGGTTAAATCATCGTGATGTCATCTTCAATAAAACTTATATTTTAATTCATCATATCTTCAACGCATCTTTGCCTTTACTGACCCTCCTGAAAATCGAGGCGTCGGGCCGCTGGATAATGATGTCTTGGTCTCCTCATTTCTCGCGCCGTCTTAGTCGGTCCTCCTTATAAATAGGCGCGACCTAGGTCTTTTTCATTTCCTCCGGTCGTCTTCTTCCTCGCACTCCCTCTTCTGCCGCTCGAGCTCCGCCGCCGCCACCATCGGAAACCTTGTCTTCACCATCTCAGGCCGCTGCATCACCCTGTTTTTTAACCAGAGAACAATGGCAACCCTCCGCAGTTCTTCCACATCGGTGAGTTCTCTTTCCCCCCTTTCTCAGATCTGCATTAGTACTGTCTTGAGTTCGTTGATGTTCATCGTTGCCCGATGCAACCTCCATTAGTTCTTACCTCTAATACCTTGTTCAGATCGTAAAAACCACATAGAACTGCCACGGAGGATGTTGTGTGCTTATTCTGTATGAAAACAGATCTCATTTCCTCGTTTTGGAAGCCCTCCTTGAGTATATGAACTTCCCTGTACTGTTTTAGGTCTAGAAATTTTTCCTTTCCAGAGCATCGTTTGATCCAAAATAATAATTGCAATTTGTGAAACCTGTTTGCTCCACACTTAGCCAAAAACTGTGTCTGTTGACTCTGTTTCAGCCATAGTAGTCCGTGTAACCGGTTTAAGATAATACCGGCCATCAGCACCACTTGCCTCTGGCGACTTAAGAAAACCTTAATCATTTTTAGTACCTGCAACTGTTAAACATTATCACATAGTTACTTGTTTGTCATTAGGCCCCTTCTTAAGCCACCATCTTAAACAACCCAATAATGTTTATTCTCCGGGTTATAATAAACCAGAAAAATTTCCTTTATCTTGTTGTAGGCTTCAATTTACCCAATGGCACGCAAAGCTGTTAAACCTCTGGTTACATGCAACTGGGTCCCATCCATTGTTACGGAGAGCAAACTGTCCGAGTTTGTAAAGTCTGGCCATCTGCCCAAGAAGGATGTCATGTCTTAGCGTGCTCCTGACCCGTCTGAAGAGAAATCTCAACCCAAGGAAGGGGAGGTGATCATTTTTACTGATCACATGAGCCGGGGATTTGCTCCGCCCGGTTCAAAATTCTTTAGAGACGTGTTGCACTTCTTTGACTTAAGACCTCAAGACATCGGGCCCAATTCCGTGTCAAATATCTGCAACTTCCAAGACATCAGGGAATTGTTCTATTTGAACCGGTAGAATGAGCGGGCCAGCGGGCCCAGTCTGGAGCTTGGTGGCATATCGATTCAAAGGCAGAGAGACTGCCTGTTCCCTTATGCTGAATTGCCAAGTCATACAAAGGACTGGAACCAGACATGGTTCTACTGCCAAGATACTTCTCCGGCTGGTGAAAACCCGCTGCCCAGCTTCCGTGCATTGCGCCTTGAACCTACTCACCCGCTGCCGGATAAGTTGACTGCTATTGAACGTTTGCCACTCACCCCCAAGATCAAGAAGATTAAAGCTCTTTTAAGGAACGGCTTAGATGTCATTGACCTGGTCTGATTCTGGGTTGCTTGGAGAATAATTCCGTTAAGCCGCCGCCCCGACTTAATGTGTAATTATTCAGGCGAGAAAGATGACCCTCCGCTTCATAGTCCTGACGACTTACCAGATGACGTAGTGGAAGCTACAACTCAGTCTTTGTTGAAAGAGGGCACAGTGAATAGTAACGCTTTCGGCTTACTACCTTTTTGCAAGAAGAACCCGGCCCCTGCAGTAAGTTTCCAGCCGTCGGGTTATTTTTTATCATGTTATATTGTATTCTTACGCATAACCCTTTATAACCTTTTACAGGCAAATGATAACTTCTGGAAAATCCAATATGATCATGAGGCGGCCAAGAAAGCCAGGGCGGCCAAGAGAGCCAAAAGGAAAACTGCCAAGCCCACCACTTCAAGGAAAAGGAAGCCAAGCACTTCTGAGTTGTTTCAGCTTGATGATACTGATGATAATGAGGAAGAGGTAACTTTTTAATTTCCCTTTCTCCTTTATCACTACCTTACTGATATTAACCTTCTTTCAGGAAGACACGGGCAACAGCCAACCCGTCGAGGAAGAGGTAATTATAATCTCCTCCGACTCCGAGCTTCGGCCGCGTCAGAAAATTCGAAGAGTAACCCGGAAAGTAAGATTTTCACACCCTTTGGCTTATCAAGATCCTGACTTTCTTTTGAAGCAACAACAATTTGAAAATCGGAGGCAGACCCGGACCAGCAAGGATGCAGATCTATCCTCCGTCTTGCCTGACACAAACCGGAAGCGTTGGACTAAGGTTATCTCCAACTTATACCCTTTTTTACCTTTGGCGGGTCTAATCCATCAACCTCTCAATTCCTCTGACTCCAATTACCAGGATACCTCTCCTTCATCCGGCGAATCCATGCAATGAAACATGCCGGCTTTTAAGACTGCCCCTGGGTAATATCAATTTATTCACCTTATGTTTTTCTTTCTTCATGTTTCTTTACTTATTTCTCTGCTTTGCCCACAGCGTGCAGGTTAAGCCCAGGAAGAAAACCAAGAAGGATAAACCGGCCCAAACCCCTGTGGTGACTGAACTGGAATAGGGTATAGCTGCTCCCGACTCTTCCACACATCAACCGCCGCCTGCGCCGGCTCAAGACATTGCAGCACCAACTTCTGACCCGCCTGCTGAAGATATTCCTGATGATTCTGTTAACCCGGAGGCACCTAGCCCAGTCAAAACGGCTGACCCAGAAGTGGAATTTCTCAAGGCTCAATTCGTTGAGCCGGCCAGGCCCACCGTCCTTGCCAAATGCTCGGCTAAAGAGGAGTTGCTAGAACGCCGTAAGGTCAAGATGGATATCACCAACTATACTCATTTGAGTATTGGAGAGATCGTCTCGGGCTATATCAACTAGGTGCAAAGCAGCCGTGACCTGGAAATTGACATGGTGAAGCAAATACAGCAAAAATCTGAGGTATGACTTATGCTTCCTTACTTTCAATCATACTTACTGTACCAGCCCCCAAGTCTATTGCTTATGAATAAATATGTTGTAGACTTAGAAAAATTGTTAGAGCTACTTGCCCGGCTTAAAGAAAAATATTTAAACCGGATGTAACACAATACCTTTAACTTGCGATACACATTAGCCCCCAAGTGCCAAGTATCTTTGCTTGCAAAGTATTTGGGACTTAATATCCAGGACCGGCTTAATAATTTAGAAAGCTTCGGTATACATTAGCCCCCAAGTGTCAAGTATCTTTGCTTGCAAAGTGCTTGGGACTTAATATTATTTACCGTAATCTTGACTACTATCCGGTGCCATGCAGGCCACCATAAGTCCATTTGAATCGGAGATTGCTGACCTGAAGAACCGCCTGGCAGCCCAGGAGATTGAAATTTAAAAGGCCAACTCCAAATTTGAATTCAGCGTCTTTGAACAAGAGAAGCTGAAGAAAAATTTTGAGTCGGAGAAGAAAATTTGGACTGACGAAAAGGCCGGACTGGTGACCCGGGCCGAGACAGCACAGGCGTCGCTGGCAAACGCAACAGCCGAACTGACCAGCTTACAACGCCAGATATCTCGGATGGTCTCAGCGATCTTTGGTAAGTTATCTTAAGCAAGGATTAAATATTGTAAATATTCCTTCAATTGTTACCTGAGGTTTACCTTATACTTACCAATACAGGCCCCAGGAGCACAAACCTCAAGCAGAATATGCAAGATGTGTTACAACGGCTTGCTGTACTTCCTTAGCAGATTCAAGAGTTGAGACGGGCCCAAGCAAGAGCCGGAGCAATAGCCGCTTTGAGTCAGGCCAAAGCCTGGTTACCAGAGCTAGACCCGGCCGACATCGCTCTTGGGTATCCAAGTTTAAAGGAGGATGGCACTCCATTTGATGAAAAGGATTTCACCACCTGCGTGAGGGATATACGCCCTGTGGCCACTCAAATTGGAAACGACACTGACCTCACCAAGTGTCAGCCGGGTTATGACAAGGAGAATCGGAGATTCCCCACGCCGCATTATGACGATGTCAGCTTGATCCCTCCAATCCGTAAGCACACCTTTGCCCCTGAAGTCGACCCAACCGGTTTAATAGATGGTGAAGCTGAGTTTGAGGCCTTGAGTGGCATTGACTGGGCCTCATCATCCTTCTAGGACAAAGCAGCCGGCGGAGAGGCGGAGAAGGATAACCCGGAGGCTTCAAGTCAACCCCAAGAGTAGATTGCCAGGCGCCACCTGCTTATGTCGTTGTAGAAAAACAATGCCGCATCATTCAGACTCGGGGAGTCTTGTAACAGAGTAGAAAATACTTTGAGTTTTGCTATGCCTTTGTGCATGCTTATGGCCCTTAATACTTGCATAAGCCGCCGTCACTATGCACTTTGTAGTTTATATGAATCTGTTATGTCCTTTGCAGAAATGTCTTGCACTGCCCCGTGATGCTTACGGCTGCTTTTCCGGCTTATATAAGCCAACCCCTGAGGGTAAGTTTAACTCCTGATAATTGGCACATAAAAGTTCACCTGGTACTTAACAACCTGATGTAACCAATTTTAATCCTGGAGGATTGCAATGTACTCCATTGTATTTTCAAGAGGGTCGCAAGATATCCAATGTTGATATGATGAACAAAAGGGTTTCTGATTCGAATACGATCAGTGAACCATTCCAAAGGGGTTGAGCTAAGATTCGGATATGATCTGTTAGCCCCCAGTGGCTGTGGCGATGCCGATCAAGTGGGTATCGACAGCTATGTTCTCTTTGGTTCGAATACGACCTATGTTTGAACAGGAAGCCCCCAAGTGACCATAAGAGTTGTTTAATGACGCTGATTCGAATACGATCCACGTCAGACCCAAAGGGGTTAAGCTATGATTCAAATATGATCAAGAAGCCCCCAAGTGGGTTTGGCAGTATGCCAATCAAGTGGGTATCGACTGCTATGTTCTCTTTGGTTCGAATACGACCTGTGTTTGAACAGGAAGCCCCCAAGTGATCACGACTAGATTCAGATATGATCATAAGCCGGACCAAAGGAAAGCCGGATTCAGATATGGTCCGCTTCTCCTTAGTTATCTCCACCACCTGACAAAGAAAACACATAAACCTTTTTTGGGGGTGGAAAAAAGGACAGAGGTTCTACTTTATTGCTTTATGTAATATACATAGTATAAATATATACACATTAGAGCCGATGGCTCAAGTATAATAAGGCCAAAGATGAGCGATATTCCATGGCCTATGGGTCTCCTCCTCCAACTTACGTGAGTCTTTGTGCTCCCGAACGTCGATAAGGTAGTATGATCCGTTGTTCAGATTCTTGCTGACCACAAAGGGTCCTTCCCAAGGAGGGGATAGCTTGTGCATGTCAGATTGATCTTGGATGAGTCGGAGCACTAAGTCGCCTTCCTGAAAGGTTCTGGACTTAACCCGGCGGCTGTGGTAGCGGCGCAGGTCTTGCTGGTAAATCGCCGAGCGGGCTATTGCCAAGTCTCGCTCTTCATCCAATAGGTCAAGTGCGTCTTGTCGAGCTTTTTCATTGTCTTCCTCAACATAAGCCACCACACGGGGTGAGTCATGACGGATATCACTTGGCAGGACCGCCTCTGCTCCATACACCATAAAGAAAGGCGTGTAACATGTTGATCTGTTAAGTTATTGATGCTCCAAAGTACAGAAGGTAACTCCTCCATCCAACAACCCGGCGTCCGCTGCAAAGGGGACCAAGAACCGGGGCTTGATACCCCTCAAGATTTCTTGATTAGCTCGTTCTGCTTGACCATTGGATTGAGGGTGAGCCACAGCTGAAACGTCAAGCTGGATATGCTCTCGTTGACAGAACTCTTCCATAGCTCCTTTGGAGAGGTTAGTGCCATTATCAGTTATGATGCTGTGTGGAAAACCAAAGCGAAAAATCACCTTTTTCATAAACTGGACCGTCGTGGCTGCATCACACTTACTGACTGGCTCCGCCTCCACCCACTTTGTGAACTTGTCTACCGCCACCAAGAGGTGCGTCTTTTTATCCTTAGACCTTTTGAAAGGCCCGACCATATCAAGCCCCCAGAATGCAAACGGCCAAGTAATTGGAATCATCATCGATTCTTGAGCCGGCACATGGGCTCGTCGTGAGAATTTCTGACATCCGTCACATTTACTGACCATGTCTTCTGCATCAGCATGAGCCGTCAGCCAATAAAACCCATGACGGAAAGCTTTGGCCACAAGAGATTTTGAGCCGGCGTGATGACCACAATCGCCTTCATGAATCTCACGAAGGATCTCCTGACCCTCCATAGGTGACACGCAACGTTGAAACGCTCCAGTGATGCTGCAATGATGTAACTCGCCATTGACAATTGTCATGGACTTGGACCACCGGGCGATTTGTCTTGCCAAGGTCTCATCTTCAGGCAACTCTCCCCGGGTCATGTAAGCCAAATAAGGCACTGTCCAATCCAGGATAACGTGGAGAGCTGCCACCAGTTGTGCCTCCGGGTCTGGTATTGCCAGATCTTCCTCTGTAGGTAACTTAACAGAAGGATTATGCAAAACATCAAGAAAGGTGTTAGGCGGCACCGGCTTACGCTGAGACCCCAGCCGGCTTAAGGCATCAGCCGCCTCATTCTTCCTTCGATCAATGTGTTCCACCACATAACCCTTGAAATGTCCAGCCACAGCATCGACTTCATGACGGTAAGCCGCCATAAGGGGATCTTTAGAGTCCCACTTGCCTGACACCTGTTGAGCCACAAGGTCTGAGTCTCCCAAGCATCTTACCCGGCTCAAGTTCATCTCTTTGGCCATCCGGAGACCATGGAGTAGGGCCTCATACTCAGCTGCATTGTTAGTACAAGGAAACATAAGCCGGAGCACATAACAAAATTTGTCACCTCGAGGAGAAGTTAACACGACTCCAGCCCCTGAGCCTTCCAACTGTCTGGACCCATCAAAGTGAATAGTCCAATAAGTGTTATCGGGCTTCTCCTCAGGTGCCTGTAGCTCTGTCCAGTTGTTGATGAAATCCACCAAAGCTTGAGACTTAATGGCAGTGCGTGGTACGTACTTCAGACCATGAGGCCCGAGTTCGATGGCCCACTTGGCGACTCGTCATGTAGCCTCTCTGTTCTGAATAATGTCTCCCAAGGGGGCAGAACTTACCACAGTGATAGGGTGACCTTGGAAGTATTGCTTCATCTTCCGGCTTGCCATGAACACCCCGTAAACAAGTTTCTGCCAATGAGGATATCTTTGTTTTGACTCGATGAGTACCTCACTGACATAATAAACCGGCCATTGAACCGGATGTTCCTTACCAGCCTTCTTGCGCTCTACCACAATTGCCACACTGACGGCTCGTGAATTAGCAGCCACATATAACAGCAAAGGCTCTTTGTCAATGGGAGCCGCAAGAACTGGCGGCTCAGATAACTGCCTCTTCAAATCGTCAAAAGCAGCATTAGCAGCATTACTCCAGACAAAGGTGTCTGCCTTCTTCATCAGTTGGTACAGCGGTAGGGCCTTCTCACCTAACCGGCTTATGAACCATCTTAAAGCGGCAACACGACCCGCCAATCGCTGAACATCATTGATACATGCCGGTTTAGCCAAAGAAGTGATTGCCTTAATCTTCTCCGGATTAGCCTCGATGCCCCTATTTGAGACCAAGAATCCTAAAAGCTTGCCTGCAGGCACACCAAATACACACTTCTCCGGGTTAAGCATCATTTTGTAAACCCGGAGATTGTCAAAGGTTTCTCTGAGATCAGATATCAAGGTTTCCGCCTCTCTGGATTTCACCACTATGTCATCCACATAAGCATGAACATTGCGCCCAATCTGATTGTGGAGACAATTCTGTACACACCGTTGATAAGTCGCCTGGGCACTCTTGAGCCCAAAAGGCATAGACACATAGCAGAAGGCTCCAAACTGAGTGATGAAAGCCGTCTTCTCCTGGTCCTTAACTGCCATCTTGATCTGATGATAACCAGAGTAAGCATCCAAAAAGCTCAAATGCGCACAACCCGCCGTAGCATCAATGATTTGATCAATACGAGGGAGAGCGAAAGGATCAGCCGGACAAGCCTTATTTAAGTCCGTGTAATCCACACACATCCGCCAGGTGCCATTTTTCTTGAGCACGAGCACCGGGTTAGCCAACCACTCCGGGTGAAACACTTCGACAATGAACCCAGCCGCAAAGAGCCGGGCGACCTCTTCTCCTATAGCTTTTCGTCGTTCTTCATTGAATCACCGCAGAAACTACCTGACCGGCTTATACTTCGGATCAATATTAAGAGTGTGCTCAGCGAGTCCTCTCGATACACCCGGCATGTCAGAAGGCTTCCATGCAAAGATGTCCCGGTTCTCACGAATGAACTCGATGACCGCGCTTTCCTATTTAGGATCCAGGTTGGCACTGATGCTGAATTGCTTAGACGAATCGCCCGGAGTAAAATCAACAAGCTTAGTCTCTGTAGCCGATTTAAACTTCATGGTCGGGTCATGCTCCGTAGTCAGCTTCTTGAGGGAGGTCATATCCGTCGGGTCAACGTTATCTTGATAAAATTTGAGCTCCTCTGCTGCACAGACAAACTCGACATAAGCGGCATCGCCTTCTTCGCATTCCAGGGCCACCTTTCGGCTTCCATGCACAGTGATAGTACCCTTGTAATCCGGCATCTTGAGCTGTAAATAAACATAACACGGCCGCACCATGAACTTGGCATAAGCCGGCTGCTCGAACAAAGCGTGATATGGACTCTTGATTTTTACCACTTCAAAAGTTAACTTTTTCGCCCTAGAATCATGCTCGTATCCGAAGGCCACCTCTAGCTCAATCTTACCCACAGGATACACCGACTTACCAGGCACCACTCCATGGAAGACGGTGTTGGAAGTCTTTAGATTCTTGTCAGTTAAGCCCATGCGCTGAAAGGTCTCGTAATAGAGGATGTTGATGCTGCTACCTCCATCCATGAGCACCTTAGTAAATTTATAACCACCAACCTGTGGTGCCACTACCAGGGCCAGTTGACCCGGATTATCAACCCGGGGAGGGTGATCCTCCCTGCTCTAGACAATAGGCTGTTCCGACCACCTCAAGTAACAAGGGACTGCCGGCTCAACAGAATTCACTGCCCTCCTATGAACTTTCTGATCACGTTTACACTTGTGGTGAACACGTGATACTGCCCACTGTTCAGCTGTTTTGGATGGCTCTGATAACCCGACTGCTGCTGCTGCCGACCTCCTTGACCAGACTGCTGTTGATTATAACCACCATGGCTTCCTTGAAAACCGGATCCTGAACCGCCGCCCGGGCCATGGAAGCCGCCAGCTCCTGAGCCGCCGCCTGGGCCTTGATTGCCATCAAACGTGTTAGAATTCTTGAAAGCCTTCATGATTGCGCAATCCTTCCATAAGTGAGTCGCTGGTCGTTCCCGGGTGCCGTGTTTCGGGCAGGGCTCATTGAGTAGTTGCTCAAGAGACGGACCTGACCCGCCAAACCGAGGGGGTGGCTTTCCTTTGCGCTTCTGATTGTTACCCTATGCATTGGCCACAAATTCCGGGTTACCGTCCGCCTTACGCTTATTGCCTCCTTGACTCGCCGGGTTATGCTGCTGACCCTTTCCATTACCGTTCTTCTTTCCCTTCCGTGTCTTTTCCTCATCAGACGCGGGATCCTTGGTACTATCAGAATCGGCATACTTGACTAAAGCTGCCATCAGCATCCCCATATTGTTGCAATCACGCTTAAGGCGCCCCAGTTTCTGTCTCAAAGGCTCAAAGCGGCAATTCTTCTCCAGCATGAGAACTGCTGAGCCGGCATCCATCTTGTGAGACGAATGTATTATGTCTTTGACCCGGCGCACCCAATGAGTCGTAGATTCACCTTCCACCTGCTTACAATTTGTTAGGTCCAGAATCGACATAGACTGCTTGCAAGTGTCCTTGAAGTTTTGGATAAAACGGGCCTTTAGCTCCGCCCATGAACCAATGGAATTGGGTGGCAAACCCTTTAACCAAGAACGGGCCGTTCCGTCCAACATCATGGTGAAGTATTTAGCCATCGCTTCATCACTAACCTCCAGCAGCTCCATGGCCATCTCGTAACTTTCAATCCACGCCCCAGGCTGTAAATCGGCCATATAATTCGGCACCTTTCGAGGTCCCTTGAAATCCTTGGGCAGACGTACATTATGTAGAGCCGGTACCAGGCAAGGAACTCCTCCAGTTCTAGTAGCAACACCCGCCTCAACGGAAGTCGTCAAGTAAGCCGGTGAGTCCCGTTGGGCTGCTAGCTGAGCCGCTAGCTGAGCCGCCCGCTCGTCCTCCTGATGTATCCGATCCTGAACCGGGTTATACCCGCTGGGCTGGTTCCGGCGCTGAGCGCTACTTGACAAGGCCTCTGACTCCATGTGTCTACTCTAACTCGGGCTCCGGTTTTGACGAGGCGGGGCTAACCAGGGCAGAGGAGTTGAGTGAATCCTGTCTCGGCTATAGGAGTAGGTCTCTTGCTGAGCCAGGGCTGTTTGGACAAGTTCCCTAATCCTCCGGGTTTCCATCGCTGTCGGATCATCACCATCTACTGGGAGAGCCGCCAAACGTGCTGATGCTGCGATTAAGTTCTCCATGGGGTTGGAGAAGTGACCCTGTGGTATTGGTACGTAATGGGGCGGTGCCATATTGCCGTGAAGAGGTGCCATCACCGGAGGCTGGACTAGGCCTCCCGCTCCAGATGTCATAAACTGATTTGCACCTGGCGGGTTACTTGGGCCGGCCCCGGGTGTAGCAAAGAGATTCCGAGGATCATAAATCTGAGGTAAACGGGACTGAGTTTTCTGATGTCTCCTCCTCATTACCTCATTAGATGCGTTCAAGCTCAACGTGAGCTGAAAGGCCTCTGCCTGAAGTTGCTGCGCCCGTACGTCCAAAGCCGCCTGCTCTGTGGCTAATCTAGTATCTTCAGCTACTAAGGTTTCCCTAGCCTGGGCGATCTCATCGCGAACCTGTGCCACCTCTGCCTCATGCTCAGATTGGTTCGCTGGGATGACTGTAGCAGTTAACAAGGCCGTAAGTTTATCCATGAGATCCATGAGCACCTGAGCCGATGAGCGCACAGGGCCTCCTGCCCAGGCTGCTCCTAACCCGGACGTTATCGCTGCTGAGGCCGTAGAATTTTGGCCGGGTTGAGTACCAGCCATGAAGACTCCTGCCCAGTTTGGCGACTCTGAGGGGTCCGAAATAGTGCTGCCATCAGAACAGCCCCCAAGCACACCATCTTGACCTTGATACAGCGAATCTGTTAAGCCGGCGGACGAATCACCGTCAGAGAGGACGGCCGGCTCACCATCACCTTCAGATCCTTCAGAAAGTTCACCTCCATGGACGCAACCCACAAAGGCACGCTTCATGACGGGTTGAGCTCGGGCAGGTTTCGCACGCTGAGCCATCTCGACGAGGTCGGTGTAGCTGTCCGGCTCAGGGCCCAGCTCACCAATCCGGCCGATGAAGACGTGAATTCCGCCAAAGGGGACCCGGTACCCGTACTCAATTGAGCCGGCGTCGGGGCCCCAGCCTTCGTCGTCGATGTAGATCTTGCCGCGGCGACTCTTGGTCATCCGGCCAACTGCGTATCCCTTGAGCCCTTCGAAGCTGCCCTTCAAGAACTCAAATCCACCGTGCACTGGCCCCACGGTGGGCGCCAACTGTCGTGGAATTGTCACGGCAGATGTCCTTTTGCAAGGACTTAGTCGTGGAGCCATCGCAACTAGGAAGTTTAAAGGGGTTAATCGGGACAAGGACACGCGAGGTTTATACTAGTTCAGCCCCTTATGGTGAAGGAAGGCCTACGTCTAGTTGGGTTGGAATTGCTTGAGGTTTCGATGACCAGGGAGCGAGATACGCTATGCCTGGCTCTTGATCAATTGTTTCTCGCCCTAAGCCGCTGGCGGGTCGTCCCCTTATATACACGGGTTGACGCCCTGCGGCCTACAGAGTCCCGGCCGGCTCATAAACAGTGTCCGGCTCGGCGACGAGTTACTTCTACCTTACAGTACAAGTTATACCATCATGGCGGTTTATCTTTACGGGCCTCAGAGTCGCCTGTGGGCCTTTAAACCTTTTAGTGAACCGCCATCTTCATGCCTTGGTCTTGGGCTTCTGATGAACCTCTATTTGCGTAACCCGACCTCTCCTAGACGGCTTACACAAATAGTCATATCCCCAACACTTACCGTGTCTACAACAATTTCACCCGAAAGGTTGAAGAGACGGTAGATGTGAAGTTTGATGAATCTCACGGCTCGCAAGTAGAGAAATTGCCAATTGATGTAGGAGACAAAGACCCTTTGGAAGCAATTCAAGACTTGTCCATTGGCAAGATTCGTCCAACGGAAGTGAAGGAGAGTACCTCGTCCGTCC
The DNA here is from genome assembly GCF_018294505.1 of Triticum aestivum. Taxonomy (NCBI): domain Eukaryota; kingdom Viridiplantae; phylum Streptophyta; class Magnoliopsida; order Poales; family Poaceae; genus Triticum; species Triticum aestivum. Next base: position 336,082,501 of record NC_057800.1, on the reverse strand, counting down.
AAGTGGAAGCTTCTACCTCACGACAAGGTGAACCAAGAGTTGATACGGAAGCATCCACAAGTGGGACACGCCAAGATGAAGAAAACGAGGAAGCGCACAAAGATGAACATCAACAACCCCCTTCTCCACCATGACAAGAGAACGACAACGTCAACAATGAAGAAGGCCAAGAAGAAGAACAAGATGAAGAGGATGTTCCACCCCGACCTAAGCAAAAGCTTTCACAAGTTCGAGCAAGAATTGCCAAAGATCATCCCGTCGAGAAAATCTACAATGATATCCAAACCGGGAGAATCACTCGCTCTAAAACTTGTTTAGCTAACTTTTGTGAACATTACTCATTCATCTCTAGCATTGAACCTATGAAGGTTGAAGAAGCATTGGAGGATCCGGATTGGATAAACGCTATGCATGAAGAACTACACAACTTTGAGAGAAATCAAGTGTGGACATTAGTCGAGAAACCCGACAACAACCACAACATCATTGGTACCAAATGGGTGTTTCGCAACAAGCAAGATGAAGATGGACAAGTGGTTCGCAACAAAGCACGTCTCGTCGCCCAAGTCTACACACAAGTTGAAGGTATGGACTATGGTGAGACATATGCTCCCGTTTCTAGACTTGAGTCCATTCGCATCTTACTTGCTTATGCTAATCACCAGGATATCACCTTGTACCAAATGGACATTAAAAGTGCTTTTCTAAATGGCAAAATTGAAGAGGAAGTTTATGTTAAGCAACCTCCCGGCTTCGTCAATCCTAAGAAACCTAATCATGTTTACAAACTTCACAAAGCCCTTTATGGTCTTAAACAAGCTCCTAGAGCATGGTATAAATGCGTGACCAAGTTCCTTATTGAAAAAGGCTTTGAAATTGGTAAAATTGATTCTACTCTTTTTACTAAAAGGGTTAATGGAGAACTATTTGTGTGCCAAATGTATGTTGATGATATCATATTTGGTTCAACTAACCCTCATTTTAGTGAGAAGTTTGGAAAGCTAATGTCGGAGAAGTTTGAGATGTCCATGATGAGTGAACTCAAATTCTTTCTCGGTTTGCAAATAAAGCAAACTAAGGAAGGTACCTTTGTCTCTCAAACGAAGTACACCAATGACTTATTCAAGAAGTTCAATATGCAATAATGCAAAGGTATGACTACACCCATGCCTACTAGTGGACATCTTGATTTGACCAAAGATGGTGAACCGGTTGATCAAAAGGTTTACCGCTCTATGATTGGTTCATTGTTATATCTATGTGCCTCTCATCCCGATATTATGCTAAGTGTGTGCATGTGTGCACGATATCAAGCTGCTCCTAAAGAATGTCATCTTAAGGCTGTGAAAAGGATAGTGAGATACCTAATCCATACACCAAATTTTGGCATTTGGTATCCTAAGAGGTCCTCTTTTGATCTTGTTGGCTACTCCGATTTGGACTATGCCGGAGACAAGGTTTATAGAAAATCCACTTCGGGTACTTGTCAATTCCTTGTTAGATCTCTTGTGTCTTGGTCTTCCAAGAAACAAAACTCGGTATCCTTATCCACCGCCGAAGCGAAATACATTGCCACTGGTTCATGTTGCGCTCAATTACTTTAGATGACCCAAACTCTTAAAGATTATGGGATATATGTGAAACATGTTCCATTGCTATGTGACAATGAAAGTGCTATTAAGATTGCTCACAATCCCGTGCAACATTCTCGAACTAAGCATATTGAAGTTCGTCATCATTTCATTCGAGATCATGTTGCAAAAGGGGACATTAACCTTAGGCATGTTCGCACTGATAAGCAATTGGCGGATATATTCACTAAACCACTTGATGACAAAGTGTTTTGCAGGTTGAGAGGTGAATTGAACATCATTGATGCTTCAAACTTGGAGTAGGAACTCCATTTGATACATGCGGGGCATGAGCCTATGACTAATGCTCGATATTTCTCTTATGATACTATTCATATGTCCTGGATATATTTGTACCTTGCATGTTATCGAACCCGTGTAGGTACTTGGTTGAATCTAAATCAATGAGATTGCCACACACTCATATCTTGAGCAATTTCTAGATCACCAAGTCTCTACACAATGGTGGTTGACGACAAGGAAGCACGAAACCATTCAAACATATCCTTTAGCAAATTCCATGTTGAGTCTCATGATTGTCATTTTGGATACACAAGTGCTCTTACTTGCAAAGCTAACCCATGTAGGTAGATGAAATCAAACTCCAAGTGGTGCTCCCAACCCTTGATGAACTACATCAACCTTGAGCAACCCACACAAGTTCAACTACATGAACAAGATCAACACCACCAACCAAGGTATGTTATTCCATCTTAGAGAAGCTTTACTCCAAGTCATGAGTCAAAGCAACTCGGCAAGATGTGAATACATCAAAAGGCTTAAACGAAAAATGGTAACCCCATTTTGAGCTTAAACGATGAGTATGACCTATGATCAAGTGCTCTCACTTGACTCCTAAGTCAATATACTCTAACATAGGTGACTTTGTCACCGACCATTTCTAGATGAAGTTCTCTAGTGTTTCTCTGTGCTTTTGCATTTGCATATTTGTTTCCCCTTTCAAAAAAAACTTCATCTAGAACTTTTAGTTTCTTTTCTTTCCTTTTTGTTCTGCATTTTCTGCTTCCAATTCATTGCAAATCTTTCAGTTAACTCCTTGCATATCCTTGTGAGATCTTACTTGTCTAGTGAGCTGAGGTGACAAGTGGTTTCACTCTGATGAACTCGGTCACACCGGTTTGTTCTCTTCGGCCCAACCAAAATCCTTCGGTGCAACTGAAGCACACAACTCGGAGTCACCGATTTCATCACAGGAAAACCAACTTGCCACTTATTCCTGATTTCTGTTTGCTCCAGCTCAACTCAATGATTCTTGTCCTCTGCCAGCATCATATTAGACATGCTGCTTTGCTCTGTGACTCAAGGACCAACCCATTTGTATCACATGTCCAGAAGAGCCCTTCCTGGAAATTGATGTCAAAGGGGGAGAGAGAGATCACATCAAAGCTTAATCCTTCCTATAGGGGGAGAAAGAGAGAGTACTCAGGGGGAGAGAGTTTCTCAACTAGGAGAAAGTAATATTATCAAAGACCCCAGATGCTTGGTGTTCAAGAGGAGAGATGTCACATGTCTTTAAGAGGGGAAAGACATGTTTGGTTGCTTGCTTTAGCTCAAGCTCTGTTGTTTCTTTTTTGTTGCTCTGGTTTTCTGTTCCCTATCTTCTCCCAATATCCCATGCAGATTCAGGGGGAGCAAGACATCTAAGGGAAGGAAATCTCTGATTTTATTGCATATCTTTACCTTTGGGGGCATGTCTATATCCAATGTGGTACTTAGTACTCACTCTACATGTCATCCCAGTCTTGGTTCTCTTGTGGTTTCTCTTGTTTGCTCTGGTCAGTAGGTGTATCTGTGTTATTTAACCTTGCTTGCATAGGTTCATCCCATCCTAAGCCAACTCAAGACCACAAGGTAAGTATATGCATCACAGTCATGTGAATGAGAAGTTCTTGCTGATGTACATACTGTTTGCAAGAAGGACTCATGAGCATGAAGGTACATTTCTCATATTCACATCATTTGCTCTGATGCATATAGCCAAGATACATGTAACACATTGCTTACTCTGTCATGTTTATGCATTCACATGCTCCTATATTCAATATTCACATGATTGCATACATGTAGGGGGAGCCTATGCATGTTACATGTCTTTCCAAAGCTTTACTTGCTATTCTCTATATATTTATCTAAAGCTTTGATGTATGTTGTCATCAATTACCAAAAAGGGGGAGATTCAAAGCACAAGTGCTCCTTGGGTGGTTTTGGTAATTAATGTCAACATACCTCTTGTTGGACTAACACTTTTACCTAGTATGTTTCAGATAAGTTCAACAATGGAGTGGCATGGACTAGAGGATGTGGAACCCCTTCAAGATGCTAAGGACAAAGGATTGGCTCAAGCTTCAAGATCAAGACCCTACATTTTCTATTTTAGTGATCCAAGATCACATTGAGTCTATAGGAAAAGCCAATACTATCAAGAGGGGATGAGGTGTTGCTTAATGGCTTGCTTGCTCAAAGTGCTTAGTGATATGCTCCAAAACCCTCAACTACCTTCCCACATCCACATTTGACCTAAACCAAAAGTCAAACTCGGCCCCCCGATTCTTTCTATCCGGAGCCACCGAGTTCAGTTAACATAGCCACTGCCAGAAACCCTAATCAGTTCGGTCTCACCGATGGGATCTCGATCTCACCGAGATGGGCTTGCAAACTCTCTGTTACCTGTTGCAATATTTTCGGGGTCACCAAGATATGCAATCGGCCCCACCGAGTTTGCTTGGCCAACTCTCTGTTTCGCTTATTACCCAAATCGGTCCCACTGAGTTTGAGTAATCGGTCAAATCGAGTTTTGGTTTTACCCTAACCCTGGCACATCGGTTCCACCGAGTTGAACTAGTCGGTCCCACCGAAAACCCTAACGATCACTAGGTTTACTAAATCGGTCCGACCGAGTTTTTCCATTTGGTCTCACCGAGATTGGTAAATTGAGTGTAACGGTTAGATTTTGTGTGGAGGCTATATATACCCCTCCACCCACTCTTCATTTGTGGAGAGAGCCATCAGAACATACCTACACTTCCAATACACATTTTCTAAGAGAGAACCACCTACACTTGTGTTGAAGTCAAGATATTCCATTCCAACCATATGAATCTTGATCTCTAGCCTTCCCAAGTTGCTTTCCACTCAAATCTTCTTTCCACCAAATCCAAATCCTGTGAGAGAGAGTTGAGTGTTGGGGAGACTATCATTTGAAGCACAAGAGCAAGGAGTTCATCATCAACACACCATTTGTTACTTCTTGGAGAGTGGTGTCTCCTAGATTTCCTAGGTATCACTTGGGAGCCTCCGACAAGATTGTGGAGTTGAACCAAGGAGTTTGTAAGGGCAACGAGATCGCCTACTTCATGAAGATCTACCGCTAGTGAGGCAAGTCCTTCGTGGGTGACGGCCATGATGGAATAGACAAGGTTGCTTCTTCATGGACCCTTCGTGGGTGGAGCCCTCCGTGGACTCGCGCAACCGTTACCCTCCGTGGGTTGAAGTCTCCATCAACGTGGATGTATGATAGCACCACCTATCAGAACCATGACAAAAACATCCGTGTCTCCAATTGCGTTTGAATACTCCAAACCCTTCTCTTTACATTCTTGCAAGTTGCATGCTTTACTTTCCGCTGCTCATATACTTATTGCATGCTTGCTCGGTATGTATTGTGTTTGTTAAACTTGTTCTAAAACTCCACTTAAACTTAAGAATATTAAAAACTGCAACTTTTGGCACTTAGTGTATAATCACCCCCCTCTAGACACCTCTTCTCGATCCTTTCAGAGACAGACATCCCAAAATGATATGGAGACAGACATCCCTGTTTGCGCAAATAAGAAATACGGTTATTTAAACAGTGACAGATATTACTACTTTCCCCCTTTTCCTCTTAGAACCAAGTCCTAGATTCATGCTATAGCTTTCCCACTTTCTTCCCTGTTTGAACCAACGCTTTGAGTCGACTATATGAAATAGCTTTACTTCTAATAATAGTAGAAGTCTAGTTGGCTTTGGAATAGCGGACGGAAGTAGAAAATGATCCACACGAAGGGAGCTGGGGCAGTAGAGCAAGGAAGGTTTCAAAGGAATATATACCTGACGGTCGTCGGCATGTCGCAAAGACGGCGTCGGGAGGCCGCATCTTGGCCACAATACCGCAGGGAGGAAGAAGGGGTCGGAGTCCCTCCCGAGCCGGTGCTCTCTCGGAGAGAACGGCACGGCCGCCAATCGGGACACGCGAGCAGCCGTTGGTCTCCTCCCTCACTGCCGACGACAGCGTGAACGATGCACCTACACCCATGCCCCTGTCGAGGTTGTCCGGCCGGATTTGTGACCAGCCATGAGCTGAGGGAGAGTGTGGCCACCTATGTGTTGCTTAGATCTGGAGAGCATGAGAGAGTGAACGAGAGGAACCCTAGTAAAGCAAGCGCTAAGGCTCCTGCTTTTATATATAGTGGAGTGATTTTGTTGTACCAGCTTCAAAAAAATGCGCTCCTACGTGTACCCGCGAGTGGGTGCGAGAGAACTAGTGCGTGCATGCACCGCTTCTCTTCATGAGAGTACAATATACTATGCCCAAAGAACGTTCGCCGCAAGAGTAATAGTACAAGTGTGTGACGTGTGAGCTAAAATAAAATGTGCGTGCCGTCTTTTGTTTTTTAGAAGTTCCGAGGGTAGGGTGTGAAGAGCACATATGTGTGTGACGTCTACCTGTAGATAGATGGTGGGTGCGACGTGCGAGTCTGCGAGAGGACTCGGGAGAGTTGTGACTTGTGAGGGTGCATGTGCATGAGAGAGAGGGGGGCACGTATCAATGTAATGCATGTGTCCGTAAATCATTATCCGAGGAATGTTTGCCACAAGCCTTTTCCTGACGAACGCCGTAAGGACCGTTAGATCGGCATCTGACAGTGTCAGTTTTGCCATGTCATTTAACAGAACAGCCACTCCTCCTACACACAAATCTTCCACGTGAGTGTTAGCAACTGTCGTATGCTCCCTCCGTTCCAGAATGCAGTGCATATAACTTTATTGAAAATTCGAACCTCGCAAACTTTATCGAGTTTTCGTGTACCAAATTGCACATGTAGAATACCATGTATATATCATTTCATTCATCTTCAAGAGGTAACTATAAAGTTGGGTGAGGAGTCTACAAAGAAAGACCATCGTATCACCCGCAGCAATTTCAAGCATCCTTTAGTGTCGAGGAATATCATAGGAACTCTATATGATATGATTTTTATAGGATTTTTCCTTTAGGGCCAATTGGTTCATAGGAATAGATTCATATACTCCACATTTCAATGGAAATAAACATGATATCATTTCTATAGCTTTAGAGCCACTTGGTTCATATGAATGGATTCCTATACTCCCTTAATTTCAAAGGAAAATAAACATTAGCGTATATTCAATAGAAAAGTTCCAATGATATGAACCAAATTACATCTCTTTCCTAATCCCTCCTCATAGGAATTGAGATGCTCCATGTCATCTCTTTCCCTACAACTTCCATGTATACATCTTCTATTCCTAAATAGATAGTACAACCCACTAGTAGCTTTTTTCCAAAACATGCAACTATGGCACAAGAATTATATAGTGTGCCAATAACTTTAAAAGATGGTCGCTGGATGAAGCTAACCTGACAGTGCAGAGATAGGCAAATCAGAGCACTACTGTCCGTTGGATATCATCATCATTCCACCAGATCTGCCACATGTACAATTTAGAAGACTCCATGGTTGAACTTAAACATAATGCACAAACCTCAAAACACAAGCACTTCTCCTTTGTTCTAGAATCTTCTGTACCATAATAGATGACCCTCCATTCCAAAATAGATGACCCAACTTTGCACTAACTTTGTACAAAGTTAGTGCAAAGTTGGGTCATCTATTTTGGAACGGAGGGAGTACAATGCACAACCCCATGAATCTTAACATTTTTTATAAAACTTATTGATTTTGAATGAGATGAACTATAAGAACTAAACGAACATCTACATCATGCATATATGACTCAAAGATTTACATGCTATAGTGTGTATTTATTCATAATTTGGTTTCGAAATCTCTTGTGTTCAATACATGTGTACCTTACTAGTTTTGAGTAGAGTAGCAAATTTCACGCGGCCCTGGGTATATCAAAATGCAGGGCCGATGCATCATTGCCTTTCGGTCGAACCTACGTCCACAATTTTTTGTACGTACTATATCTCCACTCGTCCCCGAACCCAAAATGCTGCCTCGTTCCCGTAACACCAAGCGGCCCACACATATTTAAGGCGCCGGCTCGAACTCGTTTAGTACAACGTGGCCCTGCACGCCGTAGTACTCCTACAAACCTTACCGCACACTCATCATCGGTTTTCTTCAAGAGGACGAGGGAGAAGCCGATTTGTAGTGGAGGCGCTTTCAAAAAAAGGATATGTAGTGGAGACCCCTACCCTAGGGTGCCTGAGGGAGTCCTGGATTAGGGGGTGTTCGGGTAGCCGGACTATACCTTCAGCAGGACTCCTGGACTATGAAGATACAAGATTGAAGACTTCATCCCGTGTCCGGATGGGACTTTCCTTGGCGTGGAAGGCAAGCTTGGCGATGCGGATATTCAAGATCTCCTACCATTGTAACCGACTCCATGTAACCCTAACCCTATCCGGTGTCTATATAAACCGGGGGGTTGTAGCCCGTAGGCAATCAACTCCATATACAACAATCATACCATAGGCTAGCTTCTAGGGTTTAGCCTCCTTGATCTCGTGGTAGATCTACTCTTGTACTACCCATATCATCAATATTAATCAAGCAGGACATAGGGTTTTACCTCCATCAAGAGGGCCCGAACCTGGGTAAAACATCATGTTCCCTGCCTCTTGTTACCATCCGGCCTAGACGCACAGTTCGGGACCCCCTACCCGAGATCCGCCGGTTTTGACACCGACATTGGTGCTCTCGTTGAGAGTTCCTCTGTGTCGTCGCTTGTAGGCCCGATGGCTCCTTTGATCATCAACAATGATGCGGTCCAGGGTGAGACTTTTCTCCCCGAACAGATCTTCATCTTCGGCGGCTTCGCTCTGCGGGCCAATTCGCTCGGCCACCTGGAGCAGATCGAAAGCTACGCCCCTGACCATCAAGTCAGGTTTGGAAGCTTAAACTACACGGCTGACATCCGCGGAGACTTGATCTTCGACGGACTCGAGCCACGGCCAAGCGCGCCGCACTATCTCGAGGGGCATGATCTAGCTTTGCCCCCGGACAGTGTCCTGGAGGCCGCACACGCATCGGTTCCGACCCCTAACTCGGAGCCTATTGCGCCAATCGAGGATGAGCGGTTGGACGTCACCTCGGGGGCTGCGATCCCCGCACTCTGCACGACCCGTGACTCCGAGGATCCGGACTCCTCCCCAGACTCCGAACCCCCCGCGCCCCTGCCAATCGAATCCGATTGGGCACCGATAATGGAGTTCACCGCCGCAGACATCTTTCAGCATTCGCCTTTTTGCGACATCCTGAATTCTCTTAAGTCTCTCTCTTTATCAGGAGAGCCCTGGCCGGACTACGGTCAGCGAGGGTGGGATACGGACGATGAGGAAATTCAAACCCCACCCACCACCCACTTTGTAGCCACTGTCGACGATCTAACCGACATGCTTGACTTCGGCTCCGAAGACATCGACGGCATGGACGACGATGTAGGAGACGAACAGGAACCAGCACCTATGGGGCGCTGGAAGGCCACCTCGTCATATGACATATATATGGTGGATACTCCAAAAGATGGAGATGGCGATGGAACAGTGGGGGATGACGCCCCCAAGAAACAGCCAAAGCGCCGGCGTCAGCGGCGCCGCTCTAAATCCCGCCAAAGCAAAAACGGTGATTCCGGCACGGGAGATAATACTACCCCGGATAGCGCCGAAGAACACCCACCTCAGCAAGATTCGGCACATGAAGATGGAGAAGCCAGCCCCCGTGAGAGAGCGGCAGACCGAGAGGTCGAGGATGATAACTATACGCCTCCCTCTGAAGACGAGGCAAGCCTCGATGACGATGAATTCGTCATTCCATCAGACCTCGCCGAACAAGAGCGTTTTAAACGCAGGCTTTTAGCCACGGCAAGTAGCCTCAAGAAAAAGCAGCAACAACTTAGAGCTGCCCAAGATTTGCTAGCTGACAGATGGACTGAAGTCCTTGCGGCCGAAGAGTATGAACTCGAACGCCCCTCCAAGAGTTACCCAAAGCGCAGGCCTCTACCCCGATCAGAGGAGGAAGCACCTACATCACCAGCGCATGACATGGCAGACCGGCCACCTCGCGGCCGCGACAGAGAGGCCTCTCGGCCCTCCACCCAAGCCATGCCCCAACGCCGCTCAACTAAGGCACGGGAAAATGCGCCCGACCTGCGAGACATACTGGAGGACAAGGCAAGACAAACAAGATCGATCTACGGATCGCGCAGGCGCCCTACGGCATGTGACAATGATCTTCACTCCAGATACAACAAATCCGGCCAGGCCGAACACAACAGACATAGCTCTTCCGAGCTACATCGTGATATAGCCCAATACAGAGGCGCCGCACACCCGCTATGCTTCACGAATGAAGTAATGGATCATAAAATCCCAGAGGGTTTCAAACCCGTAAACATCGAATCATACGATGGCACAACAGATCCGGCGATATGGATCGAGGACCTGGAAGCCGCATTCCTCGACAACTTCCAGGGCACTTACGTGCGACCACCGGATGCCGACGACTTAAGCCACATAATTCAGCAGCCATAGGAATCAGCCAGACAATTCTGGACACGGTTCCTAACAAAGAAAAACCAGATAGTCGACTGTCCGGACGCAGAGGCCCTAGCAGCCTTCAAGCATAACATCCGCGACGTGTGGCTTGCCCGGCACCTGGGACAGGAAAAGCCGAAATCCATGGCAGCCCTCACGACACTCATGACCCGCTTTTGTGCGGGAGAAGACAGCTGGCTAGCTCGCAGTAACAACTTATCAAAGAACCCTAGTAATTTGGATACCAAGGACAAAAGTGGCAGGACACGTCGGAATAAGCAAAAACGCCGCGTTAGCAGCGACAGCAGTGAAGACACGGCAGTCAATGCCAGATTCAAAGGCTATAAATCCGGTCAGCGAAAAAAGCCATTCAAAAAGAATACTCAGGGCCCGTCCAGTTTGGACCGAATACTCGATCGCTTGTGTCAAATACATGGCACCCCCGAAAGGCCAGCCAATCACACTAACAGGGATTGTTGGGTGTTCAAGCAGGCAGGCAAGTTAAGGGCCGAAAACGGAGACAAGGGGCTGCACAGCGACGACGAGGAGCCCAAGCTGCCGAACAACAATGGACAGAAGGGCTTTCCCCCACAAGTGCGGACGGTGAACATGATATACGCAACCCACATTCCCAAGCGGGAGCGGAAGCGTGCGCTACGGGACATATACGTGATGGAGCCAGTCGCCCCAAAGTTCAACCCATGGTCCTCCTGCCCGATCACCTTTGATCGAAGGGACCATCCCACTAGCATCCGTCATGGTGGCTTCTCCGCATTGGTTCTCGACCCAATCATCGACGGATTTCATCTCACAAGAGTCCTCATGGACGGCGGCAGTAGCCTGAACCTGCTTTATCAGGATACAGTGCAGAAAATGGGCATAGATACCTCAAGGATTAAGCCCACAAGAACGACCTTTAAAGGCGTTATACCAGGTGTAGAAGCCAACTGTACAGGCTCAGTAACACTTGACGTGGTCTTCGGATCCCCGGACAATTTCCGAAGCGAAGAGTTAATCTTCGATCTAGTCCCGTTTCACAGTGGCTATCACGCCCTGCTCGGACGAACCACATTCGCAAAGTTCAATGCGGTGCCGCACTATGCATATCTCAAGCTCAAGATGCCAGGCCCTCGAGGAGTAATTACGGTCAACGGAAACACCGAACGCTCCCTCCGTACGGAGGAGCATACGGCGGCTCTTGCAGCGGAGGTACAAAGTAGCCTTCTCAGGCAATTCTCCAGTCCGGCCATTAAAAAGCCAGACACTGCCAAGCGCGCCCGGAGTAACCCACAGCAGGACCGCCTGGCCCACTCTGAGCAAGCGTAGCAATGCGGCCCTAACCCCAGCTTTCGCGACATTGCGAAACCAGTACCTCGCATACATAACTACGCCCTTGAAATACCATGGGCACAGGGGAAGGGGCACAATAACGGCACGCCCAAAATACGGCTTAAAATGTACTAGGGGCTGCCGGATTCTTTTTTTAAATTTTTTCTTACTTTCAGGACTCCATACTTCGGACGACCTGTTTGGCAATTCGACTGCCGCACAAACGATGCAAGATCCAGGGAGGCAGACAAGCCATGCCGCATTATGGAACTCCCAGGTGGTCTCTGTTACAAGCGGTATACCTGTTTTAAATACAATTCCGCGGCCTGCCCCTAGTCAGGACATACTAAATAGTCCAATATCTTTTGCTTACCGCACTATTTGTATCGTTCGGCTTTGATAAATAGCCTCTCTATAAACAATGCTTAGCTTCTTGTCTATTTTTTGCATTGTCTTCTTTTCACATTTATGTTTATTAAATGACATGATTGCACCCGTACACCATGGTACGACAAACACGCCAGGGGCTTCAGTACCCCTCATAATAGTGTGAGAAGTCCGTACACTTTCACAATTGCGGCACCCCGAACTTATAGCACTATATGCATCGGCTCCGAATCATGATTTGGGTCAATAGTTGGGTTTGCCCGGCTCCTATGTTTTGGTGCCTTACGTTCCGCTCTATCGGCTAAGGTAGCACTAGGAGAACCACTGCGATTGTGCCCCGGTTCAGCTGGGTTAAGCACCTCAGTGGAGAAAGCTAAAACTGACTGTCATGATGTGGCGAGAGACCGGTCGCTGTTCGAGAGGTTTTTCGAGTCCCTAAAGGCTTATGCCGCTTCGAGCGAGGAGCTGGCTATGTCCGGCCAACGCATGGATAGCGCCCCGAACTCGGTCTTCTGAACTAGGGGCTTCGCTGAAATTTAAAATTATAGAGTTCTATGGCTAAGTGAGAGTGTTCAAGCATTATAGTCCGATTGCCTGGTTCGTTGTGCTGAGCGCCTCCCTCGAAGGACCCAACTATGGGAAAAAGAGTGCTCAGGTTTATCCCGAACACCCCAGCACTAGTGGCACGGGGGCAGAAGCCGACGACTGGCCATCTCTCAATTTTTATAAACGGCCGCACAGAAAGTAATATTTTAAATTCAATAAGCATTGCTTAGCGCATATGAACAAGTTTTAAGCGCATAGGATAAACATGAGCGAGTTCATTCAAATATCACATCCTTGGTACATTCATCCGCCAAAAGGCGGGCACCTGCAAGAACATCCTTGTAGTAGTTCTCGGGCTTGCGATGCTCCTTCCCCGGCGGCGGCCCGTCCTTCACAAGCTTCTCACCGTCCAGCTTACCCCAGTGCACCTTTGCATGGGCAAGGGCCCGATGGGCACCTCCGATGCAGACGGAGCGCTTGATGACCTCAAGCCTCGGACAGGCCTCCACCAGCCGCCGCACTAGCCCGAAATAGCTCCCAGGCAGGGCCTCTCCGGGCCACAGCCGAACTATGAAGCCCTTCATGGCCTGCTCGGCCGCCTTGTGGAGCTCGACCAGCTGTTTCAGCTGGTCGCTCAAGGGCACAGGGTGTTCGGCCTCAGAATACTGAGACCAGAACACCTTCTCCATCGAGCTACCCTCTTCAGCTCGGTAGAATGCGGCGGCATCGGATACGCTTCGGGGAAGATCTGCGAATGCCCCTGGAGAGCTCCGGATTCGGGTAAGTAACAGGTAGTTCACTTTTATATTTCTGATTTGCATAAAGAGTGCCTTACCCACTGCTATCTTCCTCATCTCCTCCAACTCTCGGAGGGCCTTTTGGGCTTCGGCCTTGGCAGACGTGGTGGCCTCTAGGGCCGTTGCAAGCTCGGATGCTTGCGCCTTCGACTCCAGCTCTAAACTCTCATGTTTTTTCATGAGAGCCTGAAGCTCTTGCTGCACCTCGCCGACCTGAGCCCCAAGTCTGTCTCGCTCGGTGCGCTCCGCGGCCGTTTTCTTTTCAACCGCAGACAACGCCTGCTTAAGGGTCGCCACCTCAGTCGTGGCCCCTACAATAAGCAGTACAATCCTGTTACTCTTTTTGCAATCAAGCCTTTCTATAGGCACTTTTTATGTAAGGTATTTCTTACCTTCTTCCTCCTCGAGCCGCCGCTTGGCAAGGCCGAGCTCTTGCTCGGTCTGCTTGAGGTCCTACTTCAGGACACCCACCTCCGCAGTCAGTGCGGTGGTGGATAGCAGCGAAGCCTGCATACGCATATTGACTCTTTTTTGTTAGACTCCTGCGATATTTAGATCCTCTATTCGGCTTTTCTTTTCGAACGCCAAACAGAGCATCAGGGGCTACTAACTATGCGGTAATATTTTTACATATTTTTACTTACCTCGAAGCCTGTTAGAAGGCTAGCGCAAGCTTCAGTCAGTCCGCTCTTGGCGGACTGAACCTTCTGGATCACCGTACTCATAATAGTACGGTGCCCCTCGTCGATGGAGGCGTCGTCAAGCACCTCCAGCAGATTGTCCGGCACCTCCGGTTGGACGGAGGCTGCCGGCTCAGAAGGCTTGCTCCTGTTGGAAGGAGTTCACCTACCGCGGTCCGGAACTGTGGAAGATTCCGGCGCGGTGTCCGGCATAAAGCCGGACTGAGAGCCCCGGGGAGCCTTATCCCCTTCACTCCTGGAGTCCGGGAGGTTGCCTTGCGGCTCCTCTGGGACCACCTCCTCCTGCCCCGGAGCTTGTCGCGACGCCACTTTGGCGTCGTCTACAGTGCAGGGGGAGACAGCGGGCGGAACTGAGTTCACGTTCGATGAGTCCAGGGAGCCGCCCGACGATTCGTCGAATTCGGCCCGGGGCAGACTGCATAATTACATTCGACATTAGGGAAAGCTGTGCAACAAAGGAACATCATGAGTTACTCTGATATCCGAACTTACGATTTCGCCGGACGCTTGGCCCTGTTTGGCCACTCCTCTTTGCCCTCTTCGGCGTTGGGGGCGTAGTCCGGCGGATGGGTCTTCCTTTTCCTAGACCCCTCGGCCTCCCCCGTTGGGGCGGCCTTCCTCTTCTCTCCTCCCTCCGATGGGGGGGGGGGGAGAGTTTTCTTCTTCCTCCTCCTCGTTTTCGCGGGAGGAGGGCGTCTCGGACTCGTCAGATGATGAGTCCAACACCACCACATTGCGGACACTCTTTCAAGTCCCCGTGGTCTTCTTCTTCTTGGCCTTCTTCTCCGGCACCACATAAGGCGCCGGAACCAGCAGCTTCACTAGTAAAGCTGGGGCTGGGTCTTTGGGCAGCGGAGCCGGACAGTTAATCGGTCCGGATATCGCCCGCCAAGCCTGTCAAAGGTAAGGGAGTTTAGATCCCGCATAGAGTCAAACTATGAAAAAAGCTTACCATCCTGTAAAAGGTGTAGATGGCTTACCTTGCCAGCGTGACGCTGCGAGCTGTATCTGCGGTCCTCGGAAGCGGATACGGGAGCCTCGGCGCCCTTGAATAGCATCTTCTAGGCGTCTTCGTACGTCGTGTTGAAGAGCCTGCTAAGAGTTTGATGCTGCGCCGGGTCGAACTCCCACAGATTAAAATCCCGTTGTTGGCACGGGAGGATCCGGCGGACGAGCATAACCTAGATTATATCAACAAGCCAGACTGGCTTGTTCACCAGGGACTGGATGCATGTTTGCAATCCGGTCACCTCTTTTTCATCACCCCACGACAGGCCCGTCTCTTTCCAGGACATAAGCCGCATGGGGGGTCCGGATCGGAACTCGGGGGCTGCGGTCCATTCCGGATCACGCGGCTCGGTGATATAAAAACACCCGGATTGCCATCCCTTTAGGGTCTCCACGAAAGAGCCCTCGAACCATAGGAAGTTGGCCATCTTGCCCGCCATGGCGCCTCCGCACTCCGCCTGGCTGCCATGCACCACCTTGGGCTTGACGTTGAAGGTCTTGAGCGAGAGGCCGAAATGGGGGCGGACGCGGAGAAAAGCCTCGCACACGACGATAAACGCCAAGATGTTGAGGATGAAGTTCGGAGCCAGATCGTGGAAATCCAGGCCGTAGTAGAACATGAGCCCCCGGACAAATGGGTGGAGTGGAAAACCCAGTCCGCGGAGGAAGTGGGGGAGAAATACTACCCTCTCATGGGGCCTTGGGGTGGGGAGAAGCTGCCCCTCGTCGGGAAGCCGGTGCGCGATGTCCTTGAACAGGTATCCGGCCTTCCTTAGCTTCTTGATTTTTCCCTTCGTGGCGGAGGAGACCATCCACTTGCCTCCCGCTCCGGACATTGCTGGAGAAGGTTGAGGTGGGAAGTGCGGGCTTGGGCGCTGTAGCTCGGGTGCGCAGGAGATGGATAGGCAAAGGAGGAAGAAGGCGTAGGTAAAAAGGTAGATCCTTGTCCCCTTATATGGGCGGATGCGGTTGTGCGTCCCTACCTGCCTAGTAAAACTCGCTTGCCTCCCAAGCGCCGTGATAAGTGGCGCGGTTGGGTTACCCACATCCGTATTGATGAGAATCCCGTAAAAGGGGGGTACACGATCTCTGCTTTGACAAGACGTGCCAAGGAAACCGCCTCGCAAAACACGCTGAGGTGGAAAAGTGAAAATGATTTGAGTGAAGGACTTGGCTGTAGTGTGTTGACGCACTGCGGAATACGTCAGCAGATTTGATTTGTGTTAATATTATTCTCTCTATGGCAATATGTGGAAGCTTATTTTGCAGAGCCGGACACTACTCTTGGTGTTTACGATCTTCTATGAAGGACTTGGAGGAGGAACCTGCCTTGCAATGTCGAAGACAATTTGCGTGCCGGACTCATCGTCATTGAAGCCTGGTTCAGGGGCTACTGAGGGAGTCCTGGATTAGGGGGTGTTCGGGTAGCCAGACTATACCTTCAGCCGGACTCTTGGACTATGAAGATACAAGATTGAAGACTTCGTCCCGTGTCCGGATGGGACTTCCCTTGGCGTGGAAGGCAATCTTGGCGATGCGGATATTCAAGATCTCCTACCATTGTAACCGACTCCATGTAACCCTAACCCTATCCAGTGTCTATATAAATCGGGGGGTTGTAGCCCGTAGGAAATCAACTCCATATACAACAATCATACCATAGGCTAGCTTCTAGGGTTTAGCCTCCTTAATCTCGTGGTAGATCTACTCTTGTACTACCCATATCATCAATATTAATCAAGCAGGACGTAGGGTTTTACCTCCATCAAGAGGGCCTGAACCTGGGTAAAACATCGTGTTCCCTGCCTCCTGTTACCATCTGGCCTAGACGCACAGTTCGGGACCCCCTACCCGAGATCCGCCGGTTTTGACACCGACAGTGCCCTAGGTAGCTGCCGCACGCATCATTGTTTTCTCTTTTATTTATGCTCTTGCACCCTAGAGTGAAATGATGGTTGCCTCGTCCGTCCAGCTTAATGCCGGAAAGGTGGGGCTTTGTGATTTGACCCCTCGTCGCTCATTTTCTACTACTGCGGCGCTACAACCGGGGTGCCTCCAATTCCAACCGCTGCTCTGAACTGTAATTTGGTGCATCGCACATGGAAAAAGACGGTGAATGAGCCACATGTCGGCCAAAGGGGTCCTGTTAAGTGTGTCGCCATTTCATGTGCGGACTGACACTTCTTGAGTTGCTACGCCAACACGACTGGAGCAACCTACCACTTGGTTTTGCTCCTTGGTGAATCCCGACTATATTGATCTAAAAAGATACGTGCTGAACTAACCTCTCTGTCTCGGGTTTTTTATTTTTAGGCGTCTCGGTTTATAGGGCCTACACATAGTTCTAGGTCATCCATTTGACTAACTAAATATGAGTTACTATGTCACAAAAAGTATATCATTGGATTCTTAAGCGGATGTAGTTGTATTTAAAAGTTGAGGGCGGGGCTTTTCCTGCGCGGTAGGCGGCGGGGCAGTTCTGCCTAGTCGGTTCGACAGAGATGTGAGAAGACGAGGGAGTAGGCTGCTACAGACGTAGGGTTGTGTGATTTGATTGCGAGTTACTGCTAGACAGGTGGGGCCCCATGATTTGACTTGCCATTATCATTTTAACTGCGGCGCTACGACCGGCGTGAGTCTCCCAGATTCCTGACCACCTCCATACAGGTGCCTCTCCCAATGCTCCACCATGTAGTAGAGGCTGGCTCTTGCATGAGAACCCACTTCTCCACTTTTTCCTTGCCTCTCTTTCCTCCACATATGCAAAAATGCCATGTAAAGCGCACTATTGTACTTACTTTTACTTGCTCCTACAGGTGCTTAAGCTTGCCACATAGGCATAAAGTTTGATGTGGCAAGTTAATCAAGAAGAGAGAGACTAGTTTGGTGACCCAAGGAAGAAACGGTGCTAAGCGCATGTACCTAGGTGAAAAGACAATTTTGAGTCTATAGCTAATTAAATGAAGCAAACTTAGCAACACCATTTCATTAGAAGAGGTCAGCCCTTGGCAAATGCAATAAATACACTTTCTTAGCACCGTTTCTTCCTTGAGTACGAAGAAAGAGATAGAGAGGAGTAAAAAAATACACTTATAGCCAACCTTGTTGTAGTATGAGTGACTAAGTGATGACTATGTATGACATGCCAACATCAGATAGCCTAACGCACCGTGTTAAATCTCCAAGGGCGTGACCGCGCGAGCGACGCGACGGTCGTGGTAGGCGCGACCATGATACCGGAGCTGGCAGCCCTTGGATCTGAGATCAAACGGTCGCATGCTAAGTTGCTGAAAATTTGCAGAATAACCCTCCAGGATAGGATATTCACCCATAGGTCTAGAATCACGCCATGCAACCGTTGGATCTCAGATCCAAGGGCTCTTGGAAGCCCGTATCATGGGAGAATGGAAAGCCACTACCCTGCCGTTCACACGCTAGCAAGCTTCACCTCATCCTGTGAGCCACCGCGCCCGTGGGCGGGGGAGACGGTGTACTAAGCAAGCTTCTCCTCATTCTGCGAGTTAACAGGACACATCAAAAGTACTCCAGTGTATAGAGCCTTGCCTCTAAGGTAGGCCCCACATGGTTTGCCTCTTTTTTTAATTTAACATAACGCGTCAAGTCACAATTTATTTGTTCACCCATGGTAGACGATCCTCCCTCCACCAAGTGGACAACCAGTACACGTGCCAAATTACCACGTGGGCTGCCTTTTTCATACAGAAATGAGCTCCACCGTGTACCCGCGCGGGTGTGGTTGGGAAAGAGAGGGGAGTACGTGCGCCGTGCGTGCACCTCTTCTCTTCGTGCACGTCCCCCACCTACGTGTGTGTGTGTGAGAGAGATACAAACATAGACATAATGCGCCGTCCATCCCCATGCCTCCGCCCAGTCCGACCACCAGTCACCACCACGCCCCACTCCTCCTCACCTTATCTCTCATCTTTCTCCCTCCATTTTTATATACAAGGGGCCACTATCAAAATTACAATTTGCAGATATACAAGGCCACTAACACTAATCGATGCAATATTAATGGTGTTTGCCTCGTGGTACTAGAAAAGGAGGACATTAATTATCCCTTGCATGCATGCGGGAGTTTGTAAAAAAATGCATCTTGATGTTCCGTGCAATGCACGGGCATCTAGCTAGTCAATGAAAACAACACATGGCAAAATTCCACGGCGAACGAGGGATTTGAATCTTGCCCGGGGTAGCCAAAATATTGGCGAGCCTTTTGTCCACCGGTGCCTTTGCCACCAATGAACGAGGAATGGCTCGGGTGCTCATGCTGTCATGCATCCTCCAGCACGCACATTGGAGACGATCTCGCCCGAGCTGTGTTTTTTTGTCCCACAACGCCGCCCGAGCCGCCCGCAGACCGACCGGCAACCCGCAAATTACGCCATCCAACTATAGCCGCACACATTATGACATCAACTCAACCAACCGGACGAAATTCATGCAAACATGTAGACAAACTGATATTTCATATAACAACGACGAAAATCATATAAAATACCGGATTTTCATACAAACATGACAGATTTCATTACATTCAAATGAACTACGCGGTGCTAGTTCTGGACATCACAGGTATATAATACCTGGCCTAAATGGTCGCCCACCGATCGATTTGTGTTCCTCATGTCCGGCAGCATGATCACCGGACTGCCGGGAGCCCCGGAGGTATATGCTTCAGCGCAAAGGACGGCTCGCTTCCCCACTGCCAACTGATATCATTGGCTGGTGCCGAAGATGATGGTGGCCGGCACCGGTTCGAGTTCATCACCGGCCACTACTTCGCCATGGCCGGCACCGGCTCGAGTTCATCCTAACATTCCACTCTTCCGTGGAGCCCATGCGGGGTCGACGAAGGTCCTCGCAAAAAAAGGATCCGTCAAGACACCTGCTGTGTACACCGGCGTCGCCTCCGTGGTGGCCTTCATGGGACCCAAGCGGCGGCGGCCTCCCGTGTTCTACTTCTCCTCGATGATGGCGGTGGACGTGGAGGCGCTGGCCACCGACTCGTCGCTCTCCGCAGACCCGGCTTCTGTCGCTGCTTGCATGGCGTGGCCGACGGCATGGGAGTCTCGTCCACAGAAATGGGAGACGCGATACGAGGCGGCGGCGTGGACGGCAGCAACGACGCCCGTGCGCCGCTCCTCGTCGAGCTGGCCTGGAGCGGCGAGTTGCTGAACCGCGCGCCGGCTTGGGGCGGCAACTTGCTCCATCGGGCGAGGGGAGGGAGGTGGATCAGCGAGCTGCATAGCTCGTATCCGGCGGGCTACCCATACGGCTTGGATGCGGAATAACTACTCTTCGTAAGCCATTATAAGAGTGGACAAAATGGTGGAGGAGATAGGGGAGCGGCAGAGGTGTGCGATTCTTGGCCAGCGTTTGGCCTCGTTTAAATAGGAGATTAAATAGATGGCGGACGGGAGGAGCTCGACCGGTGTTGCGTTTAACACCGGCCCGTTCATGAACAGACGTGTGTCCAGAGTGGGTTTTTCGGCTTCCACACGGGCGGGTTTCATGGAGGCATTTGAATGCGGCACGGAGGCGTGTTCAGCCAGGCATGCCACGAGTGGCGCCCTCGACTCTGACCTAGGACACCGCGTCGTTCTTCCACTGACATGTGGGCTCTTTGGGTGCATGGCATGCATGTCAGTGACCCAACATAGGCAGCGCACAGCATAGGAACCTTTGGTGGGCCAGGGCGGTCAGAAGTGGGCATTTCATAAACCGATGATTGGTCATTGAGTGTGACGTCATCTTTTTCATGTAGATAAGCCTACTATGTTGATAGCCCGTTCGATACATTGTGATTCATAAAGACTGCTGCAAACATCAATGTTCTGCTTATCACAGATAAGATTGATTAATACCTGTAACAATCCATGTCCTTAACAAAGGGTGCATGCATGTATAGGTTGAACGTGTGTCTTGCGTCGTGTGTTGTGTGCATGCAGGCGTGCGAGTGTTGCGTGCGTGCAAGGGTACGTTTCAGTATTGCATGCATGGTTGCGTACGTGCGTGTGTTCGTGAGTGCATGTGTACGTGTCAGTGTTGCACGCCAGCATGCGTGCATGTGTACGTGTCAGTGTTGAACGCCTACATGCGTGCGTGTCTTGCGTGCGTGCATGTGTACGTGCGAGGTGAGGCTACACGTCAGTCGACTGACTTTTTCATCTCTCGTCATTAGATTTTCCAGCCGTTGGATACGAAATCAAGGGCCTCCAGTTTATCATCAAACTCCACCCCCCCTGAGCCGCCAGCCACCACCGGCCGGCCCGCCAGCCCCCGCCGCCCGCGGCCGGCCCGCCCTCCCCGAAACCACTCCCCACCGCCGGTCCGCCGCCGCACCGGCCATCCCTCTAGCCCTCCCCCCCCCGCCCGCCGAGCTTTTTCTCCGGGGATCCCCACCCCACCGGCCAATGAACGCCCCCCAACCGCCGGTGACTGCCAACCAGAGGTCTCACAACTTCGAATACCCACCGACCACTAATTTATTACCATTTCTTTCCTTCATATACGTGCTGACGGGTGGGCCCTATGGTAATGTGCACTACTGAATGTGGACCATTTGACTGGACAATTGATCGTGTTATCAACAAATTACGGAGCTGTATGGTGAGCCAGTGACCGTATGATCACCGTAAAATGTACTCCTATTTTATTAACACAGTACAGACTCAAACTACCATTTCTTTCTTTCATATACGGGCTGACAGGTGGGCCCCACGGTTACGCGCCCTGATGGTGCAACACTAGTTGCGCCGCGTGAAACGTTTGACTGGTCAATTGATTGTGTCATCAACAAAATACGGAGTTGTACGGGTGAGCCAGTGACTGTATAAACATGATATGTATTTGTTTTACATGGTACAGACGCAAGGGCTCATATATACCGCAAGCACTCACCGCTATAAGCGCACACACGCGAACCCTACACCTATGAGCACCTTCGAGAGAGTGGGCCAGCATATATGATCTTGAGATTTTACAAAGTCACCATAGGTGCCTCGTAGTCGAGTGGAACGTCTCCTCCCACTGAACGTACGTCGCCGGAAAATACTGAAATTAACACAAGATAAATGCGAGCACCGGGACTTTAACCTTGGTGGGCTCAAGAAACCACTGTCCTCTAACCATCCAACCACATGTTGGTTAGCACGACAAAATGTATGTGGTGACCGTGATGAGCTTATTCTGAAGTCGAGTGACCATATCATGCTTTCGCTTCAAATACAATGACCGTAAGTGTCGTCAACAAAATACGGAGCACGCATCAAATGCAAAGTCCGTCAGTGTCATCAACAAAATATGGAGACGTATCGTGAGCTAGATACCGTTGTACTATTGTATATGCTTATTTTCTTAGTGGCCGATTGCGTGTGTGGTGTGGTGGGCACATCATTTCTAGTTGTGGTGGGTCAACATGAAGACTCATGGGTCAGTTCCATCCTGCGCCACATATAGGTTGGACCGAGACGTGTTATACGAAGACCCATGTGGAGGACTCGGCGTACAACACGAAGCTACCAGAGTCGCGGAGGACTCTATCCCCACTGGTGATAAGCCGACTATATATGATTTGTAACCCTAGGCCCTTAGTATGTTATACAAGCTTGGGGGCTAGTTCGTCGATAGTATACACACACGCACAATGCCTGGTATTCACGTGTACTTTGTACACACCCCTATCACTAATATACAGTACCAGGAGTAGGCTCTTTCTTCAACTGCAATTGAATTCTAGCATGTGCATGTGTTTATTTCATATTATCGATCCATAGAGTGAGAGCGGTTTGAAATACAGGCAATGGATGCTTTTGCAATTCATATATAAACATTAATTAGTGCACTCCATGTTGTTAGTGTGAAGCACTTTATACATTTGTCACTTGCATGGATACATTCCAAATTGCTAGCTACGAAATAGAATACATGTCGAATTCAACATAAAGGGGGTTTCGAAGATTCGAATTCATAGGAAGTGCATTCATCTATTTGAACCCGAGATAATGGTATATGTAAATCAGATGTAAAAGGGGGCATCAATCTTTTTTGTGAGTTTGAACATGCTATATATATATTCATATGCATATCTAACTTTTTTTGCAACCAAGGAGATTATATCTGGAACCATGCATGAACTGAGGTAAGTTGCATATTTTTTAATATATACTCGTGTACAATGTATATTCAAATGTACCCCCTCCATTCCAAAATAATCGTAGCTTTAGGATTTTCAAGAGTAAAGATTTGTAAAGTTTGACAAATCCTGAAAGTTCAATTCAAGAGAACCGAAAACGTTAATGCTTCTGCTCCCAAATATTGAACGAAGCGCCAAATAGGCCTCTGGTCACCCGAAACCGCGTGAGACTAATGTTTTGGTGGTAGGAAATTACTGTCCTGACTCTGGCCCGTGTAGCCTATCGGCCCGATGTCCAAAGGTCTAAACCGGGGTAGGTTTGTAACTTCACCAAGACTCCAGAGAAGCATTCATACGCCGTGGGCGCCTACCCATGCGCTCGGCCGAAATCTATCTCGCCCACATTTGGGACACCTGACATGACTGTCCTACCCCCAACCCGCAATCTGTCCGAAATTTTAGATGGGGGAAAGTTTGTAACTTTTCCCAAATTTCAAACAAGCGCGTCTCAAACCGAAACATTGTTCCCCCTCAGTTCCCTGCCTCCCTCTGTTTCCCCATTCATACTCCGTGGGCGCGAAAATGCCCTCTCCACCAGCTGCAAAACCCCAGCCTCCTCCGTCCTCCACCCCATAGCGGCCAATCCACTACCGCCCTCCTCCATCACACCGGAGCCGGTACCCCGACGTCGTCGTCCAACGCAACCGCAACCGCAACGACCTCGAGGACTTAGCAGCTGACGCCGAGGCAGAGCTGCCTCCACGACGCCAACACCGACGTGCGCCGTACCAGAACCACTCCGACCACATCGTCCTGCGCCTCACTACTGCGGCTCCACTGTCGCAACCGTCCACCGCACCGGAGCTGTTCCCGCTACGCTGTCGTTCGCCGCCTCGAATCTGCTTCCCCGCCGCCGACAGAAGGCCAACGCACCACACTCAACAACTTGGCCATGGGTTCGTCAAAGGCTGCACCGTCCTCCACAACTTCTGGTTTCCGGCGAACAACAAGAAGATCGTCGGAAAAACAGAAAGAGGACACAGCACTGCCAGCAGAAAGAGGTACTCCACTTCCCTTATTCGTGCAAATCTTACGTCTCCGCTCACACCGTATTCATCCCATGAAATAAACTAGTTGAGCGCTTCTTACTGCATCTTCTTCATGACACTAAATGCACAAGGCTTCCTCCCTTTTACTATTTCACCTTTGCTAGAGGTCAGTAGCCCGCCTAGATTTCAATTGAGGGTCAGTCGAACCGCAATTAAAAGAAGCAGCACCCGCTTAGGCGCATAGAGCACCTAGTCCGCCTGTTCCCCGGGGAAGCGACGCATCGGTGTCTATCATAGGGGTGTGGGGTGCAGGAGCTGCTTGCGCCCGATCTGGAGGTCGCGGGGCTTGAATGGATGGCCGGGGGGCGGTGCCAAGCACGGTGGTGCGGTGAGGTCGAGGGGAGGGCACGGGCAGGGGAGGAATACTAGGCCGATGGTCGCTGGCGTTTCGAGGAAGATCGTCAACACTAACTCGCTGGAGGTAGATGAAGGCAATCTGCCCGTTCTTTGTACATCGGACGGTGCAGAAAAAATGGACTGACCTATTTGCTTTCAGTCGACTGTTATTTTCATAGAATCCTATAGTAATTTAGTGTGCCATACATGTTGTAGAGCTATCATATGTCTCCCATCATTTATTTCTCACCGACCTGCTATCTGCTACCTTTACACTGTACTAATTGTGCACACACTTCACCCATACTCACACTATTGTTTTTTTATGCATGGGTATTTCAGACTCTGACGCAGTGTTGATGAATGCAGAAAAGAAAAGACAGAAGTCGCTCCAGTGTAATTCAAAGATAAGCACTAAGCGTTCCAGCGCTCTAACGGGTGCAGTGTCAGCAGTTGGAGACAGTAAACGTAGCTCTGCAGTTGATGATCTCAATTGCCACACACAATCATCCCAGGTGCTTTCTTTAACTTCGTGCTGTTAAATGTGGTTGCATGTTGCATATGGTGTCTAACTTGTATTGCTTCCAATTTGGTTAAATTGCATCTGCTTACTTTACACATTATACCTTTGATAATGACATGCCTTCCTGTTTTTGATACATACTACATATGTCTATTAACCATGTTCGTACATCAAACTAATGCTCTTTTGTATCCCTCGTCAATCACTTATGATGAGACAGTCACCCGGGTGGGTTTCTGTGAGACGCCATACTCGTTTAAAGAGTGCAGTGTCATCCTCCCCACATGATTCTCAAGAAACAACAAGGCTAAATGAAGATAGTCAACGTAGCTCTCTAGTTGATCACCGCAATTCCCCCACACCACCATCGCAGGTGCTTGCTCTTACTTGGCAGTGTGATATGTAGTGTTCGTCTTACATGAAAGTAGTGTTCGTCAGTATCATGCATCAATGAGTTCTGAAGAGCAAATTTTATTCCTTTTTCTTGTGGGTTTGACTTGACAAGGCAAAATCAAGAAAGAGGAAGGAAAAGAGTAAGGAAGGCGATGATGGTGGTCCTCTGCAGCAACGTAAACGGAGCATCTGTACCGATTCTCCTTGTACTGATAGTGCATTACAAGGTCCAAGTCTCCGCTCCCCTACTCCACCATCCAAGGTGCTTGCTCTAACTTGGCAGTGTGATATCTGGTTGCATGTTGCATATGGTGTCTAGCTCGTATTGCTCCTAATTAGTGTAAACTGCATCTGCTTAGCTTACACATGATACATGTGAATATGACACGCTTTCCTGTTTTTGGTACATACTATATCTTATGATAAGGCACCTTTAAGTCGCCACTGTGATATTGGTTGTGTCTTGCATATGATTTCTAGCATGTACTGCTTCTAATTTGTTGAAACGCCATACAGTTTGAACTTGGCAGAGTGATATTGGTTGCATCTTTCATATGGTGTCTAGCTTGCAGTGCTTCTAATTTGTTGAAATGCCTTCTGCTTAGTTACCACATCATAGGTGTGAATATGTCACACCATCCTGTTTTTCATACATATTCCATCCTCGCATCATGTGTTTGCCTTTCATCCGAGTAGTGTTCATCAGTATCATGCATGAATGAGTTCTGAAGAGCGAATTTTATTCCTTTTTCTTATCGGTTTGACTTCACAATGCAAAATCATTACAGCTGAAGGAAATTAGTCCGGCAGTGGATGATGGTGGTCCTTCGGAGCAACTCAAACAGGGGGTCTCTACAGATTCTACTCCGCCATCCTCCCAACAAGATTCGCAAGACAACAGATGGCTGGACAGTCAACGTAGTTGTGTAGATGATGAGCACATATCCCCTACTCCATCATCATAGGTGCTTACTCTAACTTGACACTATTATATGTGGTTGCATGTTGCGTATGCTGTCTAGCTTGTATTGCTTCTAACTTGAATTGCATCTGCTTACTTTACACATAATTCCTGTGAATATGACACGTGTTCCTGTTTCTAGAACATACGTGTACATGATGAGCACATCTCCCCTACTCCACCATCACAGGTGCTTGCTCTTACTTGGAACTTTTATACGTGGTTGCATTTCCCATATGATGTCTAGCTTGTATTGCTTCTGATTATGTTGAATTGCATCTGCGTAGCTTACAACTTATACCTGCAATGATCACTTACCCATAAGACACATTTAACTTGGGACTGTGACTGTGATGTAGGTTGCATCTTGCATTGTCTTCTAGCTTGTACTGCTTCTAATTTCTTGAAATGGCACTTATGATGAGACACTTTTTACCTTATAGAGTGATATTGGCTGCATGCTCATATGGTGCCTAGCTTTCATTTCTTCTAATTTTGTTGAAATTCCTTCCGCTTACTGTTTTTCATACATATTCCATCCTCCTATCGTACATGTGAATATGAAACGCTGTCTTTTTTTGTATATATTCCATCCTCCTATCATGCGCTTGCCTTACATCAAAGTAGTGTTCGTCTGTATCATGCATCAACCAGTTATGCAGAGCTAATTTTATTCATCTTCTTGTGGTTTTGACTTCATAAGGAAATATCACAAAATAGGAAGG
Source organism: Triticum aestivum (assembly GCF_018294505.1). Taxonomy (NCBI): domain Eukaryota; kingdom Viridiplantae; phylum Streptophyta; class Magnoliopsida; order Poales; family Poaceae; genus Triticum; species Triticum aestivum. Next base: position 336,055,091 of record NC_057800.1, on the reverse strand, counting down.
AAAAGAGTAAGTTAGGGGATGTTCGTGGTCCTCCGCACCGACGCAAACAGAGACTCTCTAGATTTGCCACTGCTACGACTAATGAAGTTGAAGTCCCAAGTCTACATGATGAGTTCATCTCCCGTAATCCACCATCGCAGGTGCTTGCTTTAAGTTGACAGTGTGATAATTGGTTTCATGTTGCATATGTTGTCTAGCCTGTATTTCTTCTATTTTGATTAAATTGCACCTGCTGAGTTTATACGTTATACATGTGCATATGACATGGCTTTCTGTGTCTAGAATACACTGCATCTATCTATCATACCATGTTCTTACATCAAAGTACGGCTGTTGTGTATCCCGCATCAGTCACTCATGATTGGACGCTTTTAACATGGCAGTTTGATAGTGGTTGCATCTTGCATTGATTTCTACGTTGTACTGCTTCTAATTTTTTGAATTGCCACTTATGACAAGACACTTTTAACTTGGCAGAGTAATATTGGTTGCATCTTTCATATGGTGTCTAGCTTGCATTACTTCTATTTTCTTGAAAATCCTTCTGCTTAGTTTGCACATCGTAGCAGTGAATATGTCATGCCGTCCTGTTTTTCTTACATATTACATCCTCATACGGTTGTCTTACATCAAAGTATTGCTTGTCTGTATCATGCATCAATGAGTTCTGAAGAGTGATTTTATTCTTTTGTGTTGTGGGTGAAACGGAAAAGGTTCTGCCGTCGGGAAAATAATATAGTAGGGAGTGCTGTTACTCATCGGGTGAAACGAAAAAGGTTCTGCCGTCGAGATTCTGCTGGTACTTATAGTGCAGTAGAAGGTCCAAGTCCACCGGCTAAATCTACAAACACAGTATCACCTGCTACACCAGCTGCAGCATCCGCTTCAACTGTACCAGCATCTCAACCAGTTACTCGTTCATTTGCTCCGGAACTGGCCAGTTCCCAAGCTGCCTTCACACCTAACACTACTTCCGAATCGCTACTGACACAACATGACTTGGCAAGATCAGATGAACCTCATGAGCATCAACACCAAGACGGTACCTGACCGAGTCAAGTTGCAGTTGCATGCTCCTTTATATGTACTCTCACAGTTTGATGTACACTAGCACTTTCCATATTCGTTGTTGAACTAGCACCATGGCGCAAGCGGAAACAGACATCAGGGATAATGCTTGACAGATTAACAAAACCTAAAGGAGGAAGAATGGAGATCCATTTTGAGGCAGGTTTAAAAAGGCCACGTGATGCTATAGAGTCAGCCAAGTTAGTATCAGTGGAAGCCGTTGCCGTTGGGTGTCATGCACGTATCCTCCCAACATGGATCCAATATAGGAATGAGAAAGACAATACCCAGTTTAACACCTTCCTTGACCATTTATCCGTAAGTAATGTTATTCATCGCAATTACTAATATTGTCTTACTCTGTCCCATACTTTCTAGCTTCCTCCTAATAAGACTCACATTCTTTTTTCAACAGATGAGGTTCAAGTTGGATCGAAAGATGATGCAACTAGACAAGCATGCACTCATGTTTTTCAGTCTGCTCTGCGACAGTATCGGTACCACCTTAGAAAATCTCACTTTGAAGGCAAGGCTAACAATGAAATCGCCCAAACATCTCCAGTGGAATATATTATAGATGAAGACTGGACAGCCCTCGTTAAACACTGGTCTGATCCAAAGTATCAGGTAGGCTATATGTATTTGATCAGACCACATATTGAACTTGTATTTATGTATGTGCCTTACAAGTGTATCTTCTTCTAGGCTAACTGTTTGAAGAACAAAACCAACCGTTCTAAAGTGAAATTCCAACAGACCACAGGATCTCGTAGCTATATTGCACACTCCGAGGCTCTTGTAAATAGCTGCTACTTCCTTCTTTTTTTGTGCAATATTATCGTATCTATATTGACTTGTTCCAAATACAGAGGAAATCCCGTGCGGACCAAAAAGAACCTGAACCGAATGCAGTGCGAATCTTCAAGGATTGCCACACCAGCAAGATGAAGGGCATGAGCACACCAGTTCAAGCCGCTGTTGTAAGTCCTTACTCCTCCTGCCTTGAACTGATTGGTACTGTGATGTGTTCATTTAACTACTTGGTTTGCAGCCAATGTCAGTTACTTTGTGCACTTTTATTCATAGTTGTCTTAACATATCATTTCACCTTACATGGTTTAAAAGAGGTGAAGGATATTCTTTTGGTCTTGATCTGTAATCTAGTTGTTATGTTCATGTGCGCACACAATGATAAAATAGCCTGTTTGTTTTATATCTGTTTGCCCATGATATGAATGATGTCATACTATGTTCATCCTACTTTAAACCATGTCTCTTTATCCTTATATGTCAATGAATGTGAGGAAATAGACAATACAGTAGGCATGCTACATGGACATATGTTCCGAAAGTGATTTTATTATGTAGTTGGCACTACAACACATGCTAATGTATTACAGTAGTTCACAAAATAAGTTATGTATAAATGTTTAACCTACTTTGTTTGTTTTTGTCTCATTAGTAACTTATATGGTACACTAATCTACAAGTTCAAACTTTCAGGAAGCTATGGAACAAATGATTGAACAACCACAACCACCTGAAGGTGACGAGGCTACTACAGGCGCAATGTCACCTCTTGCTGCAGTGCGTCAATATCTCTCCACTAACAGTGAAAAAAGCACCTTCCTGCATAATTCTGGGTTGGTTGTCAAGGTAACCTCGTCCAAATCGCCTACTGAACAAAATCTTCCTGCTAGACAAAGTGATATATCTGTGCTCCAGACACAAGTCCAATCCCTAATGGACGTTGTTTCGGAAACAAGAATAGTGGTTGAGAAATGTCGTCAAGATATGAATGGTTTTGAAACCAGACTATCAGACATTTGCTTCGTTGTTCAAGAGCAATGGCGGAAAAAAGGTGGAGATCGTGCTGCTCCATTAGATTCTACAGCCTGAAACATTAGCACTCAGGTCAAATGATCTGTGCTTCTATACATCTGATGGTGCTTTTATCTGGAAGGACTGTAAACTTTATGCCAACAGGCCTTTTGTTGTATGGTTGGAATTTATTTTGTTGTGATAAATGATGTTGCCTCAGGCTGCAGTAATTACGATGCTATTTTTGTATAGTGTAGGTTTATCTTAGTAATGTATTCGGCCGAAAGCTTCGTAGGAGCCCAACATGCCAACATTCGTCGGGCCCATTCCAATTGGGCTAAAAACGATTACGGGCCGAAATTGGCATGTAGCCCACTAAAAATATCTGGGTCTAAATCAGCATAAGCTTTCATATTTTTCTGGTAGGCCTGTGCCCATAGTGGGCCTTTAACAGGCCTAAACATAATTTGGGCCCTCAGTAAAAATAGGCCATTTACAGGTGTAAATATCTCAAGCCCATAAAATACATGGGCCTTTAATAGACCGAAAGTGAGATTGGGCCTTGATTGTGCCAAATAACCCACTAGACTTTAACAGGCCGAAATTCGGACGGGCCGTAAATGCGCCGACCTAATACACGGGCCTTTAACAGGCCGGAACTTCCGTCGGGCTAGATTATCGTCATTTTTATATGGGCCATTAATGGGCCCGATATGACGTTGGGCCACATATGGCCCATGGTTTACGTCCGGCGTCAACAGGCCGAAAATGACAACAGGCCGAAAGTGGCCAAAAGCTATAGTGGGCCTCTAACAGGCCGAATGTCAGACATAGCCGAATATGACCCAAATCCTTCACGGTCGTTTATGGGCCGAAAGTTTTGATGGCCTGTAAATGGGCCCAAATGAAGCCAGACCTTTAACAGGCCGGAAATACACCGGGCCGTAATTCGGCCCGATTAGTTAGCGGACTATTAACGGGCTAGAAGTGACCATGGGTCGCGTTGATGACAAGTTTAGGACAGGCCGTTGACGGGCCGATTTGACAAAGAATGCTGGGCCTTTAGCTGGGCCGGCCCATTATGGACGGCAGAATCTTGTGGGCTTTTAGCTGGGCCGGCCCATTGTGGTCCACAAAATCTTGTGGGACTTTAGCTGGGCCGGCCCATTATGGTCTGCAAAATCATGTGGGCCTTTAGGTGGGCCGGCCCATTATGGTCCACTAAATTTTGTGCGGCTTTAGCTGGGCCGGCCCATTATGGTCTGCTAAATCTTATGGGCCTTCGGTTGGGCTGACCCATTTAATCTTTGTGGGCCACTTTTGGGCCGGTCCATGTGTCAACATATCATAGGCCCATCTCGACCGTTGGATGAGTGACACCTGTGCCAACGCGGATCTGACGCGTGGATCTGTCAGCCAATGGGAATTTTACACGTGGAAAATTGCCATTGGTCGTGGCTGTTAACGGGTTATCGGATCCAAAAATCCGACCCGATAGCTTAACGGCGTTCCATTATGGTGGATGCCATGTGTCGGTCACCCTTGATGAAAGCACTTCTATGACGCACGATTTATCGTCATGGAAGTGGACACTTCCGTGATGATAATTTTGGAAATGTCATGGAACACTTCTATGACAACACAGGTATGACTATCTTGATTCTGTCATAAATTTGTCATGGATGTACATGCATGACAGAAAATGCGACCTACTGTGACAAACACGTATCATCACAGAAGTGTATTTTTTCTGTAGTGTACCTGCCTCAAGGAGCTTTACTATTTCTTTTATTACCACTTCTTTCATCTTAGGATTCAGCCATCGTTGATGATCAATAACTGGTTTGGCATATTTCTCCAAATTTATTTTGTGTTGACATAGAGTGGGACTAATGCCCTTAAGATCATCAAGAGTATATCCAATAGCAGCACGGTGCTTCTTTCGAGTTTTCAATAATTTTTCTTCCTCCTTCTCTAAAAGGTTAGCACTAATAATAATAGGATATATCTTCTTTTCATCAAGATAAGCATATTTAAGAGTATCAGGCAAAGGTTGAAGATCAAACATGGGATCACCCTTGGGTGGAGGAGGATCCCCTAAGATTTCAACAGGAAAGTTGTGTTTCAAAATAGGTCCTTATTTAAAGAACACTTCATATATTTCCCTTCTTTCATTCATATACATATCATTTTCATGGTCTAGCAAATATTGTTCTAAAGGATCACTAGGAGGTACGGTAATAGAAGCAAGACCAACAATTTCATCTTTACTAGGCAATTCTTCTTCACGGTGTTGTCTACGAAATTTAGAAAAGTTGAACTCATGAGACACATCACCTAAACCAATAGTAATAACATCCTTTTTGCAGTCTATCCTAGCATTAATAGTGTTTAAGAAGGGTCTACCAAATATAATGGGGCAAAAGCTATCTTGTGGGGAACCAAGAACAAGAAAATAAGTAGGATATTTAGTTTTCCCACACAAGACTTCAACATCTCTAACAATCCCAATTGGTGAAATAGTATCTATATTGACAAGTTTAATTGTGACATCAATATCTTCTAATTCAGTAGGTGCAATATCATGCATAATCTTGTTGTACAAGTCAATAGGTATTGCACTAGCACTAGCACCCATATCACACAAGCCATGATAACAATGATCTCCTATTTTAACTGAAATAACAGGCATGCCTACCACAGGTCTATGTTTATCTTTAGCACCAGGTTTAGCAATTCTATCAGTTTCATCACAGAAATAAATAACATGCCCATCAATATTATCAGCCAAGAGATCCTTAACAATAGCAATATTAGGTCAACTTTAACTTGCTCAGGAGGTGTATAGGTTCTAATATTGCTTTTATGAACCAAAGTTGAAGCTTTAGCATGATCTTTTATCCTAACAGGAAAAGGTGGTTTCTCAACATAAGCAGTAGGAACAATAGGATCATTATAAGTGATAGTCTTTTGTTCAACTTTAATAGGTGCAGCTACTTTTACTTCTATGGGAGGATGATATTTAAACCACTTCTCTTTAGGGAGATCAATATGAGTAGCAAAAGATTCACAGAAAGAAGCTATTATTTCAGAGTAAAGTCCATATTCAGTGCTGAATTTACGGAAAACATCGGTATCCATAAAAGATTTAACACAATCAAACTTAGGTGTCATACCTGACTCCTTACCTTCGTCCAGATCCCATTCTTCAGAGTTGCGTTTAATTCTTTCCAATAAATCCCATTTGAATTCAATAGTCTTCATCATAAAAGAGCTAGCACAAGAAGTATCGAGCATGGTGCGGTTGTTATGAGAAAGGCGACCATAAGTTTTTTGAATAATCATTTCTCTTGAGAGATCATGATTGGGGCATGAATATAACATTGACTTAAGCCTCCCCCAAGCTTGAGCGATGCTTTCTCCTTCGCGAGGCCAAAAATTATATATATAATTGCGATCACGATGAACAAGATGCATAGGATAAAACTTCTGATGAAATTCCAATTTCAATCGTTTGTAGTTCCATGATCCCATATCATCGCATAGCCTATACCATGTCAATGTGTCTCCCTCAAAAGATAAAGGGAATACCTTCTTCTTGATAACATCCTCGGGCATACCTGCAAGCTTAAATAATCCACAAACTTCATCCACATATATTAGGTGCTCATCAGGATGTAATGTTCCATCTCCTGAAAAAGGATTAGCTAGCAGTTTTTCTATCATACCCGAAAGAATTTCAAAGCAGACATTTTCATTTTCAGTAGGTTCAATAGGTTCGGTAGGTTGGGGAGCAACTCTTTGCTCTACTGCTCGGGGTGAAGATCCCCGAACAAGCCCCTCAGAGGATTACTTTCCATAGTAACAAGTGACAGTAAATTTGAGCACACTATATAATTTTTTTCCTTACCAAATTCCACCTACCAAAGGCGCTTCACTCCCCGGCAACGGTGCCAGAAAAGAGTCTTGATGACCCACACGTATAGGGGATCTATTGTAGTCCTTTCGATAAATAAGAGTGTCGAACCCAACGAGGAGTAGAAGGAAATGATAAGCGGTTTTCAGCAAGGTAGTCTCTACAAGCACTGAAATTACAGGTAATAGATAGTTTTGTGATAAGATAATTTGTAACGAGCAACAAGTAACAAAAGTAAATAAAGTGCAGCAAGGTGGCCCAATCCTTTTTGTAGCAAAGGACAAGCCTGAGCAAATTCTTATATAGAGAAAAGCGCTCCTGAGGACACATGGGAATTATCATCAAGCTAGGTTTCATCACAATCATATGATTCACGTTCGGTACTTTGATAATCTGATATGTAGGTGGACTGGTGCTTGGGTGCTGTCCTTACTTGGACAAGTATCCCACTTATGATTAACCTCTATTGCAAGCATCCGCAACTACAACAAAAGTATTAAGGTAAACCTAACCATAGCATGAAACAGATGGATCCAAATCAACCCCTTACGAAGCAACGCATAAACTAGGGTTTAAGCTTTTGTCACTCTAGCAACCCATCGTCTACTTATTACTTCCCAATGCCTTCGTCTAGGCCCAAATAATGGTGAAGTGTCATGTAGTCGACGTTCACATAACACCACTAGAGGAGAGACAACATACATCTCATCAAAATATCGAACGAATACCAAATTCACATGACTACTAATAGCAAGACTTCTCCCATGTCCTCAGGAACAAACATAACTACTAACAAAGCATATTCATGTTCATAATCAGAGGGGTATTAATATGCATATAGGATCTAAACATATGATCTTCCACCAAATAAACCAACTAGCATCAACTACAAGGAGTAATCAACACTAGTAGCAACCCACAGGTACCAATCCCAGATGTCGGTGTCAAAACCGGCGGATCTTGGGTAGGGGGTCCCGAACTGTGCGTCTAAGGAGGATGGTAACAGGAGGCAGGGGACACGATGTTTACCCAGGTTCGGGCCCTCTTGATGGAGGTAATACCCTACGTCCTACTTGATTGTTCTTGATGATATGAGTATTACAAGAGTTGATCTACCACGAGATCATAGAGGCTAAACCCTAGAAGCTAGCCTATGGTATGATTGTATGTTGTCCTACCGACTAAACCCTCCGGTTTATATAGACACCGGAGGGGGCTAGGTTTACACAAGGTCAGTTACAAGGGAGGAGATCTACATATCCGTACTGCCTAGCTTGCCTTCCACGCCAAGTAGAGTCCCACCCGGACACAGGACGGAGTCTTCAATCTTGTATCTTCATATTTCAACAGTCCGAGCAAAGGATATAGTCCGGCTGTCCGGAGACCCCCTAATCCAGGAATCCCTCAGTAGCCCCTGAACCAGGCTTCAATGACGTTAAGTCCAGCATGCAGTATTGTCTTTGGCATTGCAAGGCGGGTTCTTCTCCAAATCTTGAATATCTGTTAAGTAGTGTTCGGCTCCCATAAATGTTGGACTTCTTGGCTTCTGTGCCCAATAAGGGCTATCTTCCACGTGTCGAGCGAATGCGAGGAGTCAGGGCGTTTTCACATTCGCCCCCTAGCAAAGTAAATAAATCATCTATTAAAGGGATGGGGATTCTTAGATCCAATCCACACCATCTTCCCACAGCAAGAATCCATCGGAGCATGCTCGGACAAATCCATTCCATCATGGCCAGCCGCCGCAGCTCCTCCTCTCGCTCCCATAGCCCGAAGCCCGGCGATTGGGAGAAGTGTTCCGCCCGCATGGCCGATTACTAGAGTTTCAGACCCAGGGATTTCTCCCTCCAGCGTATATGGTCCCCGTCTGAGCCGGGCTCGCCACTTATAATGGCGGGGAGCAAGCAGAGAGCTTCCCCAATCCCTCCAAGGGGGAGCGGGTATGCCTTGTCCCTTACTTACTAAGGGGACTCGGATTTCCAATTCATCCCTTCCTCCGCGAACTCCTGGAGTTTTACGGCCTCCAGTTGCATAATTTCACCCCTGCTTCCATATTACACATCGTCGGCTATGTTGCCATTTGCGAGTTTTTTTTGGGCTGCGAGGCTCATTTCGAGCTGTGGAAAAGGCTATTCTGCCTTGTGCCCCGCACGTAGAAGGGGTCACTTTATCAAGTCGGAGGAGCCAAAATATGGCGCATCGCCGAGACCGGATACCCATCCGGTACTCCAAAGAAGACGTCCAAAGACTGGCCTTCGGAGTGGTTTTACATGGAGGACGTCCCTCTTCTAGACCCTGTTCGGCGGGGTCTTCCTAAGCTCAACAATGCTCCTCTGAAAAAATGTCAAAGTTGGCGCCCACGGAGCCCCCAGGTGGAAGATAACAGAGAAGTCCTTTATCTGATGAACCGGATAAAAGCGCTGGCTCAATCAGGATTGACAATAATTGAGGTTATGTCAATATGCATAATGCGGGGGGTGCAACCACTTCAATATCGAGGGAACCCCTTGTGGTGTTTTAACGGGGAAGACGATGCCACCCGTTGTAGGCGCAAGGGACCGTACTCACCTGCTGCTTTAGCAAAAGTTCTTTCCGAGTTATTCAAGGGAGAGGAAGAGGGGTACATCCACATCAAAGCAAGGGACGGATTCTCCATGTACAACCCTCCAAGCTGGGTGAGTTGTACCCTTTTTACTCTCAACCTTCCCGCATTCTTCGTTGTAGGTGCTCACCTTGCCATTTCACGGCAAGAACTGCGAAAAGAGATAAGGGAGATCAATAGCCCAGCTCCACAACTAGAGGACCCTGGCCGGGCCCTCGATCCCGGACTTGAAGAGGATCCGGACATATTCGTGGAGCTGATAGACAGGCAATTCTATCAATTGAGCTGCGACGACGCCATGGTGGCCATAACGGCCGACTACCCGAGATTACTTCCTGCGTCGCACGTAAGAAAAACCAAAGTCCCAACTCCCAAAAAAGGATTCCCTTTTATGCACTTCACCTACCGTACATGTATGGTGTCTTACAGGGAAGGCCTTCGGGATGCCGTGCCGAACCTGCAGCAACTCGGCAACAAGATGCGCCGAAGCCGGGTAGGCAAAAAAGGAAGGCGGTCAGGACGGAGACGCCAACACTGAGGTATAACACAAAACCTCTTTCCGTGGTTGTCATCTTGCTTAAAATATAATGACATCCATGTTTCCTAGAAAAAATGCCCGCCGGACTATATCCGGAGAGGCTGCCGATAATGCCTCGACCAGTCGGGCTCCAGGGCTGGACATAGAGGCGGAAGCTAACGCGAGGCAGACACCGGATGTTCCTCCTACAGAGGATGCGGACAGACTATCTGCTACAAAGTCCAAAGTGGAGAGCGCCATGAATCACAGGCCTCGCCGGGCCGTACTCCTTGACGCTTATTTCTCACCGGAGGCATTTGATGCCTTCAATTCCGGAGACGCGTACATCTGTGCTGCTCAAAATGGCCTAGCCAAAGCCACGGATCAGTATGTAAGGGATATACGGGTAAGTAAATCTGACGATTATATGTATTAGTAGCCCCTGAGACTTGAAACAGTTGACACAACTGATTTAAGGATCATTTATCCGAATAGGTTCTTACGGAGAAGAATTCCCAATTGTCTCAAGAGCTGGAAAAGTGCAAGGCCCGGTTAGGGGCCGCTGTTGCCGCGTTCAAGGAGTCCGAGAAGGATCCCTCTGGTAACACTTGTTTCCATTGCAAAGAATACGGGTACCAGGTAGTATGTGGCATGTATGCAAATCTAACAATAGATGTTGCAGGTGGCCTCGGAGTGAATCCAGAGGCCGTGGTGGTGGATGTGGCACGTGATGATCGACAGCGAAATGCTGGCGAGCGTGTGCTTATGCGAGTCAGGCATGAGAAAAATGATCTCCAAGACGCCAATATCCGGCTGGGTATGGAACTGAAAGATGTCCGATCCCAGCTTGCGGACTCCGTGAAGGAGAATAAACGGTTTCGACGCGACATATTTAGTAAGTGCTTGAACGAACTTTTAAAGGAGTTCGGCGAAGAAGCCGACTAACAGAGTTATGTCTGCAGGTATGCTGACTGGTCGTCCCGCGGAGGAGATGCCCGGGTCTTCGGGTGATCTTCTACCAGAGCTCTCACAACTGCACGAACAAGTTCGGCAGGTGATGTAGGGTATTGCCCAAGCCTTGTGGCCATCTGCACCCCTGCCCGGAGGCATAGGGGAGCTTATAGAGAAGCTCAAGGGAGCGCGGCGGCGCTTTGGATTATGGAAGATATCCGCCTGCCGACAAGATGCAAGGGAAGCCTGGGCTATGGTGAAGACGCGCTATACCAAAGCGGACCCGAACCACATGGCCGAGGTCGAACCTATGGGGCCTGATGGGAAAGAGATCCCCGTCAGTTTAGTGTATGATCAAGTAGAATTAGCCGCAAAGTATTCCCAACATGATTGTAGGCTAGAAAGCCTGTTGGATGGTATAGAAGAAGAAATGAATCAGTCTTAGCGATTGTGTAATTCAAGTGACATATGTAATGTCCCTAGCCGGATTGTAAATCATTTGTCATGGCGGACCTTTTCGCTTCGACCTCTCGGCCCGATAGTCCGGAGAGTATCCGAATACCCGCTCGGTAAAAACCGGGGTATGCATGGAGAACAGGCGTAGGGGTCATAAGTGCTTGAAGAGACAAGTACCCAACTAGTTATGTTATATTACATGGGTAGTAAGAAACATCTTCCAGGGAGAATAGTTCCGTTAAGGGTTCCTTTCCCTGGGTACGCATGCCCTAATGTGCATGTCCAAACTGCAAAAAGAGACGCAGGATATAAACATCTGGGGGCATGTTTCAAATTAGATAAAAGTCATCTTTTATTCACCTACCGAATATTCCCTTAAGAACGCTAGCTTTCGGCTTCACCCAGTCTGAGGTACACATCCGGCTGACCCGACAGTAACAATCGCAGAGGTGCTCCCCTTATGCCCTGGCCGAATTAACGGGAACGTAGGGCATAAATAGAAGAGCTAGGCAACCCTGCTTGGCCAAAACTTAAGACATATCGATGCATATAATGGCGAAAAAGGTACATGCGGAAGAATAACACATGTATGGGACGTAAAGACCAGGAAAATAGTTAGATTAAGCTTTTGTATAAGAACCCCTAGGTATAATGAGCGCAATTAGCGCGTCAAGATTGTGTAACCAGGACACAAGTATAGCCTTTAAGGGCCTTGAAGAGAGTGAAAAGGGAGAAAGAGAGAAAAGACAGATATGCAAAAAATTGACGGAAGTGAGGAGACGAACATAGAGTCCGGCGCTAGGCGTAGAATCTTCGGAGTCTGACTGCATTCCATGGGTTTGGCTCGAGTCGATTATCCGATGCACCCCGCAGATGGTATGCTCCACCGGTCAGAACCTGGTCAATAATGAAGGGACCCTCCCATTTGGGCTTAAGCTTGTTCTTTTTCTTCTCCGACAGGCGTAGAACTAGTTCGCCAACATTATAGGTTTTGGCCCGTACTTCTCTGCTTTGATACCTTCGAGCCTGTTGCTGATAGAATGCGGAACGGGCCTTTGCCACGTCGCGCTCCTCCTCTAGGGCGTCCGAACTGTCCTGCCGATCGAGCTCGGCCTCTTTTTCTTCATACATGCGCACTCGAGGTGAGTCATGAATTATGTCGCAAGGCAGAACTGCCTTTGTGCCGTACACCATAAAGAATGGTGTGTATCCGGTAGTGTGATTCGGCATGGTCCGCAGCCCCCATAGTATGGAGTGGAGCTCCTCTACCCAGTGCGTGTTTGACTCCTTTAAGGACCGCACTAATCTGGGTTTAATGCTGCTCATGATAAGACCATTCTCTCGCTCGACTTGACCGTTAGTTTGCGGGTGATAGACAGAAGCATAATTGAGCTTGATGCCCATGTTGCTGCACCAAAGTTTCACCTCGTCGGCTATAAAGTTCGTGCCGTTGTCAGTGATGATGATGTGGGGGACGCCATAACGGTGTACGACCCCGGATATGAAGTCTATCACCGGTCCGGATTCAGCCGTTTTGACAGGTTTGGCTTCTATCCATTTGGTGAATTTATCGACCATGACCAGTAAGTATTTTTTCTTATGGGTTCCCCCTTTAAGGAGTCCGACCATTTCAAGCCCCTAGACTGCAAAGGGCCAAGTAATGAGGATTGTTTGGAGAGCGGTAGGCGGCATATGGCTTTGGTTTGCAAATAGCTGGCAACCGACGCAATGCTGGACCAGATGCTGTGCATCTGCCCGGGCCGTCGGACAATAGAAACCTGTACGGAAGGCCTTGCTTACAAGGGCCCGGGCTGCAGCGTGATGGCCGCCGAGTCCGGCATGGATTTCTGCCAAAAGCTTCTGCCCTTCCTCTTCGGAGATGCACCTTTGAAGGACTCCGGTAGTGTTGTTCTTACAAAGCTCTCCCTCGTGGACCTTGTAGGCTTTAGATCGCCGCACTATGCAGCGTGCCTCATTTTGGTCCTCGGGCAGTTCCTGCCTGGTTAGGTAGGCCAGGAATGGTTCTGTCCACGGGGCGATGACGGCCATTATTACGTGGGCTGAAGGTGTTATTTCGATGGCAGAGCCTCCGATTGTGTCAGAGTGTTCGGTATCTGGGGTTGTGGCCGGGTCCGGATTATTATTGCCCGTGTCCCCTTCCCATACCACGGATGGTTTAAACAGTTTTTCCAGGAAGATGTTCGGTGGGATAGGGTCGCGTTTAGTGCCGATACGGGCGAGGATGTCCGCCACCTGATTATTTTCCCTAGCCACATGGTGGAATTCAAGCCCCTCGAACCGAGCTGACATTTTGAGAACGGCATTGCGATATGCCGCCATTTTCGGATCCTTGGCATCAAAGTCTCCATTTATTTGGGATATTGCGAGGTTTGAATCCCCACGCACCTCCACGCATTGAATGCCCATGGAAACTGCCATCCGGAGACCGTCCAATAGGGCCTCGTATTCGGCTGCGTTATTGGAGTCTGTTTATAGTATTTGGAGTACGTATTGAACTGTATCTCCGGTGGGGGACGTAAGGACGACGCCAGCCCCCAGACCAGCCAGCATTTTAGAGCCGTCAAAGTGCATGATCCAATTGGAGTACGCGCGTACTCTTTAGGGAGTTCGGCTTCTGTCCATTAGGCGATAAAATCAGCCAGCACTTGCGACTTGATGGCTCACTGTGGTTTGTATGTTATGTCGAACGGGAGGAGCTCGATGGCCCATTTGGCAATCCGGCCCATGGCATCATGGTTGTTTATTATGGCATTGAGTGGTACTTCAGAGGCCATCGTGATTGAACACTCTTGAAAGTAGTGTCGTAATTTCCAGGATGCCATGAATACCGCGTAGGCTATCTTTTGGTAATGTGGGTACCGTGATTTGCATGGAGTGAGGACGGTAGATACATGGTATACCAGCTTTTGAAGTGGGAATTTATGTCCATCTGTCTCTCGTTCGACGAAAAGCACTGCACTCACAACTTGGTGCGTTGCCGCTATATATAATAGCATTGGTTCGCCGACATTTGGCGCGGCCAAGACTGGGTTGGTGGCCAGGATGGCTTTTATGTCTTCCAATCCGGCCGTGGCTGCGTCTGTCCACTCAAAGTGTTCGGTGCATCGAAGAAGGTGATAAAGGGGGACTGCCTTTTCTCCTAATTGGGAGATAAAGCGGCTTAGGGCCGCCACACATCCAGTTAACTTCTGGATTTGCCTGAGGTCGGTTGGTGTAGCCAACTGCGACAGGGCTCGGATTTGAGCCGGATTTGCTTCAATTCCTCTACTGGAGACGATGAAGCCTAGGAGCTTTCCGGCAGGTACGCCGAAAACGCATTTTTCGGATTGAGCTTAATGTCGTATGTTCGGAGATTGTCGAACGTGAGCCTCAAGTCGTCTATTAAGGAGTCGACATGTCTGGTTTTAATGACAACATCATCTACGTATGCCTCCACTATCTTGCCGATTTGCTTTTCCAGACATATCTAAACCGTACGCTGATATGTTGCGCCGGCGTTTTTGAGCCTGAAGGGCATTGTGTTAAAACAAAAGGGGCCGTATGGAGTGATAAATGTCGTTGCAGCTTGATCGGACTCCGCCATCTTAATTTGGTGGTAACCGGAGTATGCGTCGAGGAAGCACAATGATTCCTGTCCTATGGTAGCGTCGATGATTTGATCTATGCGAGGGAGAGGGAAGGGATCCTTTGGGCAAGCCTTATTAAGGTCCTTGAAGTCGACGCATAGGCGACGTGATTTGTCCTTCTTTGGTACCATCACCAGGTTGGCTAGCCAGTCCGCATGTTTTATTTCTCTAATGAATCCGGCCTCTAGTAATTTGGCTAGCTCCTCTCCCATGCTTGTTGCTTAGGTTCGGAGAAACGCCGAAGAGTCTTCTTGACTGGCCTGAATCCTTTTAGAATGTTAAGGCTATGCTCGGCCAGCCTGCGTGGGATTCCTGGCATGTCTGACGGATGCCAGGCGAATATGTCCCAATTCGCGCACAGGAACTCCCGTAGTGTGGCGTCTATGGCGGGGTTTAGCTATGCCCCAATGGATGATGTTTTTGTGGGGTCTATTGGATGGACTTGGAATTTGACTATTTCATCCGCTGGTTTAAAGGAGGTGGATTTGGATCTTTTGTCTACTATCATGTCGTCCCTATCCACTGTGGAGCACAGTGCGGTTAATTCCTCCGCCGCAAGGGCTTCGGATAATGCCTCGAGGGCCAGTGCGGCTGTTTTGTTCTCGGCGCGAAGTGTTATGTCCGGATCACTAGCTAAAGTGATGATTCCATTGGGTCCGGGCATTTTGAGCTTCATGTACCCGTAATGGGGTATGGCTTGAAAAATCGTGAATGCCTCCCGCCCTAGAAAGGCGTGGTATCCGCTGCTAAACGGAGCCATTTGGAATGTGATTTCTTCGGACGTGTAATTCTCCGGAGTGCCGAATACCACATCTAGTGTGATTTTCCCAGCGCAACGTGCCTCCCGACTGGGAATGATTCCTCGGAAGGTCGTGGTGCTTTGCTCAATACGGTTGCTGTCTATTTCTATTTTTTGAAGAGTCTCCTCATAAATGAGGTTTAATCCGCTGCCGCCGTCCATGAGCACTTTAGTGAGCCAAAAGCCGTCCACGATTGTACTAAGGACCAAAGTGGCTGGTGTTCGGGCTGTTCGGAATTTAGGTTCGTCACTAGCGTTGAAAGTAATGGCCGTGTCGCTCCATGGATTTACTGGTGCAACGTCGTAGACTTCGGCAAGGCTACGGAGTGCTCGCTTACGCCTATTATTTCAGGCGAAGGTCTCGAATACTGTTAATACTGTATTGTTATCCTCGGGAGGGTGTTCTGGGGTGTTTTGGATGAGGAGATTCTCACCGCTCTTGGCCACCTGCCGAAGTACCCAACATGCTCTAAGGCTATGTGTTGATATGGTATCCGCTGTACTATGAATTTTGCAGGGCCCATTAAGCCATCCCTCCAATACGGTTCCATGCCCAGTAGTGGGTTTTTGCTTCTTTGTAATTGAGTCGGGAGACTTATGAGAGTGCACCCTTTTAGTTCGGACTGGGGGTTTTGTCAGAGACAGATTGTCCAAAAATTGTTTTTGGGTTTTCCAGGCGCTTTCCATCGCACAGTACTTCCGTACTATGGCCACCAAGTCAGCGAAGTGTGCTATGTCACAGCGGCTTATGGCGTTGAGGATCCCCTTGTCCGTGCAATTGTTGCAAAAGAACGAAATTGCGTCTTCCTCACGACAGTCCTTGACCTTCTTCATTACAAGGAGGAATCTGGCCCAATAGTGATGTACTGTCTCTTGGGGCGCTTGCCTAATGTGGGAAAGATCGTTTGTATCTGGGTGGGTGGGTGGATTTAAGTCCGGACCTTGACCCAATCTGAGATCCCGGGGAAGGGGAATTTCTGAACTTGGAAGTTTAGGCTCCGGGATGTTGCTCCGCGAGTTCGGTATGCGACCTGATTCTAGGTTCAGGGTTAGGGCAATGTCCTCCCGTGAGCGGGTATCCGGCTCGAAGAGCTCGTGTATTCGGACATAGTTCATCCTTAGGATAGAGGGAGAACCTCCACGTTGCTCCTCCACCACCGCTATTTGATGGGTGACCAGCGGAGAGATAATCTCCCTTTGGTCGGGTTTAAGCCCGATCCGATCGTAGTCCATAGCGACTCCTAGAGCGGCGATGCGATCCAAGAGCTCGTTCAAAGAGGAGACCTCCGTTGGATCCATCTGCTCGGCGAATTTTGAGCCGATGTGGAGGCTATTTTCGATGACCCGAGAAGTCATCATCGGTGCAACGGCCGAGCGGGCGGTCATGACGAAGCCGCCTAGTCAGAGAGTTTGGCCTACAACCAGGGCACCCCCAAAAGTGATGTTCTCCTTGACAACGAGACGAGCCATCCCCGCTTATGATGACGGCACAGTGGAACTCCCAATGAAAGCACCAATGTCAGTGTCAAAACCGGCAGATCTCGGGTAGGGGGTCCCGAACTGTGCGTCTAAGGAGGATGGTAACAGGAGGCAGGGGATACGATGTTTACCCAGGATTTGGGCCCTCTTGATGGAGGTAATACCCTATGTCCTGCTTGATTGTTCTTGATGATATGAGTATTACAAGAGTTGATCTACCACGAGATCGTAGAGGCTAAACCCTAGAAGCTAGCCTATGGTATGATTGTATGTTGTCCTACGGACTAAACCCTCCGGTTTATATAGACACCGGAGGGGGCTAGGGTTACACACGGTCGGTTACAAGGGAGGAGATCTACATATCCTTATTGCCTAGCTTGCCTTCCACGCCAAGTAGAGTCCCACCCGGACACGGGACGAAGTCTTCAATCTTGTATCTTCATAGTTCAACAGTCCGGCCAAAGTATATAGTCCGGCTGTCCGGAGACCCCCTAATCCAGAAATCCCTCACCAGACTTAGAGACAAGAATTGGATACAAGAGATGAACTAGGGTTTGAGAGGAGATGGTGCTGGTGAAGATGTTGATGGAGATTGACCCCCTCCCGATGAGAGGATCGTTGGTGATGACGATGGCGATGATTTCCCCCTCCTGAAGGGAAGTGTCCCCGGCAGAACAGCTCCGCCAGAGCCATAGATTGGTTCCGCCAAGGTTCTGCCTCGTGGCGGCAGAGTCTCGTCCTGAAAGCTTGCTTATGATTTTTTCCTCAAGAAAGACTACATATAGCAGAAGATGGGCATCGGAGGGCCACCAGGGGGCCCACGAGCCAGGGGCGCGCCCAGGGGGGTAGGGCGTGCCCCCCACCCTCGTGGCCAGGGTGTGGCCCCCCTTTGGAACTTCTTGCGCTCGGTATTTTATATATATTCTGAAAATGACTTCCGTGAAGTTTTAGGACTTTTGGAGCTGTGTAGAATAGGTCTCTAATATTAGCTTCTTTTCCAGCCCAGAATCCCAGCTGCCAGCATTCTCCCTCTTTATGTAAACCTTGTAAAATAAGAGAGAATAGGCATACGTATTGTGATATAATGTGTAATAACAGCCCATAATGCAATAAATACCGATATAAAAGCATGATGCAAAATGGACGTATCAGTATGCATGACTGATTTGGGATGATTCTAGAGGAAACAAGACAAACCTTTCTCAAATTCATGGCGGCAACTTACACCTAATGCGCGTGAACTTGGAGAAAGTCACTTGTTTCACCAAAACATACACCTCATGAGCGGAACACGAAGGCAATTCTTACAAAGTTTCCAACACTAGCTCAATGTTCAACATGAATCATGGAGGAGACAAGATGCTGCTGATGGGCTCAACAACAACTCATCGGAATTTCCATATCACTGGAGTTCCACCATTATGTGAACAATGTGGTAGTATTGGTTAGACCCAAAAGATATAATGGTGTATGCTCGAGGAAACAACCATGAGTAAGACAACATTACGAACATCATTGGTTCTGATTTGATTTGACAATAGCCCATACTCAAATCAAAGACAGGATAAGACAATAGCTCCAACAATTGACCATGAGGAATAATTGATGAGGATATTATCTTTCTACAACACCTACACACAAGATATCCCTTGAAATGAACTAAGTCAGACAAGCTTTTATCTTCCAACTCTCCAAGTTGTTGTCTAGCTTAGTCAACTAGCTCAGGAGTATCCAACACAGATTCTTGGAGAAGGGGTGGTTTAGAAGAAAACCAACTTGATCATGAGCTCAACATAACGGCCAGGGAATAACCTGGTGATACTTCCATGAAGATATCTGGAAAATCACGAACCACCGATATGTTACTAAGCTTGAGAACAATCTTGCCTTTCAAGGCAAGATGATATGATCAAAAGAGTGATGGTTTGGCAAAATCCTAACTCATCGATCGAAGAGTGCACCAGAACTAAGGACTAGGTTGCATGATCAATCTTAGAGTGGTGATTCAATAGTCAACACACTAAGAATGAAATCATTGTCCATTTACTACCAAGCAACGAGGTTTCTAGGAGTATTGATTTCACACATCATGATTCATCAGTCGGCATTCCTGTTAGAATAACACGGTGCCCGAGGAATAAATAGTTATGGCGAGAAGTATCACTACGTCAAGAACTCATAAGAGGTTGTGCAATTCCTACGATATTCCCGACATAAAGAGGGTAGCACTCCAAGGTAGAACAGAACAAAAGCTAGATTGGCATTTTGATCTGTGGAATACAACTACTTTGACCCAATCCCAGAGATGGATGAGGTACTGGAGTTTGTTTCTCCTAGTCATTCCGGAATAGAATGGCTTGGCAGACCACAAGAATAATAGGCATCGATGAACTAATGCACGCATACTCTTGACTATCAAATGATAGACGGAGGTCAGAAAACAACTAAAGAGGGACAACTCAAGGAACATATGATTTTCTGAGTTGTGGATGCATACATTAGCATGTTGAACAAAGTTCAACATATTTCTTCCAGATAAACCATGCAGAAGGTAGATTTGGCAGAGTCACAATAAGAATGGAGAACTCATCAAGAGCACTTTTGTTGTGATCTTTTCGTTCAGAGAACTTCTGCCATAATGGTTCATGGTATTGGAAGAACGATATACCACAGACCTCGAGGACTATCACAAAGGTTACTAATATCCTAAAGGAACTAGCAATCTATCAACATGACGTAAGTAGGGTGAATCTCGGGTTCAGAATCCCAGGAGTAGAATACCTACTACTAAGTAGCATCACGGGATGCTATGGAGGCCAGAATCATCACACTGGAAATATAAAGCATGGCTAGATTATGGGTGGTTCTCTAAGATGCATAGGGTCATAATAATGGCTCCAACATATATGTCGAGGCAATAAAGTACCTCAACTCACCGATTAGTGTGGTTGAACTGGCCCAAAGGGACATCAGGAACGGAAAGAAGGGATTTGCAAATGCATCAGACTATTTAAAAACCTGGGATGACTTGGACAACATAACGGTTGTAAATGCTCAAAAAATATTTGATGAGGACATGAATACCTTGGATACGACCAAAAATATTGCATACATGCATATTTGTCAGGTGATTTCTAGTGCAAACTATTCAATAATCTATTTATGTTATCCAGAACAAAAATACTTCACACACTTTTGTGTTTTGTATAATTGCAGGTGTATGAGATATTTGTACAATTCACATATGAAAATAAGGGAGAAAGAGATGTTTAAGTGCTGTTCAAAAAGTTCTCTCACGTCACTTTCGGGCCAAGAGAAGATAGAGTCCAAGTCTCTCACGTTCTGGATTCAGATTCGGACTGCACAGACATACCTGACTCAAAACGCCAACAACTTTTTCATACGGACTCCGAATTGGGTGATTCTTTTTTGTTGGATTCTAGATTTTGTGCTCTTTCCATCCCAATTGGATTCACCTTCAAATTCGTCCGGAGCATTGAGATATCGACGAAACAATCAGACGCTGCAGCAGAATCCGAGTCAAACAACAAGTCCAAAAGTGTTGCATCACCTCCACTTGGGCCCATTGGCCTTGTACGACCTAGGGTTAGTTTTAGGCTGCCTTGGGATGTCCTCCCACCTCCTAGGCCGCCACCCCTTGCTCCTATATAAGTAGATCCATCTAGTAGCTTTTCCCTTGGGATTTGTTTAGTTAAAAGTTAGCCATTGCAACTTCGTGTACTTCGTTTGTGTCCAACGACCAGACCAAGACCGCTTACGGATCCCCACCTTTATCAATACTTTATATATACTCGCAATATTCAGATTGCTTTTATCATTCTTGCTTGTTCTTCGATTGCTTGCAGGAATAGACCTTCGTGGTCAGGTTGATTGTGCTTCGGCGTGGTCAATAACCTCTCAGAGTTGGTTTAGCGATTGCTAAGGCGCAACTTCGTGCACGTTTGTAGTTGGATTGTCAAAGTCATCTTCACCAAATCGATATCATCTCATCGAAAGATCGGGACACCCCACCTCTATCAAGTGGTATCAGTTTTCAGGTTGCTCGGTGAGAATTTCCAGTTTTCCTAGATTAGATTTATTTTCTTACCTATTGTCCAAGAAAAAGCCACAAAAAAAAGTTAGATCTATTCATCCTTTGTCCAAGCCAGTCTGAGCCTTTGCAATTTTATTTTCATTGTATGCATTATTGAATTATCGGTTGCATCGTCGTGTCGACTTGCTGGTCTTAGTGTCTATTTCGTTTAGAGTTTCGAGTTCTTTTCACATTAGTCACGCCGCCGCTGCATCGTTATCCCTTCCGCTGTCCACCATCCATCCATCAGTTTCCACCACGTGCTACCCACTGTTCATTGTCATAATCATAGTTGAGATCATTCACATCTTCGCTTGATCCAATCTGCATCTTATCTAGTTTGTTTGGAACAAGAGAGAAAAAAAAGAAGGAGAAAAAAAAGACGGAGAAAAAAAAGACGGAGAAAAAAAAGAGAAAAGAAAAGTAAAAAAAAGTCGTAGAAAAAAAAAGGAAAAAAAGTGTGAGCAAAAAAAAGAGAAAAAAAAAACAAAATTCGGATCTATCTAGACTCAATCTCGTAGTTGAATTCGGATTGGAATCTGTTTTGTGCACTGTTTAGTAAAACAGGCATAACTTCCTCATACGAAGTCCGTTTTGGCTCCATAAGTACTCAAATTAAAGCTAGCGACTAGACGCATCTGAATAGTTGCAAAAGCTAGTTCAATATTTGGCGTCTCAAAATCAGCTTTTAAATAGGTCTTTTTATCCTCGAAAGTTTGCGCATACAGTTTGTTCCAGTTTTTCAGGCCAGTTTTAAAATTCTTTGACTCCTCATATCAATTCGGAATTGAGTGATTCTTTTTGCATTGGAAAACTTGAGTTAGTAGCAAACTTTTCAAGAGGAAAGTTGAAGAGAGAGTTGTTATATATCCTGTTTGGTAGTTGTTATTCATCATTATCTTTATTGCCGTTGTGATCTTCACTTATATCTTGCTGTCCAGAGCTACTTATCCTTCGTTGATGCTAGTTGTGCTATGCCGTTACCTTATTAGTGTTCTAGGCTCGCGTCTCTAGTCCGGTCTAGCCTAGGACCAGCACAATACCGTCATTGAGCGTTTATTCAACATTGCATCTTTGAATTGATTATTGTTAATCTTTTGCTACCATATATAGCCAACCCAGCTCCACATATTTCTATACCGTGTATACGTACGTTCCCCTGGCAATCGCTTTACACAATCTTCGGAGTTATTTGACACCGCTGGTTGCCTGTCACCACCTGTCGCATGGTAAGAACTTGTAAGATATTGATATTTGCTTTACTGTGAGCACGTTACAACCACATCCTAGTTGTTCATAGGAACATTATTCTCGAATTTTGTTTCTTGTTTCTACTACTCATGACAGGTTCCGGAGAAAGAAGTTCTTGGATGACGAACACAGCTTCACCATCACAAGAGTTGGGACACCATACACAAGCACATGGTCAGGTTATCTCTTTACCATCATTTGAGGGTAGATTTAATCCTGCTATTTATCTAGATTGGGAGCTTGAAGTAGAACAAGTTTTTAGTTACCATGACTTTTCTGAACTGGAGCGAGTACGAGCTGCCACTAGAGCATTTACTGGTTTTGCTTCTGTTTGGTGGAGTGTGCATTGTAAGAAAAATAATGATAACCAACCCACAACTTGGAAAGATTTGAAACATGTAATGAGACAACAATTTTTCCCTCCTTACTATCGTCGTGAATTGCTTCGCAAATTTGAACAATTTAAACAAGGCAATAACACTGTTCATGCTTACTACCAACAGTTCAAATCTTATATGCATCATTGTGACATAGAAGAATCTGAGGATAATACAATGAATAGATTTTTTGGTGGTTTGAACCATGATATTCAGGCAAGATTTAGGTATATTCCTCGTTGCATTACTGGTATGTATGTTCGTGCTTGTACCTTTGAGAGACAGTTACAGGAGGATGCATTGGGTGACTACAACAACTACTATTCCAACTCATGCTCACTACCATCGGTTGATTCCTCCACCGTTGCACCTACTAGAGCAGCCACACCTCAGATTGTGAGTGCGACATCATCTCAAGCATATGGTACATTGTCATTGTCCATACCGACATCAGCTACGTCTTTGCGACAAGGTAACAGTAAAGGTATTGATGATATAACTTCACATGAGAATGATGCATCCCTAATTAACTTAAATACATCATGTGTTGAGTTACCTGTTGATTTGAGCACGCCACCTATTTTAGAGAATCATGTTACTATCATGAATGCATCATGTGATCAAACAACTGAAATACCAACAATTTTGAGTGCACCCATTGAATTAACTATTGATGCAAAATAACCAATGTTTAATCGTTTTGATATGACCTCTAATCTTGGTGATGTTTCTGTGTCCAATGACTTACTACATGTTTGCTTATTTAAGCATGTTGTAGCATGTAAATTCGATGCAAGTAAGGTTTATTCACCAATGTTGGGATGGTTTAATGATGAATATTGTCAATCTTTTGATAGGAATAAGAGCTTCACTTATATGTGCAAAATGAGTTGCAATATTTTCATGCCTTCTACTTATGATAATATTTTGGCTTTATATTTTATGATCTATGAAAGTTACTCATGTATACATGTGTCATATGTGCAAAAATCAAGGGAAGTAAAAATGGATGACATATACATATACAACATGTATACCTTGTCTCTTTTGTTAGCCACGTTTCAGATTAAGCAACGCCGAGGACGGCTTTGTTTTCAAAAAGGGGAGGATGATGAGGACATGAATACCTTGGATACGACCAAAAATATTGCATACATGCATATTTGTCAGGTGATTTCTAGTGCAAACTATTCAATAATCTATTTATGTTATCCAGAACAAAAATACTTCACACACTTTTGTGTTTTGTCTAATTGCAGGTGTATGGGATATTTGTACAATTCACATATGAAGATAAGGGAGAAAGAGATGTTTAAGTGCTGTTCAAAAAGTTCTCTCACGTCACTTTTGGGCCAAGATAAGATAGAGTCCAAGTCTCTCACGTTCTGGATTCAGATTCGGACTGCAGAGACATACCTGACTCAAAACGCCAACAACTTTTTCATACGGACTCCGAATTGGGTGATTCTTTTTTTGTTGGATTCTAGATTTTATGCTCTTTCCAGCCCAATTGGATTCACCTTCAAATTCGTCCGGAGCATTGAGATATCGACGAAACAATCAAACGCTGCAGCAGAATCCGAGTCAAACAACAAGTCCAAAGGTGTTGCATCACCTCCACTTGGGCCCATTGGCCTTGTACGACCTAGGGTTAGTTTTAGGCTGCCTTGGGATGTCTTCCCACGCCTAGGCCGCCACCCCTTGCTCCTATATAAGTAGATCCATCTAGTAGCTTTTCCCTTGGGATTTGTTTAGTTGAAAGTTAGCCATTGCAACTTCGTGTACTTCGTTTGTGTCCAACGACCAGACCAAGACCGCTTACGGATCCCCACCTTTATCAATACTTTATATATACTCGCAATATTCAGATTGCTTTTATCATATTCTTGCTTGTTCTTTGATTGCTTACAGGAATAGACCTTCGTGGTCAGGTTGATTGTGCTTCGGCGTGGTCAATAACCTCTCGGAGTTGGTTTAGCGATTGCTAAGGCGCAACGTCGTGCACATTTGTAGTTGGATCGTCAAAGTCATCTTCACCAAATCGATAGTTATCATCTCATCGAAAGATCGGGACACCCCGCCTCTATCAAGATTTGAGACATCCTGTAAAATGGTGGCATAACCACTTAACATCACAATATCAAGGTTCTGAGATCAATTGTCAACATACAGAAGTAGTAGGAACTGAACTGGGGCTTGAAACCATCAATCTTAAAAGTCTACAGATTAGTAACACGTTGATGAGGACATCAATACAATTGTTACACCCACAGCCCCTGCTGCTATACATACTGGACCAATTACTAGAGCTCGTGCACGCCAACTAAATTACCAGGTACTTTCGTTTCTTGGTAATGATTCTAATGTTCATGAGAATATGATGCTGCCTAAATTGGATACATTTGTTTTGCTTACAAATGAAGGGCCTAGCTTGGAGAAGGATGAACATTGGAGCAAGAACAAGCATGGAGATGATGGCATGCGCAAGGGAAACAAGAACGGAGTTACAAGTGATGATTTCAGGACTTTGAAGCCACCATAATGGGTGCATGAAGCCTTGGACGAAATATACAAGATGCCACTTCATAAATTTCGTCCCGAGGCTATTTTAGGTGCTGCGTCACCTTATTATTGGGCCAGGCCCATGTAATTTCGAAATACATAAGTATAGGCTATTTTTGGAGTCCGTATGTGTGGGGAAACAAGAGTTAGGGTTGATTTCGGACCCCTCCACCAAGGGCCACGAAATTCCCCCCTCTTCCTCCATATATACAGCCCTTAGGGCATCGTTTAGACTTTGGGTTTTGTTTAGATTAAAAGTTCGCCATAGCTGCAACTTCGCGTACTTCGTTTGTGTTCAACGACCAGACAAAGGCGTCACAGAACCCCACCTTGATCAATAAAGCTTTCATCTTATATTCGCAATATCCAGATTGCAATCTTAGTTTCTTGCTTGTTCTTCGTTTGCTCGCAGGAAACAGACCCTCGTGGTCAGGTTGATCGTGCTCCGGCGTGGTCAATAACCTCTCGGAGTTGGTTTAGCGATTGCTAAGGCGCGACGTCCTCGCACGTTCGTAGTTGGATCGTCAAAGTCGACTTCCACCAAAGCGATATCCATCATCTCATCGAAAGACGGGACACCTTTGCCTCTA
Organism: Triticum aestivum; assembly: GCF_018294505.1. Lineage (NCBI taxonomy): Eukaryota > Viridiplantae > Streptophyta > Magnoliopsida > Poales > Poaceae > Triticum > Triticum aestivum. Next base: position 336,028,962 of record NC_057800.1, on the reverse strand, counting down.
TCAAGTGGTATCAGATTTCCAGGTTGCTCGGTAAGATTTTACAGTTTTTCGTAGTTTAGATCGAGTCTGTCTTCATACCTATAGTCCACGAAAAAGCCACAAAAAAAATTAGGGTTAGTTCGTCATATCCGAACCAATCTGAGCCTTTGCATAATCTTTTTAGGGTTTTGCTTTGTTGAATTTGCGGTTGCATCGTCGTTTCTAGTTGCTAGTCTTAGAGTCTAGTCTTTTAGAGTTTCGAGTTCTGGTCATAAGTTGTCACGCCGCCGCCGCACCATCATCATCGCCCCTGCCATCTACCACCACCGCTCCGAATCCGTATCCATATACCACCACCAATCTGTGTCCATATACCACCACCGATCCATATCCATATACTACCACCGCTACCACCACCGCTGCCATATACCACCACCATATATCCACTACCAATCCGATTTCCTTGCTTATTAGGTTTGTTTTCGAGATCCATCTAGTTTCCGATTCGTGTTTCCTTGCCGGAGTAGGTTTCGGAAAAAAAAATTCTGGCTATCCTATTTTTAGGTGTTTCTGAGTGTTTTGAGACAGGTGCCATTATAGGAAGTTTTTTTTTACCCGTTTCCAGCTTTTGGGTCCGGGCAGTCGAAAAAAAAATTGGTCGAAAAAATTTCGTGCCCATCCTGTCAGTTTGAGCTAGGAAGAGTTTTGAGACACTCGCCATTATAGTGATTTTTCGCAAAAAAAAACAGCGCAAAAAAAAGAGCGCAAAAAAAAAGAGCGAAAAAAAAAAAATTCAGAGTGTGCTTTTCCCTTGTTTACGTGCCGCGCCGTGATTTTGTTGGTGTTCTAGGCTCGCGTCTCTAGCACAGTCTAGCCTAGGACCAGCACAGTACCGTCGTTGAGCGTTTATTCAACTTTGCATCTCTGAATTGATTATTGCTGACCCTTTTTTCTACCATACTATAAGCCTTCCCAGCTCCACATACATCTACGTCGTGTGTTTGACTCTCCCTAGTAATCGCTCTATCCAAGCTTTGAGAGTTTTTGACTACAACGGTTGCCGATCACCGCCTGCTGCTGGGTAAGAACTGGTAAGAATTTGAGATTTGCTTGACGGATTCGTGATACACCACCACCACTTCTTAGTAGTCTGTAGGATCATATTCTTGTGTGTTTCTATTGCTGCTAACCATGCCAGGATCACAAGCCGACGAGATTGACTGGGAGAACTTATCGAACAAGGAGCTTCATGATAAGTTTCAGCAAATGATGACTGAACAGGTACAAGATGTGCTGAACAATTTTGAAGAGGCCATGGAGAAGATCACTGGCCTTGAGAAGATATTCGAAAAAAAGCTCGATAACAGATTTAATGAACTGCTTGCGCGTCTTCCACCACCGGCTGCACCTATCGCATCTCTGCAACAACAACAACTACGCCCCCTTCCGAATCAGTATGGACGAGCACAGCGTGTTCCTATTGATCCAGGACAAAATTCTGGTGCCGCTGCTACTGCTGTTGGTGCTTCTTTGGCTCCTGCTACTACTCCTGCTGGTACCCAGGAGGATGATGAGTATGCGGGCGATTATGAGGATGAGGTTGGTCAAAATCAGATCTACGAGCATCCACCAGCACCACCACCAGGTATATATTCGTAATGGTAGGCCTGCACCACCACCTCAGGTACGCGATGATGTCCATATTCCTAAACTGAAATTGAATATTCCACCATTTGAGGGTGGATATGTTCCTGATATATATCTTACTTGGGAGTTAGAAACTGAACAACGATTTACATGTTTACAATATCCTGAGGAGAGACGAGTTGCTGCTGCTGTTTGTGCGTTCACTAGTTTTGCATGTGTATGGTGGTCTGAACATTGTAGATTATATCCTATTCCAACTACTTGGGCTGCTTTGAAAACTGCTATGCGTACGCGTTGGGTTCCACCATATCATCAACATGAATTGCTTCAAAAATTGCAGCGTTTAAGACAAGGGAAAAATTCTGTAGAAGAATATTATCAGGAATTACAAACTGGCATGATTAGATGTGGTATTGTTGAGGAGAATGAAGCTATGCTTGCACGTTTTCTAGGTGGATTAAATAGAGAGATTCAGACCATTCTAGACTATAAGGAGTATACTAATATCACTCGTTTATTCCATCTTGCTTGTAAAGCTGAACGTGAAGTGCAGGATCGACAAGCATTGGGGCGAACTAACTTTTCTGCAGGCCGACCTTCATCATGGACACCACGTGCATCTTCTACTTCAACTGCACCAGCACCTCCATCCGGTGCCACCTCCAGCCGTGATACAAGAAAACAGGCACAACCACCATTATCTGCCAAGAGCGCACCTGCGGGGCCTGCACAGCGTTCTTCTTCTTCCATGGCATCAACAGGGCACACAAGTGATATTATTTGTCATCGATGTAAGGGAGGAGGTCATTATGCGAGGGAATGCAAATCTCCGCGTGTGATGATTGCTACCGCGGATGGTGGATATGAGTCCGCTAGTGACTATGATGAGGAGACATTGGCTCTTATTACACGTGAAGAACATGGTGGAGATGATTCTGATCATGAGACGCAATACATGGCTCCTGAAGACGCTGACAGGTATGAATGTTTAGTTGCTCAACGTGTTTTGAGTGTGCAGGTCACACAAGCTGAGCAAAATCAGAGGCACAATTTGTTCTATACCAAGGGAGTTGTGAAGGAACGTTCTGTGCGCGTCATAATAGACGGAGGGAGCTGCAACAACTTGGCTAGCATGGAGATGGTGGAGAAGCTTTCTCTCACCACAAGACCACATCCACATCCTTACTACATCCAATGGTTCAACAACAGCAGCAAGGTTAAGGTAACACGTACTGTTCGTGTGCATTTTAGTATCTCTACATATGCTGATTATGTTGATTGTGATGTGGTACCTATGCAAGCATGTTCCTTATTACTTGGTAGACCATGGCAATTTGATAAAAATTATGTACACCATGGTAGAAACAATCACTATACTCTTGTTCATAAGGATAAAAATATTACTTTGCTTCCTATGACTCCTGATTCCATTTTGAAAGATGATATTAATAGAGCTAATAAAGCACAACAGGAGAAGAATAAGAGTGAAAATCAGATTGTGGCAAAAGAATTTGAGCAACAAATGAAGCCTAATAATAAACCATCTAGTGTTGCTTCTAAAATTAAATTGAAAAGTGCATGTTTATTTGCCACCAAATCTGATATTGATGAGCTAGATTTCAGCAAATCTGTTTGCTATGCTTTTGTGTGCAAAGAGGCATTATTTTCATTCGAGGACGTGCCTTCCTCTTTGCCTCCTGCTGTCACTAACATTTTGCAGGAGTTTGCTGACGTTTTTCCACAAGACGTGCCACCGGGATTACCGCCTATTCGAGGGATTGAGCATCAGATTGACTTAATTCCCGGTGCTTCACTGCCAAACCGTGCACCATACCGTACCAATCCAGAGGAGACGAAGGAGATTATGCGTCAAGTACAAGAGCTTCTCGACAAAGGTTATATACGCGAATCCCTTAGTCCTTGTGCTGTTCCTATTATTCTAGTGCCGAAAAAGGATGGTACATCACGTATGTGTGTTGATTGTAGAGGCATTAATAATATTACTATTCGTTATCGTCATCCTATTCCTAGGCTAGATGATATGCTTGATGAATTGAGTGGCTCTACAATATTCTCCAAAGTTGATTTGCGTAGTGGCTACCATCAAATTCGTATGAAATTGGGAGATGAATGGAAAACAGCATTTAAAACTAAGTTTGGATTATATGAGTGGTTAGTCATGCCTTTTGGGTTAACTAATGCACCTAGTACTTTCATGAGATTAATGAACGAAGTTTTACGTGCTTTCATTGGACGATTTGTGGTAGTTTACTTTGATGACATATTGATTTATAGCAGATCTTTGGAGGAACATTTGGAACATTTACGTGCTGTTTTTATTGCTCTACGTGATGCACGTTTGTTTGGTAACCTTGGGAAGTGCACCTTTTGCACCGACCGAGTATCTTTTCTTGGCTATGTTGTTACTCCACAGGGAATTGAAGTTGATAAAGCCAAGATTGAAGCTATTGAGAGTTGGCCGCAGCCCAAAACGGTCACACAAGTGAGGAGTTTTCTTGGCCTCGCTGGATTCTATAGGCGTTTTGTGAGAGATTTCAGCACCATTGCTGCACCTCTCAATGAGCTTACAAAGAAAGATGTGCCTTTTCTTTGGGGTACCGCACAGGAAGAAGCCTTCACGGTATTGAAAGATAAGTTGACACATGCTCCTTTACTCCAACTTCCTGATTTTAATAAGACTTTTGAGCTTGAATGTGATGCTAGTGGAATTGGATTAGGAGGTGTGTTATTACAAGATGGCAAACCTGTTGCATACTTTTCTGAAAAATTGAGTGGGCCTAGTCTGAATTATTCTACTTATGATAAAGAATTATATGCTCTTGTTCGGACTTTAGAAACATGGCAACATTATTTATGGCCCAAAGAATTTGTTATACATTCTGATCATGAATCTTTGAAACATATTAAAAGTCAAGCTAAACTGAATCGTAGACATGCTAAATGGGTTGAATTCATTGAGACTTTCCCTTATGTCATTAAACACAAGAAGGGAAAAGAAAATGTTATTGCTGATGCATTGTCTCGTCGCTATACTATGCTTTCACAACTTGACTTCAAAATATTTGGTTTGGAGACCATCAAAGATCAATATGTGCATGATGCTGATTTTAAAGATGTAATGGAGAATTGTAAAGAAGGAAGAATGTGGAACAAGTTTGTCGTTAACGATGGATTTGTGTTTCGTGCTAACAAGCTATGCATTCCAGCTAGCTCCGTTCGTCTTTTGTTGTTGCAGGAGGCGCATGGAGGAGGATTAATGGGACACTTTGGCGTGAAGAAGACGGAGGACGTACTTGCTACACATTTCTTTTGGCCAAAGATGAGACGGGATGTTGAGCATTTTATTGCTCGCTGCACTACATGTCAAAAAGCTAAGTCACGACTCAATCCTCATGGTTTATATATGCCTTTGCCTGTACCTAGTGTTCCTTGGGAGGATATATCTATGGACTTTGTTTTAGGTTTACCTCGAACAAAGAAGGGGAGGGATAGAATATTTGTTGTCGTGGATAGATTCTCGAAAATGGCACACTTTATACCATGTCATAAAAGCGATGATGTTGTTAATGTTGCTGATTTGTTCTTTCGTGAAATTATTCGCTTGCATGGTGTGCCAAATACTATTGTTTCAGATCGTGATACTAAATTTCTTAGCCACTTTTGGAGATGTTTATGGGTTAAGTTGGGGACTAAACTGCTTTTTAGTACTACTTGTCACCCCCAAACTGATGGACAAACTGAAGTAGTCAATAGAACGTTGTCTACTATGCTTAGGGCTGTTTTGAAGAATAATAAGAAAATGTGGGAGGAATGCTTGCCTCATATTGAATTTGCTTATAATCGTTCATTGCATTCTACTACTAAGATGTGCCCTTTTGAAGTTGTGTATGGTTTCCTACCTCGTGCACCTATTGATTTGTTGCCTCTTCCATCTTCGGAGAAGGTTAATTTTGATGCTAAACAGCGTGCTGAATTGATTTTAAAAATGCATGAGTTAACTAAGGAAAACATTGAGCGCATGAATGCTAAATATAAACTTGCTGGAGATAAGGGTAGAAAACATGTTGTGTTTGCACCTGGAGATCTTGTTTGGTTACATTTAAACTTGCTGGAGATAAGGGTAGAAAACATGTTGTAAGGATAGATTTCCTGATTTGCGCAAATCAAAGTTAATGCCACGTGCTGATGGTCCCTTTAAGGTGTTAGAGAAAATAAATGATAATGCATATAAACTTGAGCTGCCTGCAGATTTTGGGGTTAGTCCCACTTTTAACATTGCAGATTTGAAGCCTTATTTGGGTGAGGAAGATGAACTTTCGTCGAGGACGACTTCATTTCAAGAAGGGGAGGATGATGAGGACATCAATACAATTGTTACACCCACAGCCCCTACTGCTATACATACTGGACCAATTACTAGAGCTCGTGCACGCCAACTAAATTACCAGGTACTTTCGTTTCTTGGTAATGATTCTAATGTTCATGAGAATATGATGCTGCCTAAATTGGATACATTTGTTTTGCTTACAAATGAAGGGCCTAGCTTGGAGAAGGATGAACATTGGAGCAAGAACAAGCATGGAGATGATGGCATGCGCAAGGGAAACAAGAACGGAGTTACAAGTGATGATTTCAGGACTTTGAAGCCACCATAATGGGTGCATGAAGCCTTGGACGAAATATACAAGATGACACTTCATAAATTTCGTCCCGAGGCTATTTTAGGTGCTACGTCACCTTATTATTGGGCCAGGCCCATGTAATTTCGAAATACATAAGTATAGGCTATTTTTAGAGTCCGTATGTGTGGGGAAACAAGAGATAGGGTTGATTTCGGACCCCTCCACCAAGGGCCACGAAATTCCCCCCTCTTCCTCCATATATACAGCCCTTAGGGCATCGTTTAGACTTTGGGTTTTGTTTAGATTAAAAGTTCGCCATAGCTGCAACTTCGCGTACTTCGTTTGTGTTCAACGACCAGACAAAGGCGTCACAGAACCCCACCTTGATCAATAAAGCTTTCATCTTATATTCGCAATATCCAGATTGCAATCTTAGTTTCTTGCTTGTTCTTCGTTTGCTCGCAGGAAACAGACCCTCGTGGTCAGGTTGATCGTGCTCCGGCGTGGTCAATAACCTCTCGGAGTTGGTTTAGCGATTGCTAAGGCACGACGTCCTCGCACGTTCGTAGTCGGATCGTCAAAGTCGACTTCCACCAAAGCGATATCCATCATCTCATCGAAAGACGGGACACCTTTGCCTCTATCACACGTGATCCTGATAGAAAGATGAGAAGCCTAGTTCTTAATCCCCGTAGAAAAGAAGAGGTTGACTGAGATCAGAAGGGCATAAGGTAAAGGAGTAAAAAGAGTCTTACGTTCCCTTCCGCAGTCAATTGCCTTATATAACTAAAGCATTTCTAGACTCAACTTCGACCAGTTTGGCTTGGTAATCCTACAGGCAGTCAGGCTCTGATACCCAAGCATTCAGGACCCCGATTCTAAGTCACACTGATCTAGCATGTAACACATCGTATCACTTTGTGGCCTCACGCACGGTATTCCCACGGGTGCCACATTACCTGGCCCGGGACCATTTGCGCCTTTTGGCTCACGTATATGATAGTGTCGCTAGTATCCATATGACAGAGAACCCGAGCCGACATGACTAGTCGTGAACCCAAAGTGGCGCTAACTTACGGGGACAGGCATACATGAACCATCATCGAACGTGTCGGTCATCAGCGTGTGAATCCAGGCTGTAGCAACTGGGCTAACATGACTCCAGGAACCCGGGCTGTACCAGGCTAGCAGGACTCCGGAATACACCGCGTGACATTTCCCCGAAGGGACAGAGACAGGAACGAAGTGGATCACATGCCGGCCAGTCTAAGTGTTCCGGAGCAGTAGTAACTAGGCTAGCAAGACTTCGCTAAACCGGGCTGTAGCAGACTACCATGGCTCAGTGGAAGCACTAGACTACATTTCCCCATAAGAGAGGCTACCAAGGATAACAACTAGGTTGTCGGGTCCCACACATACCAAGCATTTCAATCATACACACAATATGCCCGATATGTGTAAATACAACATGGCATCACAACAAAACTCTACAACTCAAAGTATTTATCATTAGGCTCTAAGGAGCCAAGTATTACAAACATGGGTCTCATGACCCAACATACAGAGCATACAAGCAACAAACACAAGCGGAAGCTTAACTTGTCCGAGTACAGACAACTATAAAAGAAAAAGGCTGAGAAGCCTAACTATCTACAAGACCCTGCCGAGGGCACAAGATTGTAGCTGAGGTAACAAGCTAAATGTCGAAGTCCACGCGGAACCACTAGCGAGACTGAAATCTCTCTGCAAAAACATAAATTAAGCAAACATGAGTACAAACATTAGAACTAGCTACACATGCATCGGTATCAACAAAGAGGGGTGGTGGAGTTTAACTGCAGCAAGCCAACTCTGACTCGGTGGCTATCATGAACTACGACTGTAGGTAACTCTTTTGAGGTGGCACACACGAGTCCACATATTCACCATATCTATACACCACTATGGATCCGCTCCCGTCTCCCGGCGAGAACGCCATCCATAACACTCACGCTTATCTTGCGCATTTTAGAGTATCCACTTTCACTTGTCTATGAACTGTATAGGCAACCTAGAAGTCCTTTACCGTGGACGCGACTATTAGAATAGATGATGTTAACCCCGCAGGGGTGTACTTCTCCACACACTCTCTCACCACTTACCACCATGTACACGTCGTGTATCTCGGCAACCTTCAAGCGGAAGCCTGGCGAGGGAGTCGGCCACGACCTGACTAACCACACAAGTCTCTAGTCCAGGTTTATCGCCTATTCAGGTTCCATCCGCAAGGAGATCCGGCTAGGGTGTCGCTCACAGCCCCAAATGATGTGTGCAGGGTTCCCAAGCCCACCTCAACGGATGGATCTACCCTTGGTACACCGTGCCACGGTGCCTAGTCTGTCCGAAGCCCACCTATACCGGGTGCCACTTGGTAGACTACTAACACAACCTACAAACACCAGAAACTAGTTGCAACTCCTGGACACAGATCGAGGCGGTTAATAAGTCGAGAGGGGTTGAGTTACCAGAACCCAATGTGTGGTAGTAACTATTCATGGATCGCAAACACAGAACTTAGTTCCTGAGGATGGTTTCAATGAGACAACCCACCATGTACTCCTACATGGCCTCTCACCGCTACCTTTACCAAATCGTGTTCACACACTTAGCTCTCAATAGTAGGACATGTTCACACCTTTCCAATTCATCCCCGATGAATCAGACCTGACACAACTCTAAGCAATAGAAGGCATGACAAACAAACATGAATGAGTAGGCACATTAGGGCTCAAACAACTCCTACTCATGCTAGTGGGTTTCATCTATTTGCTCTGGCAATGACAAGTCATGCAGAGGAAAGGGGTTCAACTACCGGAGCATGTAACAGTTGAATCGTTGTTGTCCTAATGTAGTAAAAGAGAGCAGAAGCGAGAGAGTGGGATTGTATCGGAATGAACATGGGGCTTCTGCTTGCCTGACACTTCCGAAGATAGCATAACTCTTCATCGGTGTCATCAAACTCATTGTCGGAACTACGTCCACTAAGAGGGGACAAACACCGGCAACAAAGAAGAAACACAGTCAATGCAATGCAACAATATGATGCATGAACATGACATGGCAATATGATGTGATTTGAGCTAATGCAACTAAAACCAGAAGGGTTTGAGCTAATTTGAACCAAGGGGTCAAATTCAAACTCAAGTTATGAATTTATAATGTGCATTATAATGTTTGATCAATACATCAAGGTTAAGTTGCTTTGTCATACATGAAAACAACTTAAATGGATAGATTGGATTCTTCTGATAATTTTTCATGTATAAATTATTTCATTTGGAGTTATCGATTAGTTTCTATGATTTTTTGAAGTTTATACTATTTGCTGGAATTTTCTGAATTTGTTTTAATCCAGAAATTCCTTTACTGCGTCAGCATGACATCGGTGTGAGGTCATCAAGTCAACAGACGCGGTCCAGGTCAAACCTGATCTATGGGTCCCCCGTGTTAGTGTCTTAGGGGTTAATTAAGGTTAAAACTAATCTTAAGTATAACTAATAGGGCTTGGGGCCCACTGTCGGTGACCAGGGGTTATTAGTGCCTAACTAATTAGGCCACGTCAGCACGTTGGAGTTTTGGCCGCCGGCGACCTCAAACCGCGGCGGCATCCGCCGGAGTTGCGCCAGCGGCGACAGATCGACGCGCCGAGGGCACCAGGAGGTAGCTCGTGCCCGCGCGCATCCAAGGGAACCAATGGAAGGGCATGGGGTGCCCGGAGTTCGTCGAAAGCGAGCTCGTGGCGGTGGCCAGAGTTCGGGCGCTGATGAAAACGACGACACCGTGCACGGGAGGATCTACGGTTAGCACCTACACGTTCTGCAGTCTCTCACAAAGCCAACGAGCATATGAACAGGGCCGATTGACCAGGGAAGCCTCGTCAGCGATGAGCTCATGCGGCGGTTTGCTTCGGGCGCCATGGGAAACAGTGGCTACAGCGAGTGCTAGGCACCGGGGTTAGGGGGAAAGGACGGCGAAGCTCACCGTGATCACGAAGAGGGGCTCGGTTTGCTCGGGGAGGTCCTGTACGCGGTGAATCGACGACGGTGGTGGTTGGATGCAGAGGACGAAGATGACGGCGTAATTGGTGTTGCAGTGCATCCGACGTCGCGAGTCTTGAGGCAGTCGACGTGGAGGAAGAAAACCGAGCTCGGGAACACGTCCGAGGGCTAGAGCTGGCCGGTGGCCGCAGTGGCAGCGAGCGGCGACGACGGGCGCGCATGGGTGGGTGAGAGAGGGGTCGAGATGAGGGGAGAGAGAGCGTTGAGAGGGGGAAAGGATCTAGAGGGTCCAGGCGTCTCACTCGTGTGGCTGGAAGCACCGAGACATCGCGCTGGAGCAGGAGGTTGTGGCATCGACCGCGCGCGTGCAGGCACACAACTGCTTCTCCTCCTAGCAGGAGGAAGAAGACGGTGTTGCCCCTGTGGGCTGGGCCAGAACAGGAGTTGGGCCAGGCTCGTAAGTGAGCTAAGGCCCTTTCATTTGTCTGTTTTATTTCATCTGTTTTGTTTTCTTTTATTTAAACTTGCCACTGTTTAAAATTTAGAACAAATTAAAACAGTGCCAAATATCCTCTAAGTATAACTTATGTTGCTCATTGGACATTTCCAACTGCACATAACTTATCAGAGAGCATTTAAAAACATATCCATATATATATATATATTTGAATATATTTTCAAATTCAAATAGAATATTGTGTTAAATTCAGAGACCAAATAATTCCTTAAAAATGTTCCAAAATTTTGGTTTGGTATATAACCCTTGCCAAAATTCTCAAAACTATTTTTAGGGAATTTTGGATTCACTGAATGCAATTTAAAGGGTTCTTGCCCTTCTTTTAAAAGATTTTGAGGCTTTCAAATTCCCTAAATTCAAGTTTCTTCAATTTAAACATGATGCGTGCTCACGGATGCAACTATTACACTCAGATATTCTAGGGCTGTGACAATAGGACCCTAGAAACTCCCTTCTTTTGTTCCCTGCGAGGAATAGAGATGGACCCCGTGGGGGCGTGTAAAGGGTCTGTAATGTCTTTTGTTTATATTATCCTCATTATGAAAATTTGCAAACACATGTCCTATTTCGGCTCGGTCTCCCCTTTCCAACCCCGCGGTAGCTTGGTGCTCTACACCGACAGGTCCCGATCCCCAGGCAGGCTGCAGCCATCACTGGTATGCCAGGTCGCGATGCCGTGGTCAAGGCCAGGAGATGAGCGGCCCGAGGTCCCGTAAGAGCTCCTGAGGTGCGATGCTCAAGAGGTGCCCTTTACCGTGCAAGCAGCTACCTAAAGGTGGGAAAGGGAGGTGACGTCGCCACAGCAGGGCCGCAAGAGGTGGGAATCTTATGCCCTAGCGCTTGGTCGACCCGGGTGCGAAACTTATCTTGGCAGTCCAGAGTTGATTCCTTGTGCAGCGCCATGCTTGTGCATTGACGGCCATAACGTAGCCAGGTTAGGCCCATGCGAGCCTCCCCCTCTTCTCCACGCTCTTCTATGTGCTCTGCGTGATGTAGGGTGGAACCCTAGATGGCTGATCTTTCACGAAAGGAGCGGAACCCGTGAAGAACACGAGGGGAAACACAAGAGAATCACTCAAACCAACAAGAACGATCACACATGTGCTACATCCTCGAAACACAAAAAGGGATACACGATCCAAAGTCAACAAAGGACGATACAAGAGGTAACCGGTTCTTCTCTGTGAGGAGGTCTTGATGGTCTTCTCCGTGAGGAGGTCTTGAATCCAACATGGATCTTCTTCATAGAGGGGCCGTGGTCTCTCTCGTTGATTAGATCCGATGTGGATGAGCGAGACTATATCTCTAATATGAGCTATCACAACGCTAACCCTAAAATGTAGGTGGAGGGGGAGTATATATAGTCTAAGGGGCGAAGGGGTACATGGGCCTCGGCCCAGATGCGCTGCACGCAGGCAGGGGGGCCAGATGTACGGGCCTTCCCGAGACGCCAGATGTCCGGGTGCTGGGGCCAAATGTCCAGGCTAGTGGGGTCCAGCTTCTGTGATGGGGCACCGGATTTCCGGGCGCTGGGCCAGATGTCCAGCGGCTCGTGACGGGCCGGATGTTCGGGCCTGGGGGCAGATGTCCGTGCTGACTTGGCCGACTCTGGTGCTCTCTGGATAGAAGGGAGCCGGATTTTCGGGTGTTGGGATGGATGTCCGGGCCTGGCCGGATGTCCGGCTGCTGTAGCAGCAGACTCTTCTTCCTTCTCCTTCCTTCGCTCCCGCACACACTTGGCCTTGGACCTTGGGCTCTCCATGGTTTCCTCGGGTGTACCTGAGTATGCACAAGGTCCGTGCTTGAAGTAGCATCCATGTCTTACATGCGGAAAGGGAAGATTCGGAAAGGAGCGAGTTCACCTTAGGTCCAATGGCATATGCTCGAGTGTACATGGGGATGATCATAGGATGCTCCGCATCATCTCCCCTCCCTTGGGAAAGATCCGACCTCGGATCGAAAACCTCATCACCATGGAAACAGTTGTCGTGGACGGACTTTTAGTTGGACAAAGTGGAAGACATGGCGCAATCCAAGTACTCCAAGGTGTCTCTGGAGTGGTACACATGCAAAAAGAGCAAACACAAATGACACTTGGAAATACAATGGTTAGCGCACACAAGGTTTCCATCAAGGAAATATGAGTCTGTGAGGCAAGATTGTTCGTGACAAAGCACATGAAGCTTAGCAAGATGATATGGAAGGAGATGTAAAGCATTCATGGGAGCAAAAGCATTCAATGTGCACACAAATGTATTGTGAATGTGATCAATGCAACCACGGTGAAAAATGATGTCATACTGAGGCGGTTTATCAATAGCATGAATATGGCAATGGATGCACAATATGATTATGTTATCATGCAATTGATGGTAGGCAATATGATCATTATGTATGAGTATGCCACAAAGAAAGATCACAACAAATTCGCTAAGAAAGTGCACAAGCTCATATATCATGGATGACATGGAAATAGAGGAAACAAGGCAATCATAATGTGGGTCAATCCATGCATAAGATGCAAATTTGTCATGTGTATGATATGTCCATTGAGCATGACATGTGTGAGCACAATCAACAAATATGGAGGTGTTGGAGTACCAATGCTCGAAGTCGTGGCATGAGTGGAGGTTCAAAGGTGCATCCAATAAGTCAGAGCGCTCCTCAATGTGAAGGTCCATAGAGCCAATCTTCAATGTCCCTCCTCCATTTTGCGAGATGTATCATGTAGACAACAAGAAGGAAACAACAATGAAAGAGTGACCCATCCAATATGTGTATTTGAGAATGGCTCAAAGGGAATGAGTTCACCTTTATGAGGATGTCGAAAATGTTGGTGTTGTGCATCATGTACGCCTTCACATGACCATTGTGTTTCATGACGGTGCCACATTGTGAATCCTTCAAAATCAAAGAACATGACAAACACTCGGAAAAACAAATGAGGTTAGTGCAAATGCAACACCTATCATTTGAATGGTGAGATACCGAACAAGTGTTTTCATCATTCTTATCATAAGAAAGGGCAAGATGTGGCATGGTATGAAAGCATAAGATGCGACTACAACCAAAGACAATAGGCTCAAGTAAACAAGCATGCATCACAAGTAATATGTCCAAGTCTGCACGATCAATAAGCATAGATGCAACAATCGGAGGCAAGCGACAATGAAGAAGATATATCATGTGAGAGGCATGAACATAAATGTCATCAACCCAAGAAAACAAGTAATAGTGGAACATGGGTGATGCGACAAAGCAAGCAATCATAGTGATTAAGTCAAGCAAGCTAGTAGTGCGAAGATGCAACATACTAGAAAACATCATGTCAAGCATGTCATGGGTGCAAATAGTGTGCATGACTAATTCACATGACATATCACAAGCATGAAAGCAAGATATGAGCAAAATAGGTTCATAGTGTTGGCAAGAAGTCATGTGTAAATAGCAATGGAACATCATGACTCGCCCAACACAACAAGCATCAATAGCATGAGGCACATGGTAAACATGGCAATAGCAACAAGGATCTCCACCAAGCATGCAAACACACATATGAGTGGTAAAATGGTGAATCATGGGTAGATGCAAGCAAGGGTCACAATTGCATGGCAAAATCATGTAAAAAGGCATAACATACAAAGTGAGCATGATAGAATGGGCATAAGATGACATGTGGTAAATAGCCCCTAGCCGTGTGAGAGCCAAGTAGAAGAGATGCGCGTACTCCTTGCGCGAAGGGAGTGATGATAAGGATAGTCCACGGAATCCCAAATCATCGTTGCTCTCAACAGCTTGTTTCATCAACTCTTGGGATTCAGAGGTTGACGAGTATATGTGAGTACCTACACAAAACAAAGACAAAGGAAAATTTGTGTGTGCGTGGTATTTGTACACATCATCCATCATGATGCATACATGCTTGTGGTGGTTAGCACCAAATATCCAATGCTCAAATAAATGAGATGTGTGATATAGAAACATGTCATCCATCACGAGAGGTTTGTTGTTATGTATAGCATAATGGAGACTCAAATTGTGTAATGCATCACGAGAAATATGTAGAGCATTTTTATTCATGGAATGCATATAGTGCACGCAATTATGGGAATCATGCAAAGGATAGGATGTATCAAAATCTCGTAATATGTATGAGGAAACTATGGGGGTCTCCTCATGAGCATTAGTGGAAACATCACATGGAGAATATTGACAACATTCAAAGCAATGCATATCTGAAGCAATGTGTTCATGGCATGACATAGTAGATGAATTACACAAATCATGTAAAGGAAGCATGGCAATATCATCACATGAAAAACAAAAGCCAATGACCATCATCTTGCCATCTATGGAAGTGCAAATGGGATTTATTTTAATGTGGCATGCATAGCTACTATGTTGAGATTGAAATGATGCAATATGGGAGATCTCACTCATAGCATATGACAAGTTCAATGGATTGTGAAACATGATGTGACCGATAGAATTTTCACATGATATCCTATGGAGCATAGCATCAAAACTAGGCAAATCAACATGCTCATCATCATATTTATCATAAATAGGTAAGTCATGACAGGAAGAAATTGCACTAGCATGAAGCATGGGAATAGGCAGATCAACATCATGCAAGCAATCATTCGTGAGATAGTCCACTAGTGGGACAAGAGAAGCACCATCACCTATGTTACCTTTAGAGCATCGCTCATGTGTTGTAGGTGAGGTTGCAACTTGATGGTACCATGTGGGGGGTGTTGTAACGCCCACGATGCGGCTATATCTCCCACGTGTCAGAGCACGACTTAGAGGCATAACCGCATTGTAAGCAATGTCGCAAGTGGGGTAATTTTCACAACCCATGTACTAAATAAGAAAAGAGGTACATAGTTAGCTTACAACCGCCATGTCACACAATGCATAAATATAACATTACATTCATCTAGATACAATCAAGGTCCGACTACGGAACAAAAATAAAGACAACCCCAAATGCAACAATGTCCCCAATCGACCCAGCTGGGCTAAATGTAGTATCGTCCTGAGTCCTCATCGAACTCCCACTTGAGCTCAGTTGAATCTCCTGGAATGGTATCCGACTAGAGGGGGGGTGAATAGGCGATTTTTATAAAATTCTTCATTGAGGAATTTGCCGGTGAGGAAATTCCTTAGTGAAGAACTACTAGCAGCGGAATAAGTACTCAAAAGTAAACATAGCAGAACACAAGCATAGTCATCATGATGAAATGAAGACAAGCACAGAGTACTGAAAGCGTAATCATAGGATAACACAGGATGAAGACAAACAGACTAAAAAATTGAACTGAGGAATTTGAGAAAGTCTTTAGTCAAAGTCTTCAAACACAAATATGAACAAGCACACAACACAGTTATGAGGAAATGAAAGAGTTGAGGAAATAGAACCAGTAAGCTTGGTGAAGACAATGATTTGGTAGACCAGTTCCAACTGTTGTCTCAGTTGTACATCTAGTTGGAGCGGCTGAGTATTTAAACTCAAGGACACACAGTCCCAGACACCCAGTCCTCAACATGCAGCTCAGGACACCCAGTCCTCACCTTATTCTCCTTGAACTAAGGTCACACAGACCTCGTCCAATCACTCGTGGTAAGTCTTCAGGTGACTTCCGAACCTTCACAAACTTGGTCACTCGGCGATCCACAATTCCTCTTGGATGCTGTAGACCATGACGCCTAACCGTCTGGAAGAAGCACAGTCTTCAAAGGTAACAAGTGTCGGATCCACGCAGGATCAATCTCTTCAGTGATGCTCAATCACTTGGGGTTTGTAGGTGTTTGGGTTTGGGTTTTTCCTCACTTGATGATTTTCGCTCAAAGTCCTCGGAGGATGGGTTGCTCTCAAATGACAAGTGTCAGTTTCTCTCGGAGCAGCCAACCAGCTAGTGGTTGTAGGGGGGCGGCTATTTATAGCCTAGGGAGCAGCCCGACATGATAAGACATAAATGCCCTTCAATGATATGACCGTTAGGTGGATAGATATTTTGGGACAGCTGGCACATAGCACAGCAACGGTCGGAATTTTGAGTAGCAAAATCCTCAGGGCTATCATGTTCCTCACTGTGTAGGAAATCCGCACTGGCGAATTCCTAACTCCTCAGTCAGAACAAATTCCTCAGTGACCAGAAGAACTTCGTCTCTGTCACTGAAGAATATGACTGAACTGTATGAGATTCCCAATGGCTTCACTCGAAGGGATTGGTAGGTGTAGGATTTTGAGTTGAGCATCACATGGAAATTTTTCCTTAGTATTTCCTCGACCCCCTTTAACAGTACGGTGTTTCCTATGACTCAAGAAAGAGAAAATGAAACTACAAAAACAAAAGTCTTCACGCTTCATGTTCCTCGAATGAATACCAAGTCTTCACGGTCACACCAATTTCTTCACTTTCAAAGTCTTCAGAAAGTCTTCAGAAATCCAAAGTCTTCAGTCGAAGAACTTCATTTTTAGGGGTCAACTTTCTCTGTAAATATCAAACTCCTCATAGACTTATAGACATGTGTACACTCACAAACGCATTAGTTCCTTAACCTATAAGTCTTCAATACACCAAAATCACTAAGGGGCACTAGATGCACTTACAGGAAAGATAGATCTACTCAAGACACAATGAATCCATGGATCAAAATCAACAAAACATCATCAAACCAACAAATCACAAAATAATTTGGGGGCTATTTTTTGGTCGGGATTTTCGAATTTAGGACGAAATCAACAAAACTAGGCTAGAAAACAAAGAGAGGAGGCTCTGAAATCATGATCAACGTGGCTCATGATACCAAGATGATGTAGGGTGGAACCCTAGATGGCCGATCTTTCACGAAAGGAGCGGAACCAGTGAAGAACACGAAGAACACGAGGGGAAATGTGAGAGAATCACTCAAACCAACAAGAACGATCACACATGTGCTAGATCCTCGGAACACAAAGACAGATACACGATCTAAAGTCAACAAAGGACGATACAAGAGGTAACCGGTTCTTCTCCGTGAGGAGGTATTGATGGTCTTCTCCGTGAGGAGGTCTTGAATCCAACGTGGATCTTCTCTGTAGAGGGGTCGCGGTCTCTCTCGGGAGTAGATCCGATGTGGATGAGCGAGGCTCTATCTCTAATATGAGCCATCACAACGCTAACCCTAAAATGTAGGTGGAGGGGGAGTATAGATAGTCTAAGGGGTGAAGGGGTACATGGGCCTCGACCTAGATATGCTGCACGCAGGCAGGGGGCCGGATGTGCGGGCTTTCTCGAGACGCCGGATGTGCGGGTGATGGGGCCGGATGTCCGGGATGGTGGGGTCCATCTTCTGTGATGGGGCGCCAGATTTCCGGGCGCTGGGCCGGATGTCCGGCAGCTCGTGACGAGCCGGATGTCCGGGCCCGGGGCCGAATGTCTGGGCTAACTTGGCCGACTCTGGTGCTCTCTGGATAGAAGGGAGCCGGATTTCCGGGCGTTGGGCCGGATGTACGGCTGCTGTAGCAGCAGACTCTTCTTCCTTCTCGTTCCTTCGCTCCCGCGCACACCTGGCCTTGGTCCTTGGGCTCTCCATGGTTTCCTCGAGTGTACCTGAGTATGCATAAGGTCCGTGCTTGAAGTAGCATCCATGTCTTACATGCAGAAAGGGAAGATTCAGAAAGGAGCGAGTTCACCTTAGGTCCAATGGCCTATGCTTGAGTGTACATGGGGATGATCGTAGGATGCTCCGCATCGCTGCGTCCTTAGGTCCTGGCCCTCGAGCGATCTCAGCCGCCGCTGGTATGCCAGGTCGCGGTGTCGTGGTCAAGGCCAGGGGTGAGGGCTGGAGAGCCAGTAAGAGCTCCTGAGTCGCGATACTCAGGAGCCCCCCTTTGAACGCGCAAGCGAATTGCATGGGAGAAGAGGGAGCCCGCGGTACCGCCTGCTATTGTCCTCAGGAGGTTCCTGCAGGTTAGCGCGAGGAGGGACACAAATTGCCACTAAGATTGCCGGTCTGCCACTGGTCGCTCCGCAAGAAGATGAAGGCACTGAGGGCCTGGTGAGGTGACGTGCACGGGGCGTGCCGCGAGTCAGAGCTCGACCACTCAAACTTGTCAGCGTGGCAGGGACGAAGCCGAGCACAAGCATCGTGCCAGCGTGAGTAGCTCCTGTTGCGGGACAAGCATGGGGCAGATCGACGACGCGGGTGCTCATGCTGTGTGACAATCAAGCAGGCGATAACCATAGATAGCTTATGCAAGGGACAAACTGGCTTAGATAAATGCAAGAATGATACATGCCACTGGGACAGACCCGAGCGGCCAGGGGATGATGCAGCCCAAGGGGCGCTCCCAGTGAGGTAAGCTAAAGATGCAAGAGGATACACGCCACAGGGACTGACCCATGCGATCTGGGAATAATGCAGCCCGAGGGGCGCTCCCAGCTGAATGAACTTGGAAAATGTCACCTGGTTTTGTTGTCGAAGGAGCGTTGGGGTAGCTGAAGGCGCGCGCTGAAGAAGTCGCTCCTCATGAGCCGCCAAGACCCTGAGCCTCGGGAGGCTCTGGGGCTCAGGTGGCTCCCTGAGGACCGTCTCCATCTCCGCCAGGACCGCATGATGCCTGGCCTCCTGGGTTGCCAGGATGCTCCGTAGGTTGCGCTGGAAGGCGGCTGCCATGATCGGCAGGCCAAACGGCATGCGAACATAGCTATCAGGTGGACCCTCGCACCGGCTAGCGCGCGAAGGCCAGAAGCGCTCCTGAGATGTGGACCGGTTGAACCCTGGGATGTCGATGCAGACGCGCAGCTCGCCACCCTCGCCTGGATGGGGAGCTGTGCCAGGTGGGCGGCGGTCGCCGCGTATTTCCCTTGCTTCATGAAGCTCCTGGGTGGCCTTGACGATGAACTCCTGAGCATCGGGCGCTCCTCGCCCGGTTCCCTCCTGAGGGAAACGTGCCGCAAAGCATGCCTCCACATGGTGCCCGAGCGCCTCCCTCGTGATGTCGGCTAGATCTGAGGCCCTCCAGAAGAGAGCCCCCGAGCCCTGCCCGAGGAGGGCGCCGGGCGCACCTTCCTATGCGAGGGAGGGAGGCGCCCCAGGTGCGGGCGCCGATCCTAATGTGGCACCGCTAGAGGCGCCGCTCCCCTGAGGCCCTGTGCGGAGTAGTTGCTTCTTCTTCTTGGGGGTGCCCTCAGGAGGGTACAGCGTGCCCTCGCAGTCAGGGTCTTCGATTGCTGCGGCTTGGAAGGCACGCTCGAGGGAGCACACTGCATCTCTTTCTTCGCAGGGGACTGTGATGATTTCGCTGCTTCCTGGCATCTTGAGGACGTTGTAGCCATGGTGGGTCACTGCCATGAATTTGTCTAATTCTAGGTACCCGAGGATGGCATTGTACGGCAAA
This sequence comes from Triticum aestivum, assembly GCF_018294505.1. NCBI lineage: Eukaryota > Viridiplantae > Streptophyta > Magnoliopsida > Poales > Poaceae > Triticum > Triticum aestivum. Next base: position 336,008,748 of record NC_057800.1, on the reverse strand, counting down.
CGTATGTGGGCGACGTTGAAGTCGACGAGCTCGGTGTGGTAGTTGTCGCGCTGACCGAAGGTGACAGGGAGGCGGACCTGCCCTATCGGGGTGGTGGAGCCGTCAGTCACTCCTGAGAAGGGCTTGGTGGGCTGCAGCTGATCATAGGGCACTTGAAGGCTGTCGAACGTCTCGATAGATAGGACACTGAGCCCCGCGCCTCTGTCGATGAGGGTCATGGTGACTTGGACATTGCTGATGACGGGTGAGTAGAGCATCGGGAGGACGCCGGTGGTCGCCGCGCATTTGAGCTGGTCCGCTGAGCTGAAGGTGATGGCGTACTTGGACCACCTGAGCAGGCGCGTGGCCTCAAGCCTGGGGAGGGCTGCATTCACCTCGCAAGAGAACTGCTTGAACAAGCGGTGGGAAGTCGGGGCCTGAGCACTACCCAAGATGCAAGCGATGGTGCGCGGATCCTGGAAGCCCCCCAGCCCCCTCGTCCTGATGGTGGTCATCGTTCCTTCTTGGTGGTGGCGGTAGCGGAGGGAGGCCAGGATTGCCCTGAGTCCTCGCGAGGCTGGTCGCGCCAGGCGCCCTCACGAGGCTGCTCCTGCCAGTGGTCCTCACGAGGCCGGTCGCGCCACTCTTGGCGGGGGCGGTGGTCGTCAAAGCGTCCTCCACCTCATCCTCCTCCTCGGCCGTAGCCTCGGTCGTTGCGCTCAGGGCGTTGACCGAAGCGTCCATCTCGAATGGCCCTGAGCTCTTGACAGTGGTTGGTGTTGTGGCTGTGCACGTTGTGGAAGGCACAGAACGGATGACTACCCTTGGACGACTCGGGGTGGTCCCGGCCGTGCTTCGTGTCCGGCTCTGCCACGAGCACGGCTACTCCCTTGCACTTCACGTCCTTGACATTGGCCTTCTTCTCCTCTGGGTCGACAGCAGGGAGCTCGAGGAGGGAGAGACACCCCTCCTCAGCTCTTGCACACTTGGTTGCTATGTTGAACAGCTCCAGAGTCGTGCATAGCTCCTCATGGATGGCGACCTCCTCCTTCATCTTGATGTCGTGGACGCCATCGGAAAACGCTGAGATGATGGACTCATCCGTTACCTTGGGGATCTTGAGACAAACACTATTGAAGCGCCTCTGACAGTACTTATCCTACAAGGTGCAGGACAATAGCTCAACCAGTGAGCTTGTGCTCAGATTGTCTGGGTACTACAATTTCTTGAATCAAGTGGGAGTTAATCTTCCAGATAAGATAGTGATTGACAGAGTTCTCTAGTCACTATCACCAAGTTACTGGAACCTAGTGATGAACTATAATATGCAAGGGATGACGTAAAACGATTCTCGAGCTCTTCGCGATGATGAAATCAGCGAAGGTAGAAATCAAGAAAAGCATCAAGTGTTGATGATTGACAAGACCACTGGTTTCAAGTAAAAGGGCAAGGGAAAGAAAGGGAACTTCAAGAAGAATGGCAAGCAAGTTTCCACTCCCGTGAAGAAACCCAAAGCTAGACCTAAGCCTGAAACTGAGTGCTTCTACTGCAAAGGGAATGGTCACTGGAAGCGGGACTACCCCAAATACATGGCGGATAAGAAGGATGGCAAAGTGAAAGGGATATTTGATATAATTGTTATTGATGTGTACTTTACTAGTGTTGATAGTAATCCCAGGGTATTTGATACTGGTTCAGTTGCTAAGATTAGTAACTCGAAACAAGAGTTAAAAAATGAACAGAGACTAGTTAAGGGTGAGGTGACGATGTGTGTTGGAAATGATTCCAATGTTGATAAGATCACCATCGCACACTCCTTTTACCTTTGGGATTAGTGTTGAACCTAAAATAAACGTTATTTGGTGTTTGCGTTGAGCATGAATATGATTGGATCAAGTTTATTGCAATACGTTTATTCATTTAAGTCAAAGAATAATTGTTGTTCTGTTTACATGAATAAAACCTTCTATGGTCATACACTTAATATAAATGGTTTATTGAATCTCGATCGTAGTGATACACATATTCATAATATTGATGCCAAAAGATGCAAAGTTGATAATGATAGTGCAACATACTTGTGGCACTGCCGTTTAGGTCATATTGGTGTAAAGCGCATGAAGAAACTCCATGCAGATGGACTTTTGGAATCACTTGATTATGAATCACTTGATGCTTACGAACCATGCCTCATGGGCAAGATGACTAAGACTCCGTTCTCCAGAACAATGGAGCGAGCCACTAACTTATTGGAAATAATACATACCGATGTATGCGGTCCGATGAGTGTTGAGGCTCGCAGCGGGTATCGTTATTTTCTGACCTTCACAGATGATTTGAGCACATATGAGTATATATACTTAATGAAACACAAGTCTGAAATGTTTGAAAAGTTCAAAGAATTTCAGAGTGAAGTGGAGAATCATCATGACAAGAAAATAACGTTTCTACATCTGATCGCAGAGACAAAATATTTGAATTACGAGTTTGGCCTTCAGTTGAAACGATGTCGAATAGTTACGCAACTCACGCCACCTGGAACACCACAGCATAATGGTGTGTCCGAACATCATAACCGTACTTTATTAGATATGGTGCGATCTATGATGTCTCTTACCGATTTACCACTATTGTTTTGGGGTTATGCATTAGAGATAGCTGCATTCACGTTAAATAGGGCACCGTCTAAAATCCGTTGAGATGACACCGTATGAACTGTGGTTTGGCAAGAAACCTAAGCTGTCATTTCTTAATGTTTGGGGTTGCGATGCTTATGTGAAAAAGTTTCACCCTGATAAGCTCAAATCCAAATCGGAGAACTGCGTCTTCGTAGGATACCCAAAAGAAACTGTTGGTACACCTTCTATCACAGATCTGAAGGCAAGATCTTTGTTGCTAGGATCCTTTCTAGAGAAGGAGTTTCTCTCGAAAGAAGTGAGTGGGAGGAAAGTAGAACTTGATGAGGTAGTTGTACCTTCTCCTGAATTGGAAAGTAGTTCATCACAGAAATCAGTTCCAGTGATTCCTACACCAATTAGTGAGGAAGTTAATGATAAACTTTGGATCAAGTTACTACCAAACCTCGTAGGTCAACCAGAGTACATTCCGCACCAGAATGGTACGGTAATCCTGTTCTGGAGGTCATGCTACTTGACCATGACGAACCTACAAACCATGAAGAAGCGATGATGTGCCCAGATTCCGCAAAATGGCTTGAGGCCATGAAATCTGAGATGGGATCAATGTATAAAGAACAAAGTATGGACATTGATTGACTTGCCCGATGATCGGCGAGCCATTGAGAATAAATGGATCTTCAAGAGGAAGACGGACACTCATAGTAGTGTTACTATCTACAAATCTTGAATTGTCGCAAAATGGTTTTCGACAAGTTCAAAGTGTTGACTACAATGAGATTTTCTCACTCATATCGATGCTTAAAAGTCTGTCTGAATCATGTTAGCAGTTGCCGCATTTTATGAAATCTAACAAATGGATGTAAAAACTGTGTTCCTTAATGGATTTATTAAAGAAGAGTTGTATATGACACAACCAAAAGGTTTTGTCGATCCTAAAGGTACTAACAAAGTGTGCAAGCTCCAGCAATCCATTTATGGACTGGTGCAAGCCTCTCGGAGTTGGAATATGCGCTTTGATAGAGTGATCAAAGCATATAGTTTTATACAGACTTGCGGTGAAGCCTGTATTTACAAGAAAGTGAGTGGGCGCACTACAGCTTTTCTGATAAGTATATGTGAGTGACATATTGTTGATCGGAAATGATGTAGAATTTTCTAGAAAGCATAAAGGAGAATTTGAAAGGAGTTTTTCAAAGAAAGAATTACCTGTAAAGTTACCTACATATTGGGCATCAAGATCTATAAAGATAGATCAAGACGTTTGATAAGACTTTCGATGAGTACACACCTTGATAAGATTTTGAAGGAGTTCAAAATGGATCAGTCAAAGAAGGAGTTCTTGCCTGAGTTGTAAGGTGTGAAATTGAGTAAAGACTCAAAACCCGGCCACAACAGAAAATAGAAAGAGAATGAAAAGTCATTCCCTATGCCTCAATCATAGGTTCTATAAAGTATGCTATGCTGTGTACTAGACCTATTGTATACCTTAGCATGATTTTGGCAAGGGAGTACAATAGTGATCTAGGAGTAGATCACTAGACAGCGGTCAAAATTATCCTTAGAGGACTAAGGAAATATTTTCGGGTTATGGTGGTGATAAAAGAGTTCATCGTAAAGAGTTACGTCGATGCAAGCTTTTTACACCGATCTAGATGACTCTAAGTCTTGATCTAGACACATATTGAAAGTGGGAGCAATTAGCTAGAGTAGCTCCGTCCAGAGTATTGTAGACATAGAAATTTGCAAAATACATACGGGTCTGAATGTTGCAGACCCGTAGACTAAACTTCTCTCACAAGCAAAACATGATCACTCTTTGGGTGTTAATCATATAGCGATGTGAACTAGATTATTGACTCTAGTAAACCCTTTGGGTATTAGTCACATGAAGATGTGAACTAATCACATAAAGATGTGAACTATTGGTGTGAAATCACATGACGATGTTAACTAGATTATTGACTCTAGTGCAAGTGGGAGACTGAAGGAAATATGCCCTAGTGGCAATAATAAAGTTGTTATTTATATTTCCTTATATCATGATAAATGTTTATTATTCATGCTAGAATTGTATTAACCGGGAACTTAGTACATGTGTGAATACATAGACAAACAGAGTGTCCCTAGTATGCCTCTACTTGACTAGCTTGTTAATGAAAGATGGTTAAGTTTCCTAGCCATGGACATGTGTTGTCATTTGATGAACATGATCACATCAGTAGAGAATGATGCGATGGACAAGACCCATCCGTTAGCATAACATAATGATTGTTTAGTTTTATTGCTATTGCTTTCTTCATGACTTATACATGTTCATCTGACAATGTGATTATGCAACTCCCGAATACCGGAGGAACACCTTGTGTGCTATCAAACATCATAACATAAATGGGTGATTATAAAGATGCTCTACAGGTGTCTTCGAAGGTGTTTGTTGGTTGGCAGATCAATATTAGGATTTGTCACTCCGTATAGCAGAGAGGTATCTCTGGGCCCTCTCGGTAATGCACATCACTATAATCCTTGCAAGTAATGTGACTAATGAGTTAGTTGCAGGATGATGCATTGTGGAACGAGTAAAGACACTTCTAGTGACGAGATTGAACTAGGTATGATGATACCGATGATCGAATCTCGGGCAAGTAACATACTGATGACAAGGGGAACATCGATGTTGTTATGCGGTTTGACCAATAAAGATCTTTGTAGAATATGTAGGAGCCAATATGAGCATCCAGGTTCCGCTATTGGTTATTGACCAGAGATGTCTCTCGGTCATGTCAACATAGTTCTCGAACCCGTAGGGTCCGCACGCTTAACGTTCGATGACGATTTGTATTATGAGTTATGTGATTTGATGACCAAAGTTTGTTCGGAGTCCCGGATGAGATCACAAACATGACGAGGAGTCTCAAAATGGTTGAGAGGTATAGATTCATATATTGGAAGGCTATATTTGGACATCGGAAAGGTTCCAAGTGATTCGGGTATTTTTCGGAGAACCAGTGAGTTACGGGAATTCACCGGGGGGAGTAGTGGGACTTATTGGGCTTTATTGGAAATGAGAGAAAGGCCACAAGGGGAGGCAGCGCGCCCCCATGGGCTTGTCCGAATTGGACTAGGAGGGGGCGGCGCCCCCCTCTTTCCTTCTCCCTCTCCCTCTCCTTCCTTCTTCTCCTACTTGGACTAGGAAAGGGGGAAACCTACTCCTACTAGGAGTAGGAACCCCCCCTTTGAGCATGCCCCTTGAGGCCGGCCCTCCTCCACCTCCCTTCCTTTATATACGAGGGAGGCGGGCACCCCATATACACACAAGTTGATATTTAGCCGTGTGCGGTGCCCCCTCCACAGTTTTCCACCTCGGTCATATTGTCGTAGTGCTTAGGCGAAGCACTTCGTCGATAACTTCATCATCACCGTCAACACACTGTCGCGCTGACACAACTCACCCTGGGCCTCAACTGGATCAAGAGTACGAGGGATGTCGCCGAGCTGAACGTGTGCAGATCGCGGAGGTGTCGTGCGTTCGGTACTTGATCGGTTGGATCGCGAAGACGTTCGACTATATCAACCACGTTACTTAATGCTTCCGCTTTCGATCTACGAGGGTACGTAGACACACTCTCCCCTCTCGTTGCTATGCCTCTCCTTGATAGATCTTGCATGATCGTAGGATGTTTTTTGAAATATTGCGTTCCCCAACAAGTATATGACAATATATGTTGTTCTTCTAAAGATGATCGTGATGCCCTCATGTCCGCATTTTATTTTATCGACACCTCAATCTCTAAACATGTGGTCATGATTATCGATTTCGGCTTTCGCTTGAGGACAAGCGAGGTCTAAGCTTGGGGGAGTTAATATGTCCATTTTGCATCATACTTTTATGTTGATACTTATTACATTATGGGTTGTTATTTCACAATATGGTACAATACTTATGCCTTTTTCTATCTTATTTTACAAGCTTTACACAAAGAGGGAGAATGAAAGCAGCTGGAATTCTGGACCAAAAAGGAGCAAATCTGAGACACCTATTTTGCACAATTCCAAAATTCTTGAAAAATTACGGAGAATTATTTTGGAATATATGAAAATATTGGGCTAAGAAACTACCAGAGGGGACCCACCAGGTGGCCACGAGCCTGGGGGTGCGCCCTACCCCCAGGGTGTCAAAACCGGCAGATCTCGGGTAGGGGCTCCAGTCGTGGTTTTGTCACGGCAGATGTCCTAGTGAAAGGACTTAGTCGTGGAGCCATCACGACGAGTTAGCTTAAAGGGGTTAAAGCGGACAAGGGATGCAAGGAATTATACTGGTTCGGCCCCTTACGATGAAGGTAAAAGCCTACCCCAGTTGTGATGGAATTGCTAGGGTTTCGATGACCAGGAAGCGAATTTGCTTTGCCTGGCTCTCGAGTTATCGTTTGTTGTCCCTAAACCACCGCCGGGTCGTCCCTTTATATACACAGGTTGACACCTAGCGGTTTACAGAATCCCGAGGCCGGCTCATAAACGTGCCCGGGTCGGTTTCTACCTTTCCTTGCCTTACAACATAAGTTACATATCATATGGCGGTTTATGTCTATGGGCCCTAATCCGCCTTTGGGCCCATGGCCTTCATGTTAGATCTCTTATGTAAAGCGCCATACTTCTTGTCTTCATGGGCTTCAAACATGACTAACTCATTGTGGGCATCACCCGGCCCCTCATGGCCGGTTTATACTTAGTAGTAATATCTCCAACATTAGGCCCCAGATTGATTTGAACTTGTTCATGTCAATCTTCAACACTTAGAAAAATTCCTCCTTCAGCACCTTCGCATAAATCTTGTAAACCGCCATGACGTCATCTTCCAGGTTCGTAATAAACCGCCATGACGTCACCTGTTATCAAAAATTGAATATACCTCACCTTCATTAATGAGCCTCCGACCATCGAGGGGACCGCTCTGTCACATATCCAACCTTTGGGCTCCTCGATTTTCACGCCTGTCACTTATCCTTTCACCTTATAAAAAGACCCGGGTCCTTTTGATTTTCCCCTTCCATGCCCCCTCGAGTCTTCTCCTTCCTTGCGCCAACCTCACCCTTGCGCGCAGCCGCCGTCATCAAGCTCCGCCCTCGACCTCATCTCCGGCCGCTGCATCAACCTGAATGTTCCAGAGAAACACGGCGCGCCTCCGCTGCTTCAACATCCTCAGTGAGTTTCTCTTCCTTTCCTCTGTAGATCCGCTAGGGTTCTCGCGAGTTCGTAGAAGATTCTTGGTGTTCTACCCTTGTTCTTCGTTAGATGTTATATTACAGACTTCAAACTTGATGTTCTTCCGCGTGGTAGCAATGACAGTCCTCACTTTGCCTATCGAACCATGCCTTTTGTGCATAAAAACTGATCTAGACCTTTGCAAACTGCTCAAGCACCAACTTTTTAGGTCTAATTCTTTTCCTTTTCCTGACATGTGGTAGATCCGAAATTCCAATGTGAAACTTGTTTTTCCTCACTTAGTCATTTTTTGCTTTAGATCTATACTTTCATTGTCTGCGTAGGTGGTATATCCTTTAGAAAATAATCTGCCATATGCCATTAGTCCCCTTGTAAACCGCCAATCGCTTTACCATTTATAATAGGATCAACCTCCGGTTTAACAATTTTGCATGCTTGAATACCTTTTCCTTAACCTACTATGCTTTATACTTGCCAACCATGAGTCTTAAACCGACAACAATCTGTTTTCCAGCTCTTCATTCGAAATGGCCAAATAATTTTATTCTTGTAACTGGGTCTCTTCTCGGGTCACTGAAGAACAACTAGATGGATGCGTCAGAACTGGCGCTTTACCAAAACAAAGCGAAATCCACTGGCGAGTTCCCGGTCCAGAAAATCCTCCTACCCCAAGGATGGCGAGGTAGTGGTATTTGTTGATCACATGAGCTGTGGTTTTAAACCGCCCGGATCCAAGTTTTTTCATGATGTGCTTGCCAGCTTCCAGATCCACCCTAAAGATATTGGACCCAACTATGTGTCCAATATTTGCGACTTTCAAGTGTTTTGTGAGGCCTATCTGCAAGAAGAGCCAACCGTTGAATTGTTCAGGGATTTCTTCTATTTGAACCATCGTACTGAATTTGTAGACGGGCCCAACATTGAACTTGGTGGCGTCTCCATTCAGAAAAGGAAGGACGTCAGCTTCCCTCACGCCAAACTTCATAGTCATCCTAAGGATTGGAACCAGACTTGGTTCTACTACAAGGATACTTCCCCTAAAGATGAGAACCCTCTGTCGGGTTATCGTGCTCACCGGTTTACCAACACACATCCATTTCCGCAGCGGCTAACTGCCAAGGAACGGGCCACATATGCACCACAACTCGACAAGCTCAGAGCTTTCATGGCTAACGGTTTGACAGGAGTTGACTTCGTTCGTTGCTGGATATCTTCGAGTATTTTACCGTTAAGCCGTCGCCCCGGTTTAATGTGTGAGTACACAGGGGACTCAAAAGATCCTCAATGACATATTGATATTCAGCTAACAGAGGCTGAAGTTACTGAGTCTGTTAAGAAAATATTGAATGAATCGGAGGCCGTCTGTAGCAAGACCGGGTTAAGTCCCTTCTATACCTTTAATAAACCGCCAGCTGTAAGAATTGCCTCACTCCTTCTTATACTTGATATTCTTAATTGTGTAATCTTTTATATCCTCTGTCAATCTTTAAACAGGGCGACGACCCATTTTGGAAGAAGAAACCTCAAGATAAACCGGCCAAGACCCCTCGACCTAAGACGAAGGTTGTCAAGAAACCTGCCAAGAAGAAGGCAGCTGAATCCACTGGGTTGAACCTTGATGATGATGTTGATAATCCGGCCTCAGAGGTAGAACTAGACTCTCTTGGCTCATTTTTCATACACCTCATTGATAATGATTATTATCAGGATGATGCTGAAGGCAGCCAAGCCGATGACGCAGAGGTAATTATCCTTTCCTCCAGTTCAGACCCTCTGCCAACACAAAAAATCTGTCAAGCAATCCGGAAAGTAAGATTTTCTCACCCCCTAGCTCACATGGACCCACACTTTCTTTTAAAGAAGCAGCAACACGAAGCTCGCCGCACAACCGGGCACAGCGGCCAAGTAGTCAATTCAGCCGGTTTACCGAACACTTCGGTTCAAAAACATCGATCTGAGGTCTCATACACTTCCAATACTTCTTATCCCAAGGCGGGTTATTTCCGACAACCTCTTAGTCCATCCGATTCAAATTATCAGGGGACGCCTCATTCATCATCTAGCGAGTCAACAGCCACACAACTCCCTCCTCTTAAGACTGTTCCTGGGTAAACACCTTAAACTTAATCCTTTGACGCTTTATACTTGCGTACTATACTAACCTTTATATATTTTCCTTTCAGAGCTAAGGCTAGACCTAGCAAGAAAGCTCGGGTAGATAAACCGTCTGATGACAATGTGGTTATTGAACCGGAAGGAACCAATGCTGATGCCATGCTTGATGATCCGCCACCTCAAGATCATGACTTTGTTGTTGAACAAGTAGAAGTTGATGCAACAGGCCATGCTGATAAACCGACAAGCCTGGTCCGAACTGATGATAAACCGTCAAGTCCAGCTAAGGCTGCTGATAAATCGTCAACTCCAGTAAAGGCTGCTGGTGACAAGGAAGATGATATTATAATTACTGGCGTTGGCCACACCACCCCTGGCAATCCTGTTGCGTTATCAAAGCATAGTGCCAAGGAGGAACTTTTTGCTATGGGCAAAGGCAAGTGGAGCACAGACTTGTCAAGCTACGCCCACCTCAACGCCCAAGAACTTCATTCTGGTTTTTTAAACCGTCTGTACACAAACTGTGACTACGAAGCCGGTTTAGTGAATCTGATGAAGGAGCGATATGAGGTAACTACATAACTGTTTCTCTCTTATGTCCAATTTCAAATACCAACTCCAGTAGCCCCCAAGTGCCGATTTATGATGTCAATCTAAACCGGGACTTTGTAATATCTCAACCTTGCATGCTTATCCTCCAAGGACCGATTTATCTTTTTAAGATGAACTGGTACTTTAGCATTGTAATCTTTTAACTTTCGCATGTGTAGTCCCCAAGGGTCGGTTTATCTTTCCAAGCTGAACTGGGACTTTGACCAATGTTACTTTGAGCAAATGTACATTAGCCCCCAAGTGCCAAGAATAATACCGGTATTGTGCTTGGGACTTTGTAAAAAAATTCTGATAATCAAGCAAATAGGCATTAGCCCCCAAGTGCCAAGTGGATAACTTTTTATGTGCTTGGTACTTCAAATATTCACTGCCACCTCATAATATGTTTCTCTCTTATAGGCTGAGCTGAGCAAAAAGGAATCTCAAACCACCGATCTTCAAGAAAATATCAAATCCCAGCAAGCAGAAACCTCTAAAGCCAAAGAGGAACTGACCAGTGCCTTAGCAGCCATGGAGAAGCTGAAGTAAACTTTGAAGAAGGAACGGGTGGATTGGGGCATAGAGAAAACCGCATTGCAAAAGAGAGCTGAAGACGCAGAAGCAACCCTTAAACCGGTAGTCAAAGAGCTGACCGGTTTAAATTGGCAGATCAATGCCATGACCTCTGCTATTTTTGGTAAGTACCCTCACCTGAAGTTTCCAACATCCATTATCTCATCATTTACCAGTTTACTGATGCTCGCAATGACACAGGAACCCGCATTACCCATCTGGGCTCTGACATGCGGATGAAGCTGAAGGCTGCCTATACTCTGATAGAGCAGTTATATTCCGGAGCCCAATGGGCCATTTGCACCGCTGCTCATAACAAACTGCCTCCAACCTAGATAAAGGAAACCATTGAGAAGCTGTCAATGCTGCCTGCCCAGTTGGACGAACTAAAAAGATCAGCTGCAAGGTCAGGTGCGCTGACTGCGCTAATCCAGGCTAAAGCATGGATACCAGATCTAGAGTCGTCGGATATAGGCAGCGGCTACCCTGGCATAAAGGAGGACGGTTCAGAGTTTAACAATGACGATCTCCGATGGTTGACAAGGGAAATGCGCCCCTTAGTGAGCAAATTAGGTGAAGAAACAGATCTCTCTCACTATCAGCCGGTTTATGATTCTGATCATAAAAGATATCCTGCGCCGACATATGATGTAGAGGATCTTATTCCGCCAATCCGTAAGCACACCTATGCCCCTGATGTTGACCCCTCCAACCTTATAAGTGATGAAGCTATGTTCCAAGCCTTCACTGGAATCGATTGGGCAACCATTGACTTCCAGCCACTTGGTAGAGAGGAGGAGGAGGATGCACCAGTGCAAGACGATCCACAACCTTCAAGTCATCCTGGTGATGAATCATGATCCGGAGGCCGGTTTAGCCTTATGCGTACTGCCACACTTGCTAAAAACAATTACTCTTTTTGGGCATTAAAGTGCCTTGTAATATGCTAGTTCAAAATACTTGTTCTGCTATGCCATCGTGCATATTTATGTTGCCTGATACTATTAATCCATCTTGCTTTAGGATATATTATGTTCATAATCCGTAGCAGCGTTATGCAAACTGTTCCTTCATACAAGAAGTTGAAAGTGTCCTGGCAGTTTACCGCGGGACGGGTCATGATGCCCAAATATAAAGCCAGGGTTTATAACCAGGGCTGTAAAAATAATCAAAGATGAAAGGGATGATACCTGTGATTTTGAATCGCACTGTTGGTTGACCAACTTTGGTATATTAAGGGTGATAACCCCAATCCTGAGTATTGCTAACTCCTTCCATGTTTTGTCAGTTTATGATAAAACCATACTGGGTTATAATAAACACAGGTGTATCCATATATAATGTTGGTGACTTGTAATCGAAACCAGACCGGGTCAAGAAACGCCGGATTATAACTGATCATGTACTTACGACTTATCGTTGAAAGCCAACACGGGTCAATAAACGCCGGTTTATCATAAAATATTATGAATCTCACCAAAGGAGAAAAACTTGGCAAATAAAAACATAAAAAAGAACATGCAAGGCTTTTCATGAGCTGCCAGGCCCTAAATTGAGGCTTTTCATGGGCTGCCAGGCCACTGAGTTAAACCATTTTTCGAACCCTTTTAAGATGGGCCTCACATTAACCAATCGTCGTTTTAACTTTGACAAGTTCAGTGTCTATGAGATTGACTTGTCAAACATTCAGCGGGTCATACCAGGATTACCTGGACAGAGTGGCTTACTTAAAAAGGCAGGATAACCCGGGGTTTTAGGTGAATACACCTGGCTTCCAAGCCTGGCTTGATAGCCTATTGCAAGGGTGTAAGCTCTTTGTTCTTTGAGAAGCAAAGAACCCCCAAGCAACATTTGAGCTATGCTTGGTGGGTGCATATGTTTGAGTTGTGTTGTTGCAACACTCTCTTTGGCCCCACATGATTTCCTTTTGGCTTTAAGCCGATCAAGAGGTGTAGCTATGGTTCAAATACAACCAAGCCCCCAAGTGATTTTTCCTAATGGCCTTATGCCAATCAAGAGGTGTAGCTATGGTTCGAATACAACCAAGCCCCCAAGTGATTTCCTTTCATATATGTGGCTTTATAAGCCGGATTAATGGGAAATAGAACTCCGCTTTATAAACAGAAGCCCCCATGTAACCACACATGATGTAATAAAAACAACAGAGACCCCGCTTTAGCTGAGGCTCCGGTTTATTATATTGATCATAATATATACATTGTCATAACTATGTACATAAGAAGAGCCTGTGGCTCGAGTATAGTAAGGCCGAAGATGAGCTATATTCCACGGCCATTGGGTCTCCTCCTCCGATTTACGTGAGTCTTTGTGCTCTTGAACATCGATAAGGTAGTATGATCCGTTGTGCAGATTTTTGCTGACCACAAAAGGTCCTTCCCAAGGTGGGCACAACTTGTGCATATCAGTCTGATCCTGGATAAGCCAGAGCACCAGATCACCTTCTTGAAAAGTTCTGGTTTTAACCCAGCGGCTGTGATAACGACGCAGGTCTTGCTGGTAAATTGCCGAACGAGCCACTGCGAGATCACGCTCCTCATCTAACAGGTCCAGTGAGTCCTGACGTGCTTTCTCATTATCAGCTTCAACATAAGCCACCACACGGGGCGAGTCATGACAGATGTCACTAGGGAGAAGCGCCTTTGCTCCATAGACCATTAAGAAAGGTGTATAACCCATAGTTCTATTTGGTGTTGTATTGATGCTCCACAGCACAAAAGGTAACTCCTCCACCCAACAACCCGGTGTCCTCTTTAAAGGAACCATAAGCCGGGGCTTGATGCCTCTCAAAATCTCTTGATTGGCTCTTTATGCTTGACCATTAGATTGGAGTGAGCCACTGATGACATGTCAAGCCGGATGTGCTCACGTTGACAAAATTCTTCCATAGCACCCTTGGACAGATTAGTACCATTATCAGTTATGATGCTGTGTGGAAAACCAAAATGGAAGATCACCTTTTTGATGAATTGAACCGCCGTAGCTGCATCACACTTACTGACTGGCTATGCCTCCACCCACTTGGTGAAATTATCAACCGCCACCAAAAGGTGGGTCTTCTTATCCTTGGACCTCCTAAAGGGACCAACCATATCCAGCCCGCAAGTGGCAAACGGCCAAGTGATTGGAATCATCCTTAATTCTTGAGCCGGAACATGAGCGCGACGTGCAAACTTCTGACAACCATCACATCGCTTTACTAAATCCTCAGCATCAGCATGAGCCGTTAACCAATAGAAGCTGTGACGAAAAGCCTTAGCTACCAAGGATTTTGAACCGGCATGGTGACCACAATCTCCTTCCTTCATCTCACGCAAAATCTCACAGCCTTCCTGAGGAGACACACAACGCTGAAACGCCCCTGTCACACTGCAATGATGCAACTCCCCATTGATAATGGTCATTGACTTGGATCGCCGGATTATCTGCCAGGCCAAAGTTTCATCCTCCGGTAACTCGCCTGGGTTCATATACGCCAAGTATGGGACCGCCCAATCCAGGATAACATGAAGAGCTGCCACTAACTGAGCCTCCGGGTCAGGAACAACCAAATCCTCCTCCATAGGTAACTTGACCGACAGATTATGTAGCACATCCAGAAAGACATTGGGCGGCACCGATTTACGTTGAGAGCCTAAGCAACTTAAAGCGTCCGCCGCTTCATTCTTTCGCCGGTCTATATGGTCAACCTGATAACCCTTGAAATGACCCGCCACTATGTCTACCTCTCATCGATACGCTGCCATGAGTGGATCCTTGGACTCCCAAGTGCCAGACACATGTTGAGATACCAGGTCCGAGTCACCGAAGCACTTAACCCGGCTTAAATTCATCTCCTTAGCCATCCGAAGACCATGGAGCAAGGCCTCATATTCAGCTCCATTGTTAGTGCAAGGGAACATTAAACGGAGAACATAACAAAACTTATCACCTCGTGGGGAAGTTAATATGACTCCAGCCCCCGAGCCCTCGAACTGTTTGGACCCATCAAAATGAATCGTCCAATAAGTATTATCTGGCTTTTCCTCCGGTGCCTGCAGCTCTGTCCAGTCATTGATGAAATCCACAAGTGCTTGGGACTTTATTGTTGTATGAGGTATATATTTTAAACCATGAGGCCCAAGCTCAATAGCCCACTTGGCGACCCGGCCAGTTGCTTCCCTATTTTGGATAATATCCCCCAAGGGGGCAGAACTGACCACTTTGATAGGATGACCTTGAAAATAATGCTTGAGCTTCTAGCTTGCCATGAAAACCCCATACACTAGTGTTTTCCAATGTGGGCACCTCTGCTTGGACTCAATAAGCACCTCACTAATGTAATAAACTGGGCTCCTTGCGCTCCACAACAATAGCCACACTAACAGCCTGGGCATTGGCAGCCACATATAACAACAGGGGCTCTTTATCAACAGGAGCAGCAAGGATAGGCGGTTCATCTAGCTGCCACTTTAAACTCTCAAAGGCTTCATTGGCGGCATAACTCTAGAAGAAATGGTCTGTCTTCTTCATTAGCTGATACAGAGGGATTGCCTTTTCTCCCAAATGGCTGATAAACCGGCTCAATACTGCAATACAACCCGCCAGGCGCTGAACATCGTTAATACACGCCGGCTTAGCCAGAGATGTAATAGCTTTGATCTTCTCCGGATTAGCATCAATGCCCGTGTTAGACACCAGAAAACACAAGAGCTTGCCTGCTGGTACACCAAAGACACATTTGGCCGGATTAAGCATCATCTTATAAACCCGGACGTTATCAAAAGTCTCCTTCAAGTCATCTATCAATGTTTCCTACTTTCTGGATTTCACCACAATATCATCCACATAAGCATGAACATTGCGCCCAATCTATTTATGAAGACAATTCTGTACACAACGTTGATAAGTCGCCTGGGCACTCTTAAGCCCAAAAGGCATAGATACATAGTAGAAGGCTCCAAAGGGAGTTATAAAAGTTGTCTTCTCCTGGTCCTTAACTGCCATTTTGATCTGATGATAACCAGAATAAGCGTCCAGAAAACACAAACGGTCACAGCCCACCGTAGCATCAATGATTTGATCAATACGAGGGAGAGCAAAGGGATCAGCTAGACATGCCTTGTTCAAATACTTGTAGTCCACACACATACGCCAAGTGCCGTTTTTCTTAAGTACTAGCACCGGATTAGCTAGCCACTCAAGGTGAAAGACCTCCACAATAAACCCTGCTGCCAAAAGCCGGGCTACCTCCTCACCAATAGCCTTGCGCCTTTCTTCATTGAAGCGGCGGAGAAACTGCCTGGCCGGTTTGAACTTAGGATCTATATTAAGAGTGTCCTCAGCGAGTTCCCTCGGTACACCTGGCATATCAGAAGGTTTCCATGCAAAGATGTCCCGGTTCTCATGGATGAACTCGATGAGCGTGCTTTCCTATTTCGGATCCAGGTTAGCACTGATGATGAACTACCTGGATGAATCGCCAGGAACAAAGTCAACTAGCTTAGTCTCCTCAGCCGATTTAAACTTCAAAGCCAGATCATGCTCTGTAGTTGGCTTTTTCAGAGAAGCCATATCTGCCGGATCAACATTGTCTTTGTAGAACTTCAACTCTTCTGTTGCACAAACCAACTCAGCATAGTCCGCATCACCTTCTTCACATTCCAAAGCAATCTTCCGGCTCCCATGCAATGTGATGCTCCCCTTATGACCCGGCATCTTAAGCTGCAGATAAACATAACAGGGACTTGCCATGAACTTAGCATAAGCTGGCCGTCCAAACAGGGCATGATATGGGTTCTTGATTTTTACCACTTCAAAGGTCAACGTTTCAATCTTGAATCATGATCATCTCCAAAAGCCACCTCCAGAGCTATCTTACCAACTGGGTACGCTGATTTACCAGGCACCACACCATGAAAAACGGTGTTCGACGGTTTAAGATTCTTATCTGTCAACCCCATGCGATGGAAGGTTTCATAGTAAAGGATATTGATACGGCTCCCTCCATCCATGAGTACCTTGGTGAAGTTATACCCCCAACCTGAGGTGCCACCACTAAGGCCAGATGACCCGGATTATCAACCCGAGGTGGATGATCCTCTCGACTCCACAAAATGGGCTGTTCAGAACAGCGCAGATAACGGGGCACCACCGGTTCAATGGAGTTCACTTCCCTTTTATGAAGCTTCTGATCACGCTTACATAAGCTAGTGGTGAAGACATGGTACTACCCACTATTCAACTGCTTCGGATTACTCTGATAATCCGACTGTTGCTGCTGCTAACCCCCCTGATGATTATAACCTCCCTGGTTGCCCTGACTGCCTTGATTGCCATGTCCGGTTTGGTTGCCCTGGAATCCTGAACCGGAGCTGCCTCCACCATAACTCGGCCCATGAAAACCGCCTCCTGAACCGCCAGGCGGTCCATGGTCGTATTGAAAGAGATTTGAATTTTTGAACTCCCGCATAATGAAACAATCTTTCCAAAGGTGTGTGGTTGGCCTTTCCTTTGACCCGTGCTTTGGGCAAGGCTGATTTAACAGGCACTCAAGATTGGGACCTAATCCTCCACCCCGCTGGGGTGGTTTACCCTTATGGCGTTGTCCATTATCCTGGATGTTGGTGTTAGCCACAAAGTCCAAGCTATTATCCGCCTTGCACTTACTGTTGTTCCCATGACCCACCGGGTTATGCTGCTGCCCCTTGGCACTGCCATTCTTCTTTCCCTTCCCCGACTTTTCATCCTCAGACTCAGGGTCCTTGGTACTATCTGAATCGACATACTTAACCAGAGCTGCCATGAGCATTGCCATGTCATTGTAGTGACGCTTGAGCCTTCCCAACTTCAACTTCAAAGGCAAAAACCGGCAATTGCTTTCCACGAGGATGCAGAATGGCTGATACCCGCTTCACCCAATGGGTTGTAGACTCCCCTTCCTCTTGAACACAGGCGGCTAAGTCCACAATTGACATGGGCTGTTTACACGTATCTTTGAAATTCTGGATAAACCAGCCTTTTAACTCGGCCCATGACCCAATGGAGTTAGCTGGTAGACTTTTTAACCAAGTGCGAGTTGTTCCTTCCAACATCATGGTGAATTACTTAGCACATGCCGCATCATCCACATCCAGCATGTCCATCTCCATCTCATAACTCTCAACCCATGACTCAAGGGGAAAATCGGCAGTGTAATTGGGCACCTTACGAGGACCCTTGAAGTCCTTAGGCAGCGCACGTTACGTAGGGCCGGGGTAAGACACGGCACCCCCAAAGAACTGAAAACCACGCCTGGTTCCACCGAAGTGGTTGGACGAACCGAAGTAGGCTGACGGGCCGCATATTGCGCTGCTAACTTGGCTTCTCGACGTGCTCTACCGTGATCCACCACATCCTGGGCATTAGCACCGCCGCCCGCCGGGTTATGACATCGCGGCGGGTTACAGTTTCATGCACTGCTTGATACGGCTGGTTCATCAATATGCCCACTGTAGCTCCGACATGGGCGGGGGTGGAATGAATCCTCTCGCGACTATGCGAATAAGCCTGCTATTGAGTCAAAGCTATCTGAAGGAGCTCCCTATCCCATCGTGTTTCAACTGCTATTGGAGACTCGCCATCGATCGGGAGAGCTGCCAATCATGAAGCAGCGGCAACGATGTTATCCAACGGGTTAGACTAATGACCCGGAGGCGTTGAGACGTGTTGTGAGGGGACATTGTTCTAACGAGGCGGATCCATCGCGCGCGGCTAAACCGACGCCCTCGTTCCAGGTGCCTCCACCCAGTTTACCACTGGCTGGTTGCTGGTGCCTGCTCCTGGCATGTTAAAGAGATTCCTTCCCTCATAAACCGGTGGCAAGTGAGACCGGTACCTTCTCCTCATGACATCATTTGATACACTCTGATCCAGCATAAGCCGATAGTCATGTGCCTCTAACTCGGCCTGCTCAGCGGCCATCCTGGTGTTCTCCGCTGCCCGATCTACCTTAGCTTGAGCTATCTGATCCTTCACCTTTGCTATTTCCGTGTTATGCTGATCCTGATTCGCCGCGTTAACCTCAGCTGCTAGTAAAGTTGCCAAAGTGTCGAATAAATTGGACAAAGCCTAAGCCAGCGGTGGTGCAGAGCCCCCTGCCCTGGCTGGTGTTGCAGCTGCTGAACCGGAAATCACTGCTGCAGTGGTAGAAGAATGTTGCACGATTGTGTACCGGCCATGAAGATCGCAACTCGGCTCGGCGGGTCAGCGAGGTCTGGAATATTGTCGCCATCGGAACCGCCACTAATCCGTCCATCCTGCAGCTAATACAGCGAGTCGGTCTCTCCGGTTGAAGACTCGTTATCAGAGTAGACAACGGTTTTGCCACCAGATACCGATCTATCCTCAGATTCCGCTCCATGGATGACTCCCACGAAGGCACGCTTTACGGCAGGCTGAACTCGGGCAGGTCTTGCATGCTGAGCCGTCTCGACGGTGTCGGTGCAGATGTCCAGCTCAGGGCCCGGTTCGCCGATCTTGCAAATGAAGACATGTATTCCGCCAAAGGGGACCCGGTACCCATACTTGATCGAGCCAGCCTCGGGGCCCCAGCCTGCATCGTCAATGTAGAGCTTGCCGTGATGACTCTTGGTCATCCGGCCCACAGCATATCCCTTGAGTCCTTCGAAGCTGCCCTTCAAGAACTCGAAACCATCGTGCGATAGCCCCACAGTGGGCGCCAACTGTCGTGGTTTTGTCATGGCAGATGTCCTAGTGAAAGGACTTAGTCGTGGTGCCATCGCGATGGGTTAGCTTAAAGGGGTTAAAGCGGACAAGCCACACAAGGAATTATACTTGTTTGGCCCCTTACGATGAAGGTAAAAGCCTACTCCAGTTGTGATGGAATTGCTAGGGTTTCGATGACCAGGGAGCGAATCCGCTTTGCCTGGCTCTCGAGTTATCATTTGTTGTCCCTAAACCGCCGTCGGGTCATCCCTTTATATACACAGGTTGACGCCCGTCAGTTTACAGAATCCCGAGGCCGGCTCATAAACGTGCCCGGCTCGGTTTCTACCTTTCCTTGCCTTACAACATAAGTTACATATCATATGGCGGTTTATGTCTATGGGCCCTAATCCACCTTTGGGCCCTGTGCCTTCATGTTAGATCTCTTCTGTAAAGCGCCATACTTCTTGTCTTCATGGGCTTCAAACATGACTAACTCATTGTGGGCATAACCCGGCCCCTCATGGCCGGTTTATACTTAGTAGTAATATGTCCAAAAGCTCCCGAGCTGTTGATCTAGGATCAATGGCTAACAAGGGATGAAGAACATGGTGTTTACTCAGGTTTGGGGCCTCTCTAAGAGGTAAAACCCTACGTCCTACTTGATTGTGTTTGATGTGTATGGTATGGTTGCGGAGTTGATCTACCTCGAGATCAGGTGAGCTAAAGTCGGTATTGGATGTGGCTCTAGCCCTAAAGACTAAAAACCCTCTAGTTTGTATAGACTCCAGTAGGGTTAGGGTTATATGCGATCAGTTACAATAAAGGAAAGATCACGCCTAGTCTTAACTTGGAGGGCACACCACGGCTCCGAAGATCTTCTATCCGGCCATAGATCTACGCTCTAGCTTGGCTCCATAGTAGCCCATCTGTCCGGCCCATAAGAGATAGGTCGGCGGCCCGAGGACCCCTTAATCTAGGACTCCCTTAGTATCCTCCGAACTAGCCTCCAACGTCAGGGCTTGTGTCTGGCTTCCGCATATCTCACGGTCTTCGGATTGCGAGGTGAGTTCTCCATCATGTCATGTGCGTGCTCGGAGTTGAGAGGTGTCCAGAATCCGGAGTATTTACTTTGCTTAGCCCTAAAGGCCTAAGTGCTAAAATGTGAGTAGTGCCCTCTCTAGACAACTTTTTAGCGAAGGGTCGCGTCCGGTCATAACACCGAACGGCTGGAAGTTCTCAATATGCAGCTCGAGGCTGCCTCTTCATTGGCATGTCTCATCAAGGCAAAGATAGTGCCCTGCTTTTTTGGGATATGATCAATGATTTCGATTTCCCCACCCACGCATAATGTCGCGAGTGTATCGAAAAGTGGAGAGGCCCGTGGCATGGAAAAAGGAACCCTTAGCTCCTCCGTGTCCTTTTAGAAAGGGGAACAACTATAGTTACCATCTTACACCTTCTTCCACCTCACGTTGTTGCCTTTCTAATATCCAGAGCTCCAGCGCCCTGCCTTATTCCTCTACGGTGTATCCCTTCCCAGCTCTTCCCTAGCTTCGGCCATGGTTGGATCTAGTGCCAACGACAAGTGGGACACCTCCATCATCACCAACAACGACATCGAGGAGCTGAAGCGAGCCGGCTACTTATCGGCCGACATCACCCACCGAGCCCCCAAGGAGGGTCAGGTCATCCCCACGCCCAAGCGAGGCGAGAGGTTAGTGTTCCTCCCCCCACTTTATCCTGGGGCTGGGATTTCCTCTGCACCCCTTCGTTCGGGGTTTGATATTCTTTTATGGGCTAGACTTCCATGATCTAGCCCCCAACTCCCTTCTCCACATCCCAGACTTCATCATCGTTTGCGAGGCCCTTCTGCGAGTCCAGCCGCATTTCAGCCTGTGGCTAAAGGTGTTCAATGTCAAGCTGAAGGTAGTCGGCAGCACCTAGGCGGACTATGGTGGACCGATGATTATCAAGCTTACCCGAGTTCACTGGCCGGAGGGCAGATTCATCGACATCGTGAAGGTGTGGCAGAAGGAATGGTTCTATATTACAGAATCACAGGATGCATCCTGAACGGCGGCTCCCACATTCAGATCCGGTCCCCCAGTGAGATTGACATCATGGAGTGATAACCCACAAGTATAAGGGATCGCAACAGCTTTCGAGGGTAGAGTATTCAACCCAAATTTATTGATTCGACACAAGGGGAGCCAAAGAATATTCTCAATTATTAGCAGCTGAGTTGTCAATTCAACCACACCTGAAAGACTTAATATGTGCAGCAAAGTATTTAGTAGCAAAGTAATATGGAAGTAATGGTAATGGTGGCAAAAGCAATAGTAGCAGTTTTGTAGCAATTGTAACAGTGGCAGCGGCAAAGTAACGTAGCAAAGATCAACATGTGAAAATCTTGTAGGCAATGGATCAATGATGGATAATTATGTCGGATGGCATTCATCATGCAATAGTTATAACCTTGGGTGACATAGAACTAGCTCCAATTCATCAATATAATGTAGGCATGCATTCCGAATATAGTCATATGTTCTTATGGAAAAGAACTTGCATGCCATCTTTTGTCCTACCCTACCGTGGCAGCAGGGTCCTAATGGAAACTAAGGGATATTAATGCCTCCTTTTAATAGAGAACCGGGCCAAAGCATTAGCACTTAGTGAATACATGAACTCCTCAAACTAAGGTAATCATCGGAAAGAATCCCAATTATTGTCACCTTGGGGTATGCGGATTATAACTCATAATAGGTGTCTACAACTTGCAAGATAGGATCAAGAACACAAATATATTCATGAAAACATAATAGGTTCATATCTGAAATCATGGCACTCATGCCCTAGTGACAAGCATTAAGCATAGCAAAGTCATAGCAACATCAATCTCAGAACATAGTGGATACTAGGGATCAAACCCTAACAAAACTAACTTGATTACAAGATAAATATCATCCAAGCCATCATTGTCCAGCAAGCCTATGATGGAATTACTCACGCATGGCAGTGAGCATCATGATATTGGTGACAGACGAAGGTTGGTGATGATGATGGCGAGGGATTCCCCTCTCCGGAGCCCCAAACGGACTCCATATTTGCCCTCCCGATGAAGAACGGGAGGTGCGGCGACTCCGTATGGTAAAACGCGATGAATCCTTCTCTCTGATTTTGTTCTCCCCGAAAGTGAATATATAGAGTTGGAGTTGAGGTCGGTGGAGATCCAGGGGACCCACGAGGCAGGGGGCACGCCCTAGGGGCACGCCCTCCACCCTTGTGGACAACCGGTGGGTCCCCTCTAGTTGATTCTTTCGTCAATATTTTTTATTTATTCCAAAAATATTCTCGGTGAAGTTTCAGGTCATTCAGAGAACTTTTATTTCTGCAAAAATAACACCAAGGCAATTCTGCTGAAAACAACGTCAGTTGGGGTTAGTTCCATTCAAATCATGCAAATTAGAGTCCAAAACAAGGGCAAAAGAGTTTGGAAAAGTAGATACGATGGAGACGTATAAACTCCCCCAAGCTTAACCCATTTGCTCGTCCTCAAGAAATTCAGTTGACAAACTGAAAGTGACAAAGAAAAAACTTATACAAACTCTATTTGATCTTGTTGTTGCAAATATGTAAAGCCAGCATTCAAGTTTTTAGCAAAGATTATGAACTAACGATATTCACAATAACATTTACGTTTGACATTTACCCGTATCAATGGCATAATCAACTAGCGAGTAATAATAATAAATCTCGGATGACAACACTTTTTCAAAACAATCATGATATGATATAACAAGGTGGTATCTTGCTAGCCCTTTCTGAGACCGCAAAACATAAATGAAGAACACCCCTGAAGATCAAGGATTGACTAGACATTGTAATTCATGGTAAAAGAGATCCAGTCATAGTCATACTCATTATCAATTAATAACAACGCATTCAGATGATAGTGGTGTTCTCTAACTGGTGATTTTTATAAGAGGATGATGACTCAGCAACAAAAGTAAATAGATAGGCCCTTCGCAGAGGGAAGCAGGGATTTGCAGAGGTGCTAGAGCTCGAGCTTTATGAAATAGAGATGAATAATATTTTGAGCGATATGCTATCATTGTCAACATAACAACCAAGGGATCTCGGAATCTTTCATGCTAGATACATTATAGGCGGTTCTCAAACAGAATGGTAAAGTTTATACTCCCCCTCCACCAACAAGCATATTCACGGCTGGTCCGAAACAACGGGTACCGTCCATACAAACAGCAGTCCTGGGGGGAGTTTTGTTTGAAGTTATATTTTGACTTGATTTGAGCATGGAACTGGGCATCCCGAATACCAGCCACTTTCTCATGAATGACAAGTGAATCAACACTCATCGTGAGAATAACCCATCTGAAGAAAGTAAAACAAGAACGAGAAAAACTATTTACAAGGGAAAGTTCCCAACAAGCAAAAGAAGAACGAGAAATCTTTCTGGGTTTTCTTTGAATAGTACTACTAAATAAACATGGAAAGGAAAGAAGCTACAACTAATTTTTTTTCTTGAAGTTTTTCAAACACACAAGAAGAAAGTGAGAAAAAAATAAACTAACATTGTCGGTGCAACAAACCCTAGGTTTGTTGCCTAGACTGTGCACAGGCACAAGATAAAGATTGAAGCACCATCTTAAGTCAGAGTTTGAAGAACCAAGAGATTTGAGGAACCAACATGCAATCTAGAAGGACGAAGATTGAGCCAGAAGAGCAAGATATCGACAAGAGAAGGGCCTCCTTTGTCAGGCAGGCGAGCCCGGCAAGGGCGAGGCCACCGCAAGGAGGAGGCGATCGAGGCACCCCGACAAGGTCTGGAGGGGCTCGCGAGGGCAGAACCACCCCACCAACCACTCAAGCACGACCCACGTTGTCAATCAGTGCGGTTTCAAGCCGCAAGATGATTAAGTGGCAGTCGTTCCCCACATGGCAGCCATTTCCTATGGAAGAAGGCTATAGATGACACCCGTCCTGTGACGTGTCAACAGGGTAGGTGCGGAGCTGGCATGATAGCCCGGCAGGCCTTGCCGGGTGACTAGTGATGTGACACTCAGCGGCGCATTTAATGCACCTTGTCAGCCCGTAGAGTTTGGTATGATAGCATTGTTCGCTATCATATCAATGGATAATGACCACTTTGCCACTGTGGTGACCCCTTAATAATCTATAAAAGGAGGCCCATGGCACTCGTAGGAGGGGTTAGAAGGATGCAAAGTTGATACACCCAATCCACCACACGTGCGTAGTCGCTGCGGCCCTGAGGCAAACCTTGTTGGGCAAGTGTAATACGCACCACCATGTTCAGTCCACCGTCAATCCACTAAAGTAGGAGTAGGGTTTTACACCTCACGGCGGCCCGAACCTGGGTAAATCGCTTGTGTGCTCTCTGCCGCGCTGCTGTACGCTGGTTTGCTCTTTGTGCAACGCGCCATCCCCTGCTGAACCAACAAGGGGCCGCCCGGTCCCATAGGTGGCCGCGGATATCCCGTGAAATCTTTGGCGCGCCAGGTAGGGGGATCGCTTGCGCGAACCTGAAAGTGTATGCAACGCGTCATCTTGATCGCCATTTTCATCCTCGATAGCGCCATCGACCATGGTGCCCAAGAAGAAACCTGGCACCTCGGCCCATCCATCCACCTCGAAAGCTCCACCTCCCGTGACCTCTAACACCGTGGGGGATACGGAGGCGCGCGAGGACGTAGACGCTGCTGGGGTGTGGTTGGAGCAGGTGGCGCCATTACCACCTCCCCCGTGGACTACACAGGGGCCGGAGCTACCGGAGGAGAACAACATCAACAACGTCTTGACGGTGAGACTCTACAAGGTGCAGGTGAGGGGGCCACTCCATCTACGCCCCTCCCCTCGCCAACAAGCACAGCCGCAGCAAGGGTGCTCGGTCTGGGGCGAGCCATCGCCCTCCGATCGCCCCCACCACGGGAGCAGCCGTGGCGCATGCGCCTCCTCCCGGACGAGCCAACTAGGCCGCTGCGCTCAATAGAGCCACTGATCTTCGAGCACCACCGCCACGCGACCCCGCTACCCCGGTGGTTGCCCCACAGCAGTGTGCGGGTGGCGCCGCTGCTGTCGCTGGCATCGTCTGGAGCCAGGCGATGGTGCGGTCGACGTCATCGACATCCATGCCAAGCACATCCACGAAGGCCATGGTGCGAGCTCAGCTACTGTTGAGGTTCCCGACAGCAGCCGAGAGAATGGATGAATGGCGTGCCACCATCCAAAGCATGCCCGGCTTCGCCAAAGCTGGGGCTCACGACGAGCTTTCCCACTGCAACCTCCCCAAGCAACAGCCACGGCTCGCGCCGCTAGCCGTACGAAGGGGGCCATCCCCACGGTTCAGTCCCCACCATAGTAGCCGGCGAGGGCGCAGCAAAATCAAGACCCCAACGACATCTCGATGGCCTCTTCTGACCCTTGAGCACGTCCAGGCCAACGTCGAACCCTGGAAAACAGGCAGCGGGGAGACGCGCATGTCGTCGCCGAATGGCACCGCTACAACCCCCGCCAGACCGATGGGTGTGACGGCCTCAACATCGACGAGCCTGCGCTCAGTGTTGGCGAGTGCCTACCTTTCGAGGTCGACTGCCCTGCCTTTACATGAGAGCTGCGGCAAGTCCGTTGGCTGTCCGTTCGCACATTCAAGCCAGAGATACCTGAGAAGTACGATGGGAGGCTGAACCCGGCAGAGTTTCTGAGCATCTACACCATCGCCGTTCAGGCTGCTGAGGGAAGAGATGATAAGGTGTTCGCCAACTACTTCCCTTTGGCCCTCAAGTCCAATGTGAGGTCTTGGCTGATGCACCTGCCGGAGAACTCCATTTCGTCATGGGCAGACATGTGCCACGAGTTCATCGATGCCTTCACCGGTGGCCACCAAGAGCCTGGCAGGCCCAGCGACCTGCAACTTCTCCAGCAAAAGCAAGGAGAAACCCTCCATAAGTATTTGCAGAGATTCGGTAAAGTTCATAGAAATATTCCAAATATCCATCCGACAGCCGTTATAGCAGCTTTGCAGTCCAATGTGCGCAACCGCCGCATTCATTCCAAAATGAACGTGTGTTTACCCAAGACTGTGAAACAACTATATACGCTGGTGGAAAAATGTGCCGGGGTTGAAGAAGGAAGGGAGTTGCCTGGAGAGGAGGATTGCATTAATGTTGATTCAGAGGATGAAGATGAATCAACCAGTCAGAGAAAGGGCAAGAAGTGCATTAAGAAGCCAAGAGATAAGGCAGTGATGACTGTAGAAGGTTCAGGCAACCCTAGTACCGGCAAGAAGGCCAAGGCTGAGGCCCACGATAAGGAAGCTGTCGCGTGCATTGCCTGCCGGGAAGCCGGTGCCGTGGAAAAAGTTGGGAAAGGTGATGGGTCGTACTGCAAGATCCACCGCACCAAAGGCCATGACCTTCAAGAGTATTATCAGGTTGAGCAGCTTGTCAAGAAACAGAGGGCAGAGTATGATAAGCGTGATAAGGAAAAAGTTCAGAATGCTGCTGACGGTAAGGGCCGAGGCGGTGAAACAAATCGCCCCGGCAAACCCTTTTGGAACCAAGGAAAACCGGTCAGGGGCCAAGAGAAGGAAACCTGTGATGATGCCAGTGATTGAGGGGATGAGGAGGAAACTAGTGAGCAGGAATTCCAGAAGGCCACGGACGCCCTATGCATTGATGGGGGTGCATCTTTGCACTCTCTCATCGCCTACTCAAGCGATGGGCACGAGAGGTCAATGATGTGGAACCAGCGCCAAAGGCCCGAAAACCTCTCAAATGGTCCCGCACACCCATCATCTTTGACGAAGAGGATCACCCTGATCTCACCACTGCGGTGGGGTGTTTGTCGTTGTTGCTCTCCCCAACAATTCACAACCTGAAGGTCACAAAGATGCTGGTTGACGGCAGGGCCGGGTTGAATTTGATTTTACCCAACAGTTATCAGCAAGCTTCAGACATGAGAGGAAGAGCTAGAGGTCACCGACACGATTCAAGGAGTTAATCCCTACAGGAGTCATCCTAAGAGGAAGATTACGTTGCCAGTGACGTTTGGGGGAGAACTGAACTAACGGACTTAGAAGATTGTGTTTGATGTGGTTGATCTCCCCCTGCCGTACAATGGGATTCTGGGACGCTTGGCCCTGGCCAAGTTCATGGTAGCATCCCACTATGCCTATAACACTTTGAAGATGCCTAGGCCACTGTGAGTCATCACTATCCCATCAGATGAGAAGGATGCAATTATCTGCGATGTACCAGGATGCATTCGCACCAGAGGCGGCGGCAACAGCAGTTCCCGCCAAGGAAAGCAAAGGAAAGAAGAGGGATTGTAGGACCTCCGCAAGGAATCCGGGAAGCATGCCCCTCCAAGTGCACGACACTCATTGACGATGTTCTGGAGTGTTCCCACAACAAGAGATCCAAGGTTACTGCACCCCGAGTGAAGAAGGTCCCAGCAGGGCTGGCTGGTGTTGATAGTACTTTCACTATCAGCGCCACCCTCGATGACAAATAGGAAAGCGCGCTCGTTGCCTTCCTGCGGGCGAATATCAATGTGTTTGCTTGGCAACCATCTGATAAACCCGATGTTCCCAGGGAGATAATTGAGCACAACCTTGATATCTGCCCACATGCCCGACCTGTCAAGCAAAAAGTACGGAAGCAGGCCTTGGAGAGGGAGCAGTTCATTGCCGAAGAGATCAAGAAAATGGAGGCAGCTCGTTTGGTCAGAGGAGTACTACATCCTACATGGTTAGATAATCCAGCAGTGGTCCGAAAGGCTAATGGGAAGTGGAGGATTTGCATTGATTTCATAGACCTCAACAAGGCTTGCCCGAAGGACCCATTTCCCTTGCCGCGCATCGACCAGATTGTGGATTCTACTTCGGGATGTGATTTGCTCTCCTTTCGGGATGCATACTCAGGATATCATCAGATCTTCATGTCCAAGGAAGATGAAGAGAAGACAACATTCATCACTCCGTGTGGTACGTACTGTTTTGTCCGCATGCTGTTCGGATGAGTGCCAGGTCCACTTTTGCAAGGGCAGTCCAGATCGGTTCTGAGCCACAGTTGCACAGAAATATAGAAGCCTATATGGATGATATCTTGGTCAAAACCAAGGATAAGGCCACCCTTATCCAGGATTTGGAAGAGACATTTGCCAATCTGCACAAGATCAATCTGAAGCTTAATCCAGAGAAGTGTGTATTTGGTGTTACCTCCGGCAAGCTACTTGGGTTCTTCGTGTCCCATCGGTGGATCGAAGCCAACCCCAACAAGATCAAGGCCATTGAGCAGATCCAAGCACCAAGGATAGTTAAGGATGTGAGGCGCTTGACAAGATGTGTTGCCGTGCTGAGCAGATTTATCTCGAAGTCTGCCGAGCGTGCCCTGTCGTTCTTCAAGGATTTGAAGAAGGCGAGGCCTGTGAAGTGGACCCCGGAAGCAGATGCAGCTTTGCAGGAATTGATAGCCTACCTATCATCTGTGCCTACCTTGGTTGCGCCCAAACCCCGAGAGCCGTTATTGCTTTACTTGGCGGCAACCAACCAAGTGGTCAGTGCAGCCTTGGTAGCACAACGAGAGGTGGATGAGGCCGAAAGTGGCCAGACCACAGCAGAGTCAGAAAAGAATCACGACAGCAATGAGCACGGGAATGAGAGCAACCCCAAGGATGCGGCAAGGAAAAAGTGGTGAAGCGCCCAGTGTACTTCGTCAGATCCTTGTTACAAGGTTCTAGATCGAGGTACTCTCGCATGCAAAAGTTGATCTTTGGTCTCATTATGGCCTCAAGGAAACCGTGCCACTACTTCCAAGCCCATGAGATCACAATTGTCACTCGTTTCCTGTTGCAAAGGATACTCTGAAACCCTAAGGCAACTGGCAGAATAGTGGAATGGGCTTTGGGGTTATCCAGCTTTGGTTTGAAGTTTGAGAGCACTTCAACTATTTAGAGCAGGGCATTGGCAGAGTTTATTGCAGAATGGACGCCAACCCTTGATGAGGAAGTGACAAAAATAGCCATCCCCGGCAAGGAATCACTCCAAGAATGGATCATGTATTTTGATGGTGCTTTTTCCCTACAAGGTGCAGGGGCTGGCGTGCTTCTTGTTACCCCTCCGGGGAGCACTTGAAGTACCTTGTCCAGATGCACTTTGCCCGGGAAGAAGCCACCAACAATAGATCAGAGTATGAACGGCTCCTTGCCGGACTCAGGATTGCGGCAGAATTGGGAATTAAGAAGCTGATCATTCGAGGAGATTCACAGCTTGTGGTGAGACAAGTCAACAAGGATTACCAAAGCCCATTGATGGAAGCATACGTCGAGGAAGTAAGGAGATTGGAGGAGCACTTTGATGGGTTGCAAACAGAGCATGTACCCCGTGCGGAAAACATGATAGTTGATCACCTGTCAAAGTGTGCTGCCTAGAAGCTTCCTGTGGAACCAGGAACTTTTGTTCTTCATCTATCTCAACCCTCCGTATCACCAGCCAGAATGTACCGGAAGAAGAGAAAGTTGGACTACGATAAGCCTCTCCCGCCAGAGCCATCCTCTCCCGACATAGACCCTGCTAGGAACAACTCATCATAGTCTGCCAGACCACCCCCTCGAGCCGGGCCTATGGACCCCGCATATGATGCTGGTACTCCCGCAGCAGAGGAGGTGCCGTTAGTCCTTGTTGCTGAGCCCCAGGCTCCAACTTGGGCTAGGCACATTGTCCACTTCCTCCAAACCGGAGAACTCACTGGCAAGCAGGATGAAGCTAAAAGAGTAGCTCGGAGGGCCAGTATGTATCAGTTTGTCGATGACACTCTATACAGAAGGAGACCCAACGGTGTGAAATTGAAGTGTGTTTGCCGGGAGGATGGAAAGGAACTGTTGGCTGAGATTCATAGAGGAATGTGCGGCTCCCACGTTGGATCATGGGCATTAGTTGGGAAAGCATTCCGGCAAGGATTCTATTGGCCCACTGCCCTCCAAGATGCGGTTGAGTTAGTCATGAAATGTGAAGCCTGTCAGTTCCATTCCAAGAGAACACAACTGCCTGCCCAAGCCCTTCAGAAAATCCCTCTATCATTGCCATTTTTAGTCTGGGGGCTCGATATCCTCGGCCCCTTCCCCCGAGCAATCAGGGGCTTTGAATTCTTGTTCGTTGCCATCAACAAGTTTACAAAGTGGCCGAAAGTGCCTACCATGAGAAAGGTGACTGCTCATTCAGCTATCAAGTTATTGAAAGAATTGGTGTGTCTTTTCGGAGTTCCGGCAAGGATCATCACTCACAATGGCACCCAGTTCATGAGCCACGCCTTCATGCAATACGTTGACACCCTTGGATGCAAAATCTCATTCACTTATATGGCACACCCCCGGAGCAGTGGACAAGCTGAGAGGGTGAACGCTTAAGTGCATCATGGACTCAAGAAAAGAACTTTCAATACGTTGCAGAAGCATGGCAGGTGGTGGATTGAGGAGCTACCGGTAGTTCTCTGGTCCCTCAAAACGACACCTAACCGAGCTACCGGGCAGACTCCCTTCTCCCTGATCTATGGGGCAGAAGCAGTTATCCCCACGGAACTCATTTAGGGGTTCCCTCAAGTGCTTGCCTACGATGAGGTAGCGCAAGATCAGCACCGGCGTGACGACATTGTGATACTTGAGGAGAACCGTCTCCGGGTTGCTACACGTGTTGCATGCTACCAACAAGCCCTGCGTTGCTATCATAGCCGCAGGGTTCATGCCCGGTGTTTTGAGGAAGGTGACCTTGTCCTTAGATGCGTTCAGTCCGCCAAGGGTACAAACAAGCTGTCACCGAAGTGGGAAGGCCCTTACCGGGTGGTACGAGTCACCAGACCTGGCGCAGTCCGTCTGGAGACCGGAGATGGCACACAGTTGCAAAACTCATGGAATATTGAGCATCTCCATATGTACTACCCATAAGGTGCGAGGATGTCGGGCACTGCCCGGCAGCCACCCTTTTGTACAGGCCTTGCCTTAGTTGCATGTAACCCCTTGTACAAAGCCGAGGCGATGACCCCGTGCAAGATGAAATA
This sequence comes from Triticum aestivum, assembly GCF_018294505.1. Lineage (NCBI taxonomy): Eukaryota > Viridiplantae > Streptophyta > Magnoliopsida > Poales > Poaceae > Triticum > Triticum aestivum. The sequence continues at coordinate 335,976,836 of NC_057800.1, read as the reverse complement.
AAGAAGCGCTGTGGGGGGCCCTGATCGAGATCGCATGCATGCACGAGCACACCCATATCACTTCATAAGCATTTCATTAGCATTTGCATATGCATATAGATAGGATTGCAGCATGCATTCATTCTCCTTTACATGGAGTTGCAGGTTCTTGCCGTCAACTTGACTCTGATAAGGGATGAGAAGATTGCATGGCACAACGATCCCCGGCAAGCCAAACAGATAAGTTTACCTCTTGTACATTAATGTTCTGTAATCTATAACTTGTGCATAGAGAAACCTCGCCACTCTCTTGGAACCAAGGTGCTCCCGTCCTTGGCTCAAACGCTGCTTCAGCATGGATGGTTGCAGTGGCCCTTGGTGAAAAGGGAGTGGGCGGGGGCTGGCACCTCAGTCTGTTCCCCGGCAGACATGGTTCTCCGGTAGACGAAAAGGGTGCCAGCGGGATATCCTGCCAGGGAAAACTCGTTTAATTATAGTAAAGAGGCACTCCACCCCTGCATGGACATATACAGTTCCTGGCAAGGTTTAACTCTATCATTGATACAAGTACAAGCATTACAGAACACAAAGATGTACTTGAGAGATTACATTATTTAAATTAAAATTTGGCGATTGCCTACAAGTTTAAGATTGAAAAAACATAAGTGTTCCGTAATGCCCTTTCCTGTCCCTCTCGTCCTAGGCACAGCCACCGAAGGCGGGGAGGACAGAAGGAGCGCCAGAGCTGAAGTCTAGTCCGTTCCCGTCGGGCTCCAGGAGAGGTAGCCCGGAGGGAACGAAAGCATGAGGGAACGCCTCGATGGAGAGCACGGCGGAAGATGGCCCCATCAACCACCGTCACCAGGGCCAACAGGACTCAGCAGGGCTAACAGAGCTGTAGCCTGAGAGGAAGCCTGCTAGGGTCCAGCTGGAAGACTACTGGAGGAGCCCGACAGCACCATCCACACCTCTGCATCCAACTCCCCGGCAAATCCAATTGCCGGGGAAGAGGTGCAGATGCAGAGGGTGGTGGTGCCACCTGATGAAGATGGATCGGGCGATGATCAGCCGGAGACAGAGTCGTCGCTCCTCCGCCCGCTGATATTGTCATCGCTGTCATTGTCCTCCTCGTCACTTTTGCTCGAGGAGGAGCTTTCGTCGTCAGTCGAGCTATCCATGCAGCACCCTTAGAGGCCTCCCGAGCGCTCGAAGATCTTGACGGAGAGCAGGCCGCTCTCCATTAATTTTAAATGGAGAATGTGACCCTCCGAGAAGCTATGGGAATGAGTGAAGGTCTTCCAGCCACGATGGTGATACATTACATGAGAGGCGGGGAAATCGACATCAACCCACATGCTTCCATTCCTGCAGCTCCTCATGTGTAGCCTCAGAGCGCGCGGTTGCTCGAGCTCCATCTCCCGCGCAAAGAAAGTTGGAAGACGAAGGTGACCACAAAAGGGCTTATACAGCCTGATGATGAACTCTTGAGGTTGATCCCCGACGTGGCCTTCCATCGGAGGAAGAGCCGCCCGTGGGGGCACGGCCAAGGAGCTCACTCGTCCTGCTCCTCCTCGAGCACCACGGCAGCCTCGGCCGCGCTCCCTCCTCCATCGTCTCGCAGCAAGCTCCGCCGCCTCAGGATCCGGAGGAGGAGGGATACACTGCCGAGTGGAAGCCCTCGTCGCCCTTGTAGAGACACTACTACGCCCTCGCCGTCTCACCATGGCTAAGAAGAATTTGCAGAGAAGAAGGAGAGGTATGTGCAGAGGGGTACTACCTTCGCCTCTTTTTATAGAGGGGACGAGGCAGGGGGTTGGCCTCTCGTGGTAAAGATGGCCGCCCCGCTCTTCCAATACGGCCCCTTTCTGCACCCTCAGCAGCTTTGGGAATCAAGGCCGACCCTCTACTCCAACCATCGACGTTGGACTTTAAACCATGGTACTCCTCCCCGTGCCCTCTGCATCCACCACCTACCACGCCCAATGCATGCGGGACACATGGTGAGCTGTGTGCAGAATGGGGCCCGAGTGGGGTAGCAGTTTTCGCCCCGTGATCTTGGTGCGAGGAGAATCCATAGGCCATGATCCAAGTTCTTCCACGACGCTGCGCACAACGCACGGGGAAACCGAAAACTGGTCCGGAATCAAGGCTGATGAAGCGGCAACGGTAAACTCAAGGGGCCAACCCCTTCGGCAACCTTGCTCTGCACCTATTAGGCCCTACCCCGACGATGCTTAGGAGCGTGTTCGGGGCAGGATCGGGCGCTTCTGTCGGTGCAACAAACCCTGGGTCTGTTGCCCAACTGTGCACATGCACAAGATCAAGATTGCAGCACCAGCTTAAGTCAGAGATTGAAGAACCAGGAGATTTGAAGAACCAACATGCAGCTCAGAGGGACCAAGATCGAGCCTAAGGACAGGATATCGGCAAGAGAAGGACCTCCCTTGCCGGGCAGGCGAGCCCGGCAAGGGGCGAGGCCACCAGCAGAAGCAAGCAACCGAGGCTCCCCGGCAGAGCCTGCTAGGGCTTGCGATGGCAGAAAACCCCACCAACCACTCAAGCATGACCCTACATCGTAATCAATGCCGTGTCAAGCTGCAAGATGGTTAAGTGGCAGCCATTCGCCACATGGCGTCCGTTTCCTACAGAAGAAGCCTACAGATGACACCCGTCATGCGATGTGTCAAGAGAGTAGGTGCAAAGCTGGCAAGATAACCCAACATGCCTTGCCAGGCGACCAGTGATGTGACACTCTGCAGCGCATTTAATGCACCCTGTCAGCCCGCAGAGTTAGGTATGATAGCACTGTTTGCTATCATATCAGTTGATAATGACCACTTTGCCACTGTGGTGACCCCTTAATCTGTAAAAGGAGGCCCATGACACTCGTAGGAGGGGTTAGAAGGTTGGAAAGTTGATACACCCAAGCCACCACACGCGCGTAGTCGATGCGGCCCTGAGTCAAACCTTGCCAGGCAAGTGTACTACGCACCACCACGTTCATTCCACCATCAATCCACTTAAGCAGGAGTAGGGTCTTACGCCTTGTGGCAGCCCGAACCTGGGTAAATCACTTGTGTGCTCTCTGCCGCGCTGTCGTACGCTAGTCTGCAATTTGTGCAACGCGTCGTCCCCCTGCCGAACCAGCAAGGGGCCGCCCGGTCCCATAGGTGGCTGCAAATATCCCCGACAAGCATGGATGATACAATGAAAAAGTATGAATACCGACAACTGAAATGAGTATGTGAACATGAATGTAATGTCGGTGAGAAATACATACTCCCCAAGCTTAGGCTTTTGGCCTAAGTTGGTCTATGCCCACGGATAAAAGTAGCCCTCTCCTGGCTGTTGAGGAGGATCCTAGGGGTTCCACTGGTTAGCGAGCTCCTGTGGCTCCCGCTGATAAATAGACTCCTGATACGGATCAGGTGATGGTTTTGGCTCATGAACTGGGGATCGTGTCCGCTCCTAGTATGCATAATGTCCTCGGGCGGGATGAGGTATGTGCCTGAATGAATATTAAACAAATAAGGTGCATGCAAAGTAATAATATGAAAAGTTTTCTGGCTGAATAGCAGGTTATAGATGAGTCTCTTGTCGTTATCATCGCTAATAAAATCATGTGTGACCATACTGTCATAGTCTAAGTATATAGTGGGTAGTATCATCTCCTTTTCCTCATCGTGCCTAATAGGTATCTCAAAGTGTCTAGCAAGGCATAGATACCTCCAAAGATAGGAGCCCTCGAATGGTTTAAACCCAACCGTCAAGCAGCCATAGCACCCAAACTAAAAGTTCTATCATGAAGTAAAGCTTGGCGCAAAATAGCAAGGTTAGGAGCACTAAGGCCTCCACTCTCCCCACGTCCAATTAAACATCTCCCAGCAAATAATCAGTAGTAGCACAAAACAGGAAAAATGTAAACTAGCCACTCTCGCTTCTGACACCCTTCTCCTTTCCCCTACGGTAACTTCATCAATAAAATATTCCACATCTCTAGGACGTGGTTCATCAACGCTGCCCTCAAAAGGTAGTTTGCAAACCTCACAAAAGTCATAAAGCGTCATCTCCTTATGCTCATCATATAAATAAAATTCTACCATGGGTGGTGATTTCCTAGCATGAAAGTGAAATTTTTGCATGAAGGTATTAGTGAGTAGGAGGTATTGATGACACTTATCCTGGAGGAAGTCGGTGAATCCTGCATTCTCAACCAAATAATAGAAATCATCATAAATTCCGGCCGCCCCCAAGAATGCATCACTTGGCCATTCACACGGCCAAACCTCCGCGGTGCGAGGAAGGATATACTTGGGCTTCCTTTTCTCTTCATTTCCATTTTCTTTAGAACCCCGACTTGAAGAGCCTCTTAACAATCTCCTCATCATTTTGTTCCTCTGAAAATTTCCGAAATTTTTAGTAACTCAAAATAAAAGTGAACCAAACTCAACAAAATTGTTAGCAACTACTCCTACAAGTGTCTAGAGGCTATATCATGCATCAAAATTACTTTCGACCATATAAATTTGACATGCAAGCTCAAGAACAAGGTCACCACAGTAGCAAAAATTTGCAATAAATAAAGCACTAGAACAAAAACTAATTGGACCAATGTGTCGGTGTTCTGGGAACCAGGGTACCCAGACTTGCCTGCCTGCGGCCCACGGCATGGCTCCATCAGCGGCCTGGTATGGCCCATCTTCAGCATCGACAAGACAAGACCCTCGCGAGGGGCCAAGCCTCGCGAGGCAGACGACGCTAAGACCTCCAGAGGGAGTGGCCTCCCTAGGCTGGCTCCTGAGGAGCGGAGATTCCTATGCAAGCGCTCACCTCGTGAGGCTAAGATGACACAAGCCATGATAACCAAGGCCAGGTGGGCGCCAGTGGACGCGATACATCAGGTTTCCTCCTTGGTGCTAAAGAGGCAAGCGCAGGCACGGAGTCGCGAGGAATCAGGCAAAGGTTTCCATTTCCATGCTACAAGACCAAGACTGCTAGGACGACAGGACGGAGGTCATCACCGAGCCAACCACAATGTCACGACCATGAGCTTTGTAGGCGAAGACCACCTTTTGTCAGGATATGTTGTACTATTTGTCTCCCTTCAAACATGGCCATCGCCGGATCCCTTACTGCCTTCATTTTTGGGGAATAGGACCAAGGCCACTATAAATATAGGTTAGCCACCACCATAGAAGGGGATCTGGTTCCGATCGAGCCATCCGAAACCTCACTAGCTCACACCAACACAAGAACATACCTCCTAAGGTTGTTCTTCCTATGTACCAGTTCATCCTCAGCCCTCCTCGTGGCTAATCCACCACAAAGTAGGAGTAGGGTCTTACACCGCAAGGTGGCCTGAACCTGGGAAACTATCGTGTCTCTTTCCTTCCCTATTCATCGAGCTAGGCCATGAGAGCAACAAGTTGGTAGGCTAGGGAGATTGAGTTCTTTGCACACACCCCAGAGTTCTAATCTTTCTTGGTTCTAAGGAGCCCTGAATCTCACATTTGGCATGCCAGGTAGGGGTGCGTCGGAGCCTCTCTCCCACCAGTCGATTCGCCACCATTCCGCTGTCCTCATGGCCGATGCTCGTCGAGTTTGTGGTGAGCATCGGGTTGTCCTTGCTGCTAGCGTCGCCCAAACAACACATGCAGGCAACGGTGCCCACCATCGTTCCCCATCGCCCGCGGCTAATGCCGCCACCGGCCCTATGATCCATGAGCAGCAGGCTTCGTCGTTGTAGCCTTCTATGAGGCTTAATTGACGCACCGCCACTCCATCGCTGACTCCGGCAGTTGCTTCGTTTTTCCATGCTCGTCGCGGGCCGACGAATGCGTAGGCTGCGTTGCTCATGGCGCGCGAGCTCCTGCGATATCGCCCAACCGATGACCTCTACGAGGACTGGCTGGGCCGCATCGCCAAGGTTGTCAGTGCCGCTTGAGAGGCTCCTGCACCGTCCCACTTGCTGCCTCCTTTGTCGCCTCTTGCGGGCGACGTGGCCCATGGTGCGCCTCCCCCACCTCCCAGGCAAGATGCCGCCCTCGAGCCAAGGTGTGAGGCCCCTCGGCATGACTGGCCGCGTAGGGCGCCAACGCGCGACGAAGAAAGCTGCCAAGTGGTGTAGCGGCCCCAAGGAGAGGCGCGTGCGCTCCCTGCGCCGCCACGTAAGGACTGTGTGCAGCCCGAGGCGGCGATGCATGAGCGGCAAGACCAGGCTCCCCTTCTATGGCGGACTCCCGTGAGCATGGCGGGTTGCCGCGCGTTCACCCCGGAGGTGCGCCACGTCGCCTGGCCTGGGAAGTTCAAGCCAGATCTGCCTCCACGCTACGATGCCCCCCGACCCTACCAAGTTCCTCCAACTCTACGAGCTGTGCATCAAGGTCACCAACGGCAACGAGAAGGTCATGGTGAACTGGTTTCCCATGGCCCTCAAGGACGATGCTCGCTCATGGCTCCTGAGCCTCCCTGCAGGATCGATCTCCTGCTAGGATGAAATGCGAGAGCGCTTAAACACCAACTTCCAGGTCACTCGCGACCGCGCCCCTGACGTGGGTGACTTGCAGCGCATCAAGAAGCAGCGGGGGTAGACCTTGCCCAAATACATCCGACGCTTCACCAACGCCCGCCTCAAGATGCCCAAGGTGTCGGACGAAGCCATCATTTTGGTGTTCACTGATGGCGTCCGGGATGTTAAGATGATGGAAGTGCTTGCCATACACGAGGACATGTGCTCGGCTCTGGAGATGTTCAACATGGAAACTAGGTTCTCGAGGGCCGAGGAAGGTCACCTCTCCTTCCTTGAGCTCCCGGAGGCTGATCAAGAGGACAAGAAGGCCAAGGCCAGGGATGTGAAGTGCAAGGGCGTAGCTGTGCTCGCGGCCGAACCTGAGATGAAGCGCGGTTGCGACCACCCGGAGTCTTCCAAGGGCAGCCGCCCGTTCTGCATCTTCCGCAACATGCACAACCACAACACCAATGACTATCAAGAGCTCAGGGCCATCCAAGACGGGCGCCTTGGCCGACGCCCTGAGTGCAACGACTGCAGCTACGACCGTAGAGGAGGCCGAGGTGGGGGGCGCTGGGACAACCGCGACGCCCACCAGGACTGGCACGATCAGCCTCGTGAGAATCGCTGGCAGGGCCAGCCTCGCGAGGGCCCCTGCAGGGATCAGCCTCCTGAGGACCATCCTCTTGGCAATGCTGGCCTTCCTCCGCTACCGCCAGCACCAAGGAGGAAGTACGACCACCACCAAGATGATGGGGCGGGGGCTTTCAAGAGCCTCATGCCATTGCTTGCATCCGAGGCAGCGCTTAGGTCCCCGCCTCCCATCGCATCTTCAAGTAGTTCTCTCGTGAGGTGAACGTGGCCCACCCCAAGCCCAAGGCGATGCGTCCGCTCAGGTGGTCCAAGTACACCATCACCTTCGACTCTACTGACCAGCTCAAGTGTGCGGCCACTGCTGGCGTGCCCTGATGCTCTGCTCGCCCACCATCAACAACGTCCTCATCACCAAGACACTTATCGATAGTGGCGCAAGGCTCAACGTTCTCTTCGTCGAGACGTTCGACACGCTCCAGGTGCCGTACGACCAACTCTAGCCTACCAGGCCCTTCTCGGGGGTGACCAACAGCTCAACTGTCCCCGTAGGGTAGATCCGCCTCTCTGTCACCTTCGGCAAGCGCGACAACTAACACACTGAGCTCATCAAGTTTGACGTCACCCACATCCGCCTCCCGTACAATGACATCCTTGCATACCAAGTTCATGGCCGCAACTCACCACTGCTACAATGTCCTCAAGATGCCGGGGAGCGGCGGCATCATCACTGTCGCATGCGACGAAAAGGATGCGGTGTGCTCCCTCGAGTGCGCCTACCAGGCTATGGCGGTCAAGAACCCAGATGATGAAGGCACCGTCTACCCCCCGAAGGTCTTTCCCAAGAAGAAGAAGCAGCTGCTCCGCCGAGGATCTCAGGAGGATGGGACGTTTGGCGATCGTGACTCAGGTCTTGCGACTGCTGATGGGGCGCCTTCCCCTCCCGCATAGGAAGGCGCGCCCGGTACCCCTCTTAGGTTGGGCTCGGGGGCTCTCCTTTGGAGGGCCTCCGACTTGGCCAATGTCGCGAGGGAGGCGCTCGGGCGCCATGTGGAGGCGTGCTTCAACGCGCGCTTCCGCGAGAAGAGCGCAAGGCGCGAGGCGCTAGGTGCTCTAGAGTTCATCACCAAGGCAAGAGGAGCTTCAGGAAGCGAGAGCCATGCGGGGCGAGCGTCGCCTCGCTCCACCTAGCGCAGCTCCCTCCCCTGGCGAGGGCAGCGATCTACGCGCTTGCGTCAACATCCTGGAGCTCAATAGAGCCCCGTCTCAGGAGCTTTTCTGGCCGTCCCACGTTGGCCGGTGCGAGGCCATCCCGCACAGCTACGTCTGCATGCCTTTCGGCCTGCCGAGCACGGCTGCTGCGCACCAGCGCCACATGAGGGCCGTCTTGTAGGCTCACGAGGTTAGGCGCAAGGCGGTTCCGACGGAGGAGGTGAGGGACCCTCGCGAGCCTCCCGGACCTCTGGAACCTCGCGAGGCTCAGGATCCGGACGCCTCGTGAGGAGCGACTTCTGCGGCGCACGTCTTCAGCTACTCTAATACTTCTTTAGCAACGGTGCTAAGTGACACTTTTTAGTTTGTTCAATTGAGGGTGCCCCTCGTGCCGCATTATCCTCAAGCCGCCAGGGCTAGTCCCATGGCTGCACCATTTTATTTTATGTATTCCGGACCAGTATGCTTGCCTGTGTTATCATGGTTATTGGCATCATCTCTGTTGTCTCATAATTTATGGAATCGCCTCTCGCTGCCTCCGCGCGTGACTAACCCGCCTCTTGCTCATCCCGCAACGAGGGCTGCTGGCATGGCGCCTGTGCTCGGGTCCGTCCCTGTAGCGTTGATAAAGCTGAGAGATCGAGCTCTGGCTTGCAGCCTGCCCCGCGCATGTCACCTCATCGGGTCCTCAATGCCTTCATCTTCTTGCGGAAAGATCAACGACAGGACGAAAAGTGTGGCTATGTTGTAACACCCCGGATGTAACTTGCCATATTTGTAACTCCGACTCTTGCCATTTTCCGCTTTAAGTTATGAGATTCCCTTCGTGCTTGGGTTTTTTCTTTGTTTTGCATTTTGTTCATGTCATGCATTTCATATCATGTCATCATGTGCATCGCATTTGCATTCGTGTTCGTCTCATGCATCCGAGCATTTTCCCCGTTGTCCGTTTCGCAATCTGACACTCCCAAATGCACCGGCGCACCCCTCTTTTCTCTTTTCGTGAGCGGGTGTTAAACGTTCTCGGAATGGACCGAGATTTGCCAAGCGGCCTTGGTACACTACCGGTAGACCGCCTGTCAAATTTCGTTCCATTTGGAGGCCGTTTGATGCTCCAACGGTGAACCGGGTAACCGCAAAAGCCTCTTTGGTGTTGCAGCCCAACATCCCTCCAAAACAGCCCAATAACCCTCGTCGGATCATGATCGTGTGGGCGAAAACTACACCTCATTTGGACACTCCAAACTCCCTCTACCTAAATATGTGATCCCCTTCACAATTTCGGGTCCAAAAACCCTAGCCCCGTTCCTCCTTGCCGCCGGACGCGTCCAGACCATGTTGGACACGTCCGCATCGCCGCTTCCCTCCAATCCGCCGCCGTCACATGGTGCACCCGCGCCCACATCACCGCTGTCGCCCGGGGCCCAGATCCGGCCCGCCCCGGGCCGAATCGGGCCTCGCCGGGCCCGCGCCGCCCGTGCACTCCTCCTCTGCCCGTACCTCACCGGCACTTCCCCGGAGGCCGCCTCACTCCTCCCGCCAGCGACACGCGCCACCTCGCCGGGTCGTTGCTCCTGCGCCGCCTCGGCTTCCGTGAGTCGCCTCCCCGCCTCCCGCGCCCACCTGTGCCGCCGCCTAACGCCCGCTCCGGCCACCGCCGCGCCCGCGCCGGCTGGACGCGAGCTCCTCCGCCGCTGAGTGCCGACCGCCGACCGCCGCCGCCCTCTCCGTCCGGCCTGCTCCTCCTCCGCCGGCGCCGGATCCGGTCGGACCCGACCTCCCCGACGCCTCTCCGGTCTCCTTCCTCCTCTCCGAGCAACTCCGGCGTGGATTCCGACGAACCTCGAACCTCGTGCAACCCTAGATCTGGAAATCCAGAGGGTATAATTTCGTCAAAGTCCTTTTCCCCTAACATTTTTATACCATGTTCATTGAATCACATCTCGGTGACCGTAGCTCCGTTTCATGCATATGATATGTCGAATTGTTCGTCTCGATGAGCTCTTCACGTTAGAAGCATTTCCATGCATGTTATTGTATGTTATGATGCCATTTTAATTGATGCAAGATTACTATAAAATGTTAACTGCTGGTACTTATCAGTTTATGAGGTATTGTCACATTTGTTGCATTTGATGTGTGCTTCATATGAGCTTGAGGTCTACATGAGTTTTGAACTACATCATGCCATATTTACAGGGGTGCTTGTATTGTATTTTTGTGATCTATGTGGTGACTAGCACAATCATGCAAACTAGGCTTCGTGATGTTGCTGTTTTCAGGGACTTAGGTTTTTGCTAAGTCCTTTTCCTCTTGTTATTTTGATGCCATGTAAACTTGATGCTACAGTGAGATCCATGCTTATTTTGGGATACTTCAGTAAGGGTGTTTTGAACATGTGGTTATGATCTATCCATCATATCCCCTGTGTGCAATTATGTAGTGCCCTAGCATTTCTTGTTCTTGCTCTACTTTTGCTATAAAATGTTCCTGGCAGAATGTTAACATGTTAATCAATTTTGCCATGGTTGTTGCTAGTGATCCTTGTATCCTATGAACTTGCTCTTGCCATGGTTATCTTCATGAACATGTCATCTTGCTATTTCTATGCTTGTATTGTCATGAAATGCTTTGTGGTGAGTTGTTTGAGCTCGCAAACTTGCTATCATAATTCTGTTTATAACATGCTCTATTTTTCTGCTAAGTCTGAAACTGTTAATAAAACTTGCTATGTTTACATGGGTTCCATCTTATCTTCTGTGCCTTTTTGGCACATGATCAGTAAGGAACTTTCAATCTATGCATTTAGTAGAATCATGATATGCCTTTATTTGCTATGATATGTTCCTGTAGCATGTTATTTGCTTGCTCTAAATAGTGCTTCCTGATGTTATTTTTGACATGTTAGTATTTTCACTAAGTCTGTGAACTGATATCTTTTGCACTTTTGCCATGCTTGTTTGAACCTGTTCTATTGTGATTTAGCCGTAGCTCAGTGTTCATGTTTTGTCAAGCATCTCTTCTACATCACTTCCATATGCTCTGTTGCCATGTTGGAGTACAATAGCTTAGTTTCTTGTTGCATTCTAGATGGCATCATGCTGTTAATCGCAGAACATCACCATTCTTGTTTTGCTTGCCATTTGCGAACCGTGCATCCATTTCCGGTGATCTCTATATCGATTTCAACCGAAATCATCTCATCTTTCCAGCGGCATACTTGGCTTGCCAAGTTGATGCCTTGATCATTCTTTCCCTATCGGAGCATGCATTTGCATTGCATATCATGCCATGTTTTGCATCATGTTGTTTGTGCATTGCACCGTGATTGATTGTTGTTCCATTGTTTGTGTTCTTGCCTTGGGTAGAGCCGGGAGACGAGTACGTGACCTAGGAACCTATTGAGTACGCTAACGAGGATCAAGCTTTCGACAACTCTGAGAACTTTGCAGGCAAGATGACCATACACTCAAAATCACTTCTATCTTTTCTTGCTAGTTGTTCGTTCTATCGCTATGTCGCGCTACCTACCACTTGCGATATCATGCCTCCCATATTGCCATGTCAAGCCTCTAACCCACCTTTCCTAGCAAACCGTTGTTTGGCTATGTTACCGCTTTTGCTCAACCCCTCTTATAGCGTTGTTAGTTGCAGGTGAAATGAAGTTTGTTCCATGTTGGAACATGGACATGTTGGGATATCACAATATCTATTATTTATTTAATGCACCTATAGACTTGGTAAAGGGTGGAAGGCTTGGCCTTATGCCTAGTATCTTGTTCCACTCTTGCTGCCCTAGTTTCCGTCACACCGGTGTTATGTTCCTTGATTTTGCGTTCCTTACGCGGTTGGGTGTTATGAGAACCCCTTGACAGTTCGCTTTGAATAAAACTCCTCCAGCAAGGCCCAACCTTGGTTTTACATTTGCCTAACAACCTATAACTTTCCCTTGGGTTTTCGCGAGCCTGGGATCATCTTATTTTAACCCCCCCCCGGGGCTAGTGCTTCTCTAAGTGTTGGTCTAAAATAGAGCACCGTGCGGGACCGTCCCTTGGCAACTTGGGTTATGTTGGTACGTGTACGCTTAGCTTATCCGGTGTGCCCTGAGAATGAGATATGTGTAGCTCCTATCGGGATTTGTCGGCACATCCGGGCGGTCTTGCTGGTCTTGTTTTACCATTGTCAAAATGTCTTGTAACCGGGATTCCGAGACTGATCGGGTCTTTCCGGGAGAAGGAATATCCTTCGTTGACCGTGAGAGCTTGTGATGGGCTAAGTTGGTATACCCCTGTAGGGTATAAACTTTCGAGAGTTGTGCCGTGGTTATGTGGCAGATGGGAATTTGTTAATATCCGGTTGTAGAGAACTTGACACTTAACTTAATTGAAATGAATCAACCGCGTGTGTAGCCATGATGGTCTCTTTTCGACGGAGTCCGGGAAGAGAACACGGTCTTGTGTTATGCTTGAACGTAAGTAGCTTCAGGATCACTTCTTGATCACTTATAGCTTCTCGACCATGCGTTGCTTCTCTTCTCGCTCTCTTTTGCGTATGTTAGCCACCATATATGCTAGTTCTTGCTGCAGCTCCACCTCACTACCCTTTCCTACCCATAAGCTTAAATAGTCTTGATCTCGCGGGTGTGAGATTGCTGAGTCCTCGTGACTCACGGATACTTCCAAACAGTTGCAGGTGCCAAGGATACTAGTGCAGGTGACAATACTGAACTCACGTGGGAGTTCGACGAGGATTCAGGACGTTACTATGTTTCTTCTTCGGATGATCAGTAGTGGAGCTCGGTTGGGACGATCGGGGATCTAGCATTTGGGGTTATCTTCCTTTATTTTCGTTCCATAGTCGGACCTTTGATTGTACCTTGGATGATGTATGGATTGTTTATGTATTGTGTGAAGTGGCGATTGTAAGCCAGTACATGGGATGTGTGAAGATTACCCCTCTTGCGACAAGCCTACCATGCGGCTATGCCTCCAAGTCGTGCCCCGACACGTGGGAGATATAGCCGCATTGTGGGTGTGACATATGTGTCATGTTCCCTTCTCCCGACTACCTCGCAGGGGCCTCCGGAGCCTGAACCACGAGCGGCCCCATCCACACCTTGAGTCACGACCCCTCCAGGGCACCCTCGCAAGGCCAGCCACTCCTTCACGCAATTCACTTGCACGTTAAAGGAGGGCCCTAAGCATCGCACCTCAGGGACTCCTACTGGCTCTGGAGCCCTCACCCCTGGCCTTGACCATGGCATCACGACATGGCATACCAGCGGCGACTGAGCCTCGCTCGAGGGCCAGGACCCAAGGATGTAGAGCATTTAGATGAGCGGGAAGAGGGGATCGGCGTGGGCCCTACCTGGGAGCACCACCACCAGGACACGGTTGGGCATCGCGCAACAACTATCTTTGCAGCAAAGGAACCATCACAAACTGGCCAAGATAAGTCACTACATACACGCTGGCGTAAACCTCACAACCCGGTATTTTGACTCCCGCAATCTCGCTCGGGCAAGGACGTTTCCCTTTCGGCCTTCAGGGAGCCGCTTGTGTGCCAAAGGGGACCCCCTGAGCATCGCGCCTCAGGGGCTCTTATCGGACCTCGGGCCGCTCACCTCCTGGTCTTGACCATGGCATCGCGACCTAGCATACCAGCGACGGCTGAAGCCTGCCTGGGGACTGGGTCCTATCATCCTAGAGCACTAAGCTACCGCAAGAACGAAAGGGAGTGCCATGCCAAGGTGGGATACATGATCACAACACCGAACCAGGAATAATAGCATTAAGGCAAAAGCATTATAGTTATTTTACATACCCCCATGGGGCTCATCACTGTTTCACGCAGGGAAAGCAAAAGAAGGGACCCGGAAGAACCCTGGGCTCGGCGACATCACCGACGGTGCTGGGCAGACACCGTTTTCATGCTCCGAGCACGGCGGCTCGTAGCTATCGTCGTTGCTGGATTCCGGGGAATCGCTGGACTTCGGAGAGTCGCTGCTGCTACCGGAGGAGCTGTAGGCAAGGCCAAGGGCAAGTTCAAAGCCCGTAGTCGCGCCGCCTTGGCCGCCTCCTCTGGGGAACCACTCCAGGTGCCGACCGTCCTCGCCAAAGACCTTGAAAAAGAGCGTCGAAGCTCCATCATATTTGAAGTGGATGGCGAGAGCCCCCTCCGGGCAGCAGGCGCAGGCAATCTCGCCCCATCCTCGAGTCATGAAGACGTCGCCGGAGCGGACGATATCAACCTCTACTTTAGAAGCTAGGTTGCAGCACCCGACGTGTTGCAGCAATTGCTCGATTGGCCCCCTCAACAGTATCTCCTCTGCGAAGAACCGCGGGACCCGGATCCATGTGCGCGATGGCATTGCCGCCCACACCACAAACTCGCACCCGTGCCTTCAGCATGGGTTCGCGAGCCGGGTAGTCGTGCCGCCACCGTCTGTCCACTACCGCGGCCATGCCCCTCCCGTCGTCAGGCGCTGCCTTCGAGCCCAAGGCTTTGCACATGGGCGTATACCGGGTGGCTTTGCCGGGCTTCGCCTCCCCCCATTTATAGCCAGAAGGAGGCCAATCGCCGGCCTCCATGCCCCCCCGTAATGATGATCTTTTTTGCATGCAGGTTGTTGTCAAGTTGGACGGTTGCCGAGGCAGTGTGGGGAAATGGAGACACTCACGTCCCATCAAGCGCCATGCGTTGACCGGGTCCGCACGGGGTTGGGGCCCGCAACACTTCGCCCTTGCCCTTTGGCTTCTCCTCAAAGCCAAGTCCGAGCGCATCTTGGGCCCGGGGGCGATTGTCAGTGTTCTGGGAACGAGTATATCCAGACTTTCCTGCCTGCGGCCCACGGCATGGCTCCATCAGCGGGTTGGTATGGCCCATCTTCAGCATCGACAAGACAAGACCCTCACGTGGGGCCAAGCCTCGCAAGGCGGACGATGCCAAGACCTCTAGGTAAACCCGCTGATGGAGCCATGTCCATCGAGCTAGGCTGAGAGCAACGAGTTGATAGGCTGGGGAGATTGAGTTCTTCGCATAATGCGGAGCATCCTATGGTCATCCCCATGGACACTACCTCGAACATCCAAGCTCCAAGTGGACCCATGACAAGAGCAAGAGCTCGTTCTATTGAATCTGAGGTGACATCACTCCTACTAGAGCTTCCTTTACATTCGAGTGAGACCTGGCTACTGCCTAAGTCTGAAACGCTATGTGTGATCAGGTACAACGCACAAGCCATGGAGCCGAGAGCTGAAGAAGAAGGAACATGCGTCAACACTCTGTTTAGCCCAGAACATCCGGCCACAGCCTGGAACTTCCAGCCCCCGGAACCTCTGGCATACCCAGAGCTTTTGGCCTCCAACGACCCAGACCAGCTCAGGCGTGTCAACTCTTTGGTCATCCCGGAACCAGCCCGGAACCTGGCCCGGACCTTCCCACCCCCGGACACCAGCTAAGCCCCCACCGTGCCAACTCTCTGGTTAGGCCGGACCTTGCCCGGAACCTCTAATGCCCAGAACTTTCGGCCATGCCCGGAACTTCCGGCCCTTCCTACGCGCAGTGACTTCGGCCGAGGCCCGTGTACCCTTTCGCCCCGGAGACTATATATACTCTTCTCCTACCTACATTTTAGGGTTAGTGTTGTGATAGCTCATATGTGAGATAGAGCCTCACTCATCCATTCAGATCTACTCCACCAAGACAGACCGTCACCTCCTGGGAGAAGATCCACTTGGATTCAAGACCCCTAATGCGAAGACCTCAAGACCTCCTCACGGAGAAGATCGTGCCACTTGTATCGTCCCTTGTTGATCGTGGATCTTGTACCTCCTTTGTGTTTCGAGGATCTAGCATATGTGTGACCGAATCTTATTGGTTTGAGTGTTCTCTCCCATGTTTTCCTCGTGTTTCCCTTGTGTTTCCCCCTTGTGTTCTTCATGTTCTTCGCGGGGTCCGCTCCTTTTATGAAAGATCAGCCATATAGGGTTCTACCCTACATCATCGCACGCACCCCAGAGTTTGAATCTTTCTTGGGTCTGCGGAGCCCCGAATCTGACACAATGGAAGAGTCACATACCAAAGAACAATCCCTCAAAACAGTTTTGAAAATGAGGCTTTCGACAAGGAGATCGAAAATGGCAGCAAGATGAGCTAGAACATGGGTTTCAGCAACAGGATGATTTTTCTAGAGGAATATGAAGTGGATGGGTGCTGCAATAAGTTGGGAGAACCTATGTGGGACCCACAAGGCAGGGGGCGCCCAGGGGGTAGGGCGCACCCTCCACCCTTGTGGCCCACTGGTGCAGCACCCTAGTGCATGTTCAGTGCCAGAAATTCTAAAATATTCTATAAAAATCATACTAAATTTTTAGGGCATTTGGAGAACTTTTGTTTTCGGGACATTTTTCATTTCACGGATAATTCAGAAAACAGATGAATAATACTATTTTTTCTTCATTTATTCTAAATAATAGAAAGTAAAAAGTAGGTACAGAAAGTTGTGCTTTCTAAATTCATCCATCTCAAGCCCAACAAAAGGAATCCCCTAATGATGAGGACATCAATACCATGGTTACACCCACAGCCCCTGCTGCTATACATACTGGACCAATTACTAGAGCTCGTGGACGCCAATTAAATTACCAGGTACTTCCGTTTCTTAGTAACGATTCTAATGCTCATGAGAATATGATGCTGCCTAAATTGGATACATTTGTTTTGCTTACAAATGAAGGGCCTAGCTTGGACAAGAAAGATGAACCTTGGAGCAAGTTCAACCATGGAGATGATGGCATGCACAAGGGGAATAAGAACGGAGTTACAAGTGATGATTCCAAGACTTTGAAGCCACCATAATGAGTGCATGAAGCCTTGGACGAAATATACAAGATTCCAATTCATAAATTTCGTCCAGAGGCTATTCTAGGTGCTGCATCACCTTATTTTTGGGTCAGGCCCATGTAACTTCGAAATACGTGATTATAGGATGTTTTTAGAGTCCGTATGCGTGGGGAAACAAGAGTTAGGGTTGGTTTCGGACCCCTCCTCCAAGGGCCATGAAATTCCCCCTTTCTCCTCCATATATACATTCCTTAGGGCATCGTTTAGAGTTTGGGTTTTTTAGATTAAAGTTCGCCATAGCTGCAACTTCGCGTACTTCGTTTGTGTTCAACGAGCAGACAAAGGCGTCACAGAACCCCACCTTGGTCAATAAAGTTTTCCTCTTATATTCGCAATATCCAGATTGCAATCTTAGTTTCTTGTTTGTTCTTCGTTTGTCTGCAGGAAACAGACCTTCGTGGTCAGGTTGATCGTGCTCTGGCGTGGTTAATAACCTCTCAGAGTTGGTTTAGCGATTGCTAAGGCGTGATGTCCTTGCACGTTCGTAGTCGGATCATCAAAGTCGACTTCCTCCAAAATGATAGCCACCATCTCATGGAAAGACGGGACACCTTTGCCTCTATCAAGTGGTATCAGATTTTTCAGGTTGCTCTGTGAGATTTTATAGTTTTGTGTAGTTTATATCGAGTCTGTTCTTCATACCTACAGTCCACGAAAAAGCCACAAAAAATTAGGATTAGTTCATCATATCCGAACCAATCTAATCCTTTGCTTGTACGTAGTGTTCCTTGGGAGGATATATCTTTGGACTTTGTTTTTGGTTTACCTGGAACAAAGAAGGGGAGGGATAGCGTATTTGTTGTCGCAGATAGATTCTCAAAAATGGCACACTTTATACCATGTCATAAAAGCAATGATGTTGTTAATGTTGCTGATTTAACGATTGCTAAGGCGCGACGTCCTCGCACATTCGCAGTCCGATCGTCAAAGTCGACTTCCTCCAAAATGATAGTCACCATCTCATCGAAAGACAAGACACCTTTGCCTCTATCAATGAAGAAGGCTGATCAAGTCTTATTAACAAACTTCTTCCGAATGGCATGAAACCGGAGAATTTTTGAATAACACTAGGTTACCTCAACGGGGATATACACGTCCCCAACAATAAGAATATCATATTTCTTTTTGTCAGTAGGGAGAGGGAATTCAAAACCTCCAATAGTAATAGTTGAAATTTTTCCAATAAAATTGATACTATGAACTTGAGGTTGTTTCTTCAGAAAGTGTAACGTATGCTCATTCCCATTAACATGAAAAGTGACATTGCCCTAGTTGCAATCAATAACAGCCCCTAGTGTATTCACAAAGGGTCTACCAAGGATGATCGACATAATGTCGTCCTCGGGAATATCAAGAATAACAAAGTCAGTTAAGATAGTAATGTTTGCAACCACAATAGGCACATCCTCACAAATATCGATGGGTATAGCAGTTGATTTATCAGCCATTTGTAAATAGATTTCAGTAGGTGTCAACTTATTCAATTCAAGTCTACGATATAAAGAGAAAGGCATAACACTAACACTGGCTCCCAGATCACATAAAGGAGTTTTAACATAGTTTCTTTTAGTGGAGCATGGTATACTGGTAGTCCTGGGGACCCTAGTTTCTTTGGTATTCCACCCTTGAAAGTATAATTAGCAAGCATGGTGGAAATTTCAGCTTCCGGTATCTTTCTTTTATGTGTAACAATATCTTCATATACTTAGCATAAGGATACATTTTCAAACTATCATTCAAACGCATACGCAAATAGACAGGTCTAAGAATTTCAACAAAGCTCTCAAAATCCTCATCATCCTTTTTCTTGGATGGTTTAGGAGGAAAAGACATGGGTTTCTGAACCCATGGTTCTCTTCCTTTACCATGTTTCCTAGCAATGAAGTCTCTCTTATCATAACGTTGATTCTTTGATTGTGGGTTACCAAGATCAACAGCAGGTTCTACCTCCACATCATTATCATTACTATGTGGAGCGTCAACATGAACATGAACATCATCATTAACATTATCACTAGGTTCATGTTCATTACCAGATTGTGTCTCAGCATCAGAAATAGAAATATCATTGGGATTTTCAGGTGTGTCTATAACAGGTCCACTAGAAGCATGCAAACTCCTATTAATTTTCTTTCTCTTTTTATTACCCGGACTAGGTGCAACAGTATTAGTCCTCTGAGAATCTTGCTCAATTCTCTTAGGATGGCCCTCAGGATACAAAGGTTCCTGGGTCATTTTACCACCTCTAGTCATAACCCTAACAGCATTATCATTGTTCTTACTATTCAACTCATTGAGAAAATCATCTTGCGCCTTAAGTAGTTGTTCTACTTGAGTTTTAGCCATGGAAGAATGCTTACTGATAATCTTAACATCTCTAACAATTCTACTCATATAATCACCCGAGTAGTCAAGCATGTAAGCATTACGTTTCAATTGTCTACTAACATAAGCATTGATGTTTTCTTGTTTAACAATAAAATTATCAACCTCATCCAAGCATTGACTAGCATACTAATTATGAGGAATATCACCTTCAACAAATCTATAGAGAGAATTTACCTTTACTACATGTGTTGGGTTATCAAGACCATGTATTTTTCAATAGGCGGTAAGTTCTTAACATCTTCAGCTTTAATACATTTTTCTTTCATAGATTTCTTTGCCTCTTGCATATCTTGAGGACTAACAAATAGAATACACCTTTTCTTCGGAGATGGCTGAGGAGTTTGTTTGGGAAGTGTCCAATCATTATCATTGGTCACTATATTATTCAATAGCAATTCAACTTGCTCAATAGTTCGTTCCCTGAAAACACAAGCAACACAACTATCTAGGTGGTCCCTAGAAGCATCGGTTAGTCCATTATAAAAGATATCAAGTATTTCATTTTTCTTGAGAGGATGATCAGGCAAAGCATTAAGTAATTGGAGAAGCCTCTCGCAAGCATGTGGGAGAATCTCTTCTTAAAATTGCACAAAGCTAAATATTTCCTTTAAAGCAGCTTGTTTCCTATGAGTAGGGAAATATTTTTCAGAGAAGTAGTAAATCATATCCTGGGGACTACGCACACAACCAGGTACTTCCGTTTCTTAGTAACGATTCTAATGCTCATGAGAATAAGATGCTGCCTAAATTGGATATATTTGTTTTGCTTACAAATGAAGGGCCTAGCTTGGACAAGAAAGATGAACCTTGGAGCAAGTTCAACCATGGAGATGATGGCATGCACAAGGGGAATAAGAACGGAGTTACAAGTGATGATTCCAAGACTTTGAAGCCACCATAATGAGTGCATGAAGCCTTGGACGAAATATACAAGATTCCAATTCATAAATTTCGTCTAGAGGCTATTCTAGGTGCTGCATCACCTTATTTTTGGGTCAGGCCCATGTAACTTCGAAATACGTGATTATAGGATGTTTTTAGAGTCCGTATGCGTGGGGAAACAAGAGTTAGGGTTGGTTTCGGACCCCTCCTCCAAGGGCCACGAAATTCCCCCTTTCTCCTCCATATATACATTCCTTAGGGCATCGTTTAGAGTTTGGGTTTTTTAGATTAAAGTTCGCCATAGCTGCAACTTCGCGTACTTCGTTTGTGTTCAACGACCAGACAAAGGCGTCACAGAACCCCACCTTGGTCAATAAAGTTTTCCTCTTATATTCGCAATATCCAGATTGCAATCTTAGTTTCTTTTTGTTCTTCGTTTGTCTGCAGGAAACAGACCTTCGTGGTCAGGTTGATCGTGCTCTAGCGTGGTTAATAACCTCTCAGAGTTGGTTTAGCGATTGCTAAGGCGTGATGTCCTTGCACGTTCGTACTTGGATCGTCAAAGTCGACTTCCTCCAAAACGATAGCCACCATCTCATGGAAAGACGGGACACCTTTGCCTCTATCAAGTGGTATCAGATTTTCAGGTTGCTCTGTGAGATTTTATAGTTTTGTGTAGTTTATATCGAGTCTGTTCTTCATACCTACAGTCCACGAAAAAGCCACAAAAAATTAGGATTAGTTCATCATATCCGAACCAATCTAAGCCTTTGCTTGTACGTAGTGTTCCTTGGGAGGATATATCTTTGGACTTTGTTTTTGGTTTACCTGGAACAAAGAAGGGGAGGGATAGCGTATTTGTTGTCGCAGATAGATTCTAAAAAATGGCACACTTTACACCATGTCATAAAAGCAATGATGTTGTTAATGTTGCTAATTTGTTCTTTTGTGAAATTAATCGCTTGCATGGTGAGCCAAATATTATTGTTTCAGATCGTGATACTAAATTTCTTAGCCACTTCTGGAGATGTTTATGGGCTAAGTTGGGGACTAAACTGCTTTTTAGTACTACTTGTCATCCCCAAACAGATGGACAAACTAAAGTAGTCAATAGAACATTGTCTACTATGCTTAGGGCTGTTTTGAAGAATAATAAGAAAATGTGGGAAGAATGCTTGCCTCATATTGAATTTGCTTATAATCGTTCATTGCATTCTACTTCTAAGATGTGCCCTTTTGAAATTGTGTACGGTTTCCTACCTCGTGCACCTATTGATTTGTTGCCTCTTCCATCTTTCGAGAAGGTTAATTTTGATGCTAAAGAACGTGCTGAATTGATTTTAAAAATGCATGAGTTAACTAAGGAAAACATTGAGCGTACGAATGCTAAATATAAACTTGTTGGAGATAAGGGTAGAAAACATGTTGTGTTTGCACCTGGAGATCTTGTTTGGTTACATTTGCGTAAGGATAGATTTCTTAATTTGCGCAAATCATAGCTAATGCCATGTGCTGATGGTCCTTTTAAGGTGTTAGAGAAAATAAATGATAATGCATATAAACTTGAGCTACCTGCAGACTTTGGGGTTAGTCCCACTTTTAACATTGCAGATTTGAAGCCTTATTTGGGTGAGGAAGATAAGCTTCCGTCGAGGACGACCTCATTTCAAGAAGGGGAGGATGATGAGGACATCAATACCATTGTTACACCCACATCACCTGCTGCTATACATACCGGACCAATTACTAGAGCTCGCACACGTCAATTAAATTACTAGGTACTTTTGTTTCTTGGTAACGATTCTAATGTTCATTAGAATATGATGCTGCCTTAATTGGATACATTTGTTTTGCTTACAAATGAAGGGCCTAGCTTGGACAAGAAAGATGAACCTTGGAGCAAGTTCAAGCATGGAGATGACGGCGTGCGCAAGGGGAACAAGAACAGAGTTACAAGTGATGATTCCAGGACTTTGAAGCCACCATAATGAGTGCATGAAGACTTGGACGAAATATACAAGATGCCAATTCAGAAAATTCGTCCAAAGGCTATTCTAGGTGCTGCATCACCTTATTTTTGGGCCAGGCCCATGTAATTTCAAAATACTTGATTATAGGTTGTTTTTAGAGTTCGTATGTATGGGGAAACAAGTGTTAGGGTTGGTTTCGGACCCCTCCTCCAAGGGCCACGAAATTCCCCCCTTTCTCCTCCATATATATAGCCCTTGGGGCATCGCTTAGAGTTTGGCTTTTGTTTAGATTAAAGTTCGCCATAGCTGCAACTTTGTGTACTTCGTTTGTGTTTGACGACCAGACAAAGGCGTCACAGAACCCCACCTTGATCAATAAAGCTTTCCTCTTATATTCGCAATATCTAGATTGCAATCTTAGTTTCTTGCTCGTTCTTTGTTTGCCTGCAAGAAACAGACCTTCGTGGTAAGGTTGATCGTGCTCCGGCGTGGTCAATAACCTCTCGGAGTTGATTTAATGATTGCTAAGGTGCGACGTCCTCACACATTCGCAGTCCGATCGTCAAAGTCGACTTCCTCCAAAATGATAGTCACCATCTCATCGAAAGACAAGACACCTTTGCCTCTATCAATGAAGAAGGTTGATCAAGTATTATTAACAAACTTCTTCCGAATGGCATGAAACCGGAGAATTTTTGAATAACACTAGGTTACCTCAACGGGGATATACACGTCCCCAACAATAAGAATATCATATTTCTTTTTGTCAGTAGGGAGAGGGAATTCAAAACCTCCAATAGTAATAGTTGAAATTTTTCCAATAAAATTGATACTATGAACTTGAGGTTGTTTCTTCAGAAAGTGTAACGTATGCTCATTCCCATTAACATGAAAAGTGACATTGCCCTAGTTGCAATCAATAACAGCCCCTAGTGTATTCACAAAGGGTCTACCAAGGATGATCGACATAATGTCATCCTCGGGAATATCAAGAATAACAAAGTCAGTTAAGATAGTAATGTTTGCAACCACAATAGGCACATCCTCACAAATATCGATGGGTATAGCAGTTGATTTATCAGCCATTTGTAAAGAGATTTCAGTAGGTGTCAACTTATTCAATTCAAGTCTATGATATAAAGAGAAAGGCATACCACTAACACTGGCTCCCAGATCACATAAAGGAGTTTTAACATAGTTTCTTTTAGTGGAGCATGGTATACTGGTAGTCTCGGGGACCCTAGTTTCTTTGGTATTCTACCCTTAAAAGTATAATTAGCAAGCATGGTGGAAATTTCAGCTTCCGGTATCTTTCTTTTATGTGTAACAATATCTTCATATACTTAGCATAAGGATACATTTTCAAACTATCATTCAAACGCATACGCAAATAGACAGGTCTAAGAATTTCAACAAAGCTCTCAAAATCCTCATCATCCTTTTTCTTGGATGGTTTAGGAGGAAAAGACATGGGTTTCTGAACCCATGTTTCTCTTCCTTTACCATGTTTCCTAGCAATGAAGTCTCTCTTATCATAACGTTGATTCTTTGATTGTGGGTTACCAAGATCAACAGCAGGTTCTACCTCCACATCATTATCATTACTATGTGGAGTGTCAACATGAACATGAACATCATCATTAACATTATCACTAGGTTCATGTTCATTACCAGATTGTGTCTTAGCATCAGAAATAGAAATATCATTGGGATTTTCAGGTGTGTCTATAACAGGTCCACTAGAAGCATGCAAACTCCTATTACTTTTCTTTCTCTTTTTATTACCCGGACTAGGTGCAAAAGTATTAGTCCTCTAAGAATCTTGCTCAATTCTCTTAGGATGGCCCTCAGGATACAAAGGTTCCTGGGTCATTTTACCACCTCTAGTCATAACCCTAACAGCATTATCATTGTTCTTACTATTCAACTCATTGAGCAAATCATCTTGCGCCTTAAGTAGTTGTTCTACTTGAGTTTTAGCCATGGAAGAATGCTTACTGATAATCTTAACATCTCTAACAATTCTACTCATATAATCACCCAAGTAGTCAAGCATGTAAGCATTACGTTTCAATTGTCTACTAACGTAAGCATTGATGTTTTCTTGTTTAACAATAAAATTATCAACCTCATCCAAGCATTGACTAGCATACTAATTATGAGGAATATCACCTTCAACAAATCTATAGAGAGAATTTACCTTTACTACATGTGTTGGGTTATCAAGACCATGTATTTTTCAATAGGCGGTAAGTTCTTAACATCTTCAGCTTTAATACATTTTTCTTTCATAGATTTCTTTGCCTCTTGCATATCTTGAGGACTGAGAAATAGAATACCCCTTTTCTTCGGAGATGGCTAAGGAGTTCGTTTGGGAAGTGTCCAATCATTATCATTGGTCACTATATTATTCAATAGCAATTCAGCTTGCTCAACAGTTCGTTCCCTGAGAACAGAAGCAACACAACTATCTAGGTGGTCCCTAGAAGCATCGGTTAGTCCATTATAAAAGATATCAAGTATTTCATTTTTCTTGGGAGGATGATCAGGCAAAGCATTAAGTAATTGGAGAAGCCTCTCGCAAGCATGTGGGAGAATCTCTTCTTAAAATTGCACAAAGCTAAATATTTCCTTTAAAGCAGCTTGTTTCCTATGAGTAGGGAAATATTTTTCAGAGAAGTAGTAAATCATATCTTGGGGACTACGCACACAACCAGGAGCAAGAGAATTAAACCATAACTTAGCATCAGCCTTTAAGGAGAAAGGAAACAACTTAAGAATATAGTAATAGCGATTTTTTTCCTCATGAGCAAATAGGGTGGCTATGTCATTCAATTTAGTAAGACATGCTGCAATAGTTTTAGATTCCTAACCATGAAAAGGATCAAATTCACCCAACGTAATTAACTCAGGATTGATAGAGAATTCATAATCCTTATCAAAAACAAAGATATGTGAAGTAGCAAACTTAGTATCATATTGCATTCCAGCATTCAAAGACTTTTCTTTCCACTTGCATAATAATTTCTTAAGATCATAGCTATCCTTACAAGCAAGAAAGTCCCTAGCTACCTCTCCATCCACAACATAACCCTAAGGCATAATAGGAAGTTCACATCTAGGAGAGCTAGTCTTATCATGTGTTTCAAAGTTCTCAATTTCAATAATATCATCATCTTCCGCATAGTCAATAGTTCTAACTCTAGCAAGATGTTCATCAAGTAATTCACCTAGTGGCATGGTTTTATCAAGCAAAGTAGTAGCATCATAAGAATCATTAATAGTAGAAGTAACATCATCAGTAACATGCGACATATCAGAATTAATAGCAGGTGTAGGTGTCACATGATTACTCAAAACAGAAGGTGAATCAAGTGCAGAGCTAGATGGAAGTTCCTTACCTCCCCTTGTAGTAGAGGGAAAATCTTGGTTCTAGTATCTTTCAAATTCCTCATAGTGATCAATAGATATAAATCACAAGTGAATTAGAGAATAGAGCTATTCTCCCTGGCAACAACGCTAGAAAAAGGTCTTGATAACCCACAAGTATAGGGGACCGCAACAGTTTTTGAGGGTAGAGTATTCTACCCAAATTTATTGATTAAACACAAGGGGAGCCAAAGAATATTCTCAAGTATTACCAGTTGAGTTGTCTATTCAACCACACCTGAAAGACTTAATATCTGCAGCAAAGTATTTAGTAGCAAAGAAGTATGGAAGTAACAGTAACAGTGGCAAAAGTAACAGTAGCAGTTTTGTAGCAATTGTAACAGTGGCAGCGGCAAAGTAACGTAGGAAAGACCAATATGTGAAAAGCTCGTAGGCAATGGATGAATGATGGATATTTATGTCGGATGGCATTCATCATGCAACAGTTATAACCTAGGGTGACACAGAACTAGCTCAAGTTCATCAATATAATGTAGGCATGCATTCCTAATATAGTCATACATGCTTATGGAAAAGAACTTGCATGACATATTTTCTCCTACCCTCCCGTGGTAGCGGGGTCTTAATGGAAACTAAGGGATATTAAGGTCTCCTTTTAATAGAGAACTAGACCAAAGCATTAGCACTTAGTAAATACATGAACTCCTCAAACTACGGTAATCACCAAAAAGAATCCCAATTATTGTCACCTTGGGGTATGAGGATCATAACTCGTAATAGGTGTCTACAACTTGCAAGATAGGATCAAGAACACAAATATATTCATGAAAACATAATAGGTTCAGATATGAAATCATGGCACTCGGGGCATAGTGACAAGCATTAAGCATAGCAAAGACATAGGAACATTAATCTCAGAACATAGTGAATACTAGGGATCAAACCTTGTCAAAACTAACTCGATTACATGATAAATCTCATCCAACCCATCACCGTCCAGCAAGCCTACGATGGAATTACTCACACACGGCAGTGAGCATCATGAAATTGGTGATGGAGGAAGGTTGGTGATGATGATGGCAACGGATTCCCCTCTCTGAAGCCCCGAACGGACTCTAGATCTGCCCTCCCGATGATGAACAGGAGGTGGCGGTGGCTCCGTATCATAAAATGCGATGAATCCTTCTCTCTGATTTTTTTTCTCCCCAACAGTGAATATATGGAGATGGAGTTGAGGTCGGTGGAGGTCCAGGGGACCCACAAGGCAGGGGGCGCGCCCTCCACCCTTGTGGACAGCCGGTGGGTCCCCTCTGGTTGATTCTTTCGCCAATATTATTATTTATTACAAAAATATTCTCCGTGAAGTTTCAAGTCATTCCGAGAAGTTTTTTTCTGCACAAAAATAACACCAAGGCAATTCTGCTGAAAACAGTGTCAGTCCGGGTTAGTTCCATTCAAATCATGCAAATTAGAGTCTAAAACAAGGGAAAAAGAGTTTGGAAAAGTAGATATGATGGAGGCATATCATGGAGCAAGAAAGGTCTTGACTGGGGGTCCGCCGGAGAGGTGAAGATGCTGCAAAAGCGTATCTCTAACATATTCGACATCGGTGCCAAGCTGACCAATGTGGTTCCAATAATGCTCGGCCGCTGCCTTCTTACTTGCCAACACAGGGCCAATCCGATGTGGTCTCAGAAGCTCGAAGACTCAGCCACTATGCAGTACCTCTTCGGCACTACCCACGACAAGGTGTGGAGTCTGTTGTTCAAGTCCTAGGAAGAGTGGCCAGCCGAGAATGAGGACATTGGTCTTGACGCCACGAATCTCCCGAAGTAGGTAATTGGTCTTTCGTTCGATTTATATTCGGGTGGTTATACCACAGAAAGTTTGGTCTAAGTTTCATTTTGTTGCCTCCATAGGGTTGGCTTGAGAAGGCCAAGAAGATCAGCAGCACGGCTCCGCTGCCCGAAGAACCTCGGACAGCTCAACTGGAGGAGATGCTAGTTGTGGCACCTTACAAGGTGCCAGAGAGAAAGGGAAAGAAGAAGAAGGATCAACCAGAGGCAAGAGAAGGCCTTTGTCGAAGAGCTCGTCCGGACACCCAAGGCCGGAGAAGTTGCGACCCTGTCTATCCAGGACGGGGAGGAGGAAAAACACGAGGAGGAAAGCGCCTCCTTCGATTCCAAGAAGAGGGCGGCAGCCGAAGACGTCAAGGAGGAGCAGCCTCCTCGAGCCTCAAAGAGGCAGTGCTGGCCCAAGTTGGTCTTGCCCGACAGTTCAGACTCCAACGAGGAGTCCATGGCATCGAAGAGGTCCCTGAGAAGGACCTCAAGGTTAAGTCGCCCGCCATGACGTATGAACCATGACATTTCTTGCTTACTTCATTTTACCAGTCCCTTAGTGATGGAAACTGATTGTGTGATTGATGAGGACATTAATACCATTGTTACACCCATAACCCGTATTGTTACATATACTGGACCAATTACTAGAGATCGCGCACGCCAATTAAATTATCACGTACTTTTGTTTCTTGGTAATGATTCTAATGTTCATGAGAATATGATGCTGCCTAAATTGGATACATTTATTTTGCTTACAAATGAAGGGCCTGGCATGGATAAGAGGGATGAACACTAGAGCAAGACCAACCATGGAGATGATGGCATGCACAAGGGGAACAAGAACGGAGTTATAAGTGATGATTTCAGGACTTTGAAGCCACCATAATGAGTGCATGAAGCCTTGGACGAAATATACAAGATGCCACTTGATACGTCCATTTTGCATCATGTTTTCTTACTCTTATTTACAATGTTTTTATCCATAATAATGCTTTTTGGAGTAATTCTAATGCCTTTTCTCTCATAATTTGCAAGTTATGCACCAAGAGGGATAATTCTGGCAGCTAGAAATCTGGACTTGGAAAAGCTACATCAGACCACCTACTCTGCACAAATCCAAACAAGCAGAAACTTCACAGAGATTTTTTATGGACTATTTAAGAATTATTGGAGAAAATAACTACCAAAGGGGGCCCACCAGGTGGGCACAACCCACCTGGGCACGCCAGGGAGCCTAGGCGCTCCCTGGTGGGTTGTGCCCTCCTTGGCCCACCTCCGGTGCCCATCTTTTGGTATATAAGTCATTTTGACCTAGAAAAAATAATGAAATGACTTTCGGGACGAAGCGCCGCCGCCTCGAGGCGGAACTTGGGCAGGAGCACTTTTGCCCTTCGGCGGAGCGATTCCGCCGGGGGAACTTCCCTCCCGGAGGGGGAAATCATCGTCATCATCATCACCAACAACTCTCCCATCTTGGGGAGGGCAATCTCCATCAACATCTTCAACAATACCATCTCCTCCCAAACCCTAGTTCATCTGTTGTGTTCAATCTTGTTACCGGAACTATAGATTGGTACTTGTGGGTGACTAGTAGTGTTGATTACATCTTGTAGTTGATTACTATATGGTTTATTTGGTGGAATACTATATGTTCAGATCCAATATGCTATTTAATACCCCTCTGATCATGAGAATGTTTATCATTTGTGAGTAGTTACCTTTGTTCTTGAGGTCACGGGAGAAATCATGTTGCAAGTAATCATGTGAATTTGATATGTGTTCAATATTTTGATAGTATGTATGTTCTGATTCCCTTAGTGGTGTCATGTGAACGTCGACAACATGACACTTCACCATATTTGGGCCTACGGGAATGGATTGTGGAGTAGCAATTAGATGATGGGTTGCGAGAGTGACAGAAACTTAAACCCCAGTTTATGCGCTATTCCGTAAGGGACCGATTGGATCCAAAAGTTTAATGATATGGTTAAAATTTATTCTTAATACTTTTCTAGTAGTTGCGGATGATAGCCGTAGGGTTAATCATAAGTAGGAGGTTTGTTCAAGTAAGAACAACACCTAAGCACCGGTCCACCCACATATCAAATTATGAAAGTAGAGAACACGAATTAAACCAACATGATGAAAGTGACTAGATGAAATTCCCGTGTACCCTCAAGAACGCTTTGCTTATCACAAGAGACCGTTTTGGCCTGTCTTTTGCCTCAAAAGGATTGGGCTACCTTGTTTCACCTTTGTTACTACTATCGTTACTTGCTCGTTACAAATTATCTTGCTATCAAACTACTCTGCTACTTACAATTTCAGCACTTGCAGACATTACCTTATTGATAACTACTTGTCATTTCCTTCTACTCCTCGTTGGGTTCGACACTCTTACTTATCGAAAAGAGCTACAATTGATCCCCTATACTTGTGGGTCATCAAGGCTATTTTATGGCGCCGTTGCCGGGGAGTGAAGCGCCTTTGGTATGTGGAATTGGTAAGGAAACATTTATATAGTGTGCTGAAATTTATTGTCACTTGTTACTATGTAAAACAATCCTTTGAGGGGGTTTTTCGGGGTATCTTCACCTCATCTGGAACCACAATTAGCTACCCCTCAACCTACTCAACCTACTGAAGATATTGAATATGAAATTCCTTTGGGTATGATAGAACAACTGCTAGCTAATCCTTATGTAGGAGATGTAACCGACCATCCTGATATGCACTTGATATATGTAGAACAAATTTGTGGATTGTTTAAGCTTGCAGGTTTACCCGGAGATAAAGTTATGAATAATGTTTTCCCTTTATCTTTTAAGGGAAAATCATTGGCATGGTATAGGCTATGCGATGATATTGAATCATGGAATTGGAATCGTTTGAAATCGGAGTTCCACCAAAAAAATTATCCTATGCATCTAGTTCATCGTGATCGGAATTATATATATAATTTTTGGCCTCGTGAAGGAGAAAGTATTGCTCTATCTTGGGGGAGGCTTAAGTCAATGTTATATTCATGTCCCAATCATGAGCTCTCAAGAGAAATTATTATCCAGAACTTTTATGCTCGGCTTTCCCGTAATGATCAAACCATGCTTGATACTTCTTGTGCTGGTTCCTTTATGAAGAAGACTATTGAATCCGGTGGGATCTTTTGGAAAGAATTGAACACAACTCTGAAAATTGGGAACTCGAAAAAGGTAAAGAGTCAGGTATTAAACCTAAGTATGATAGTGTTAAATCTTTTATGGATACCGATGCTTTTCAAAAGTTTAGCACTGAATCTGGACTTGACTCTGAGATAGTAGCCTCCTTTTGTGAATCATTTGCTACTCATGTTGAACTCCCTAAAGAGAAGTGGTTTAAATATCACCCACCTATTAAAGAAGAAATTAAAGAACCGGTACCAGTTAAAGAAGAAACTATACT
This sequence comes from Triticum aestivum, assembly GCF_018294505.1. NCBI lineage: Eukaryota > Viridiplantae > Streptophyta > Magnoliopsida > Poales > Poaceae > Triticum > Triticum aestivum. The sequence goes on along the minus strand of NC_057800.1, from coordinate 335,945,730 downwards.
TTATAATGTGGATCCAGTTGTCCCTTCTGCTTATATTGAGAAACCACCTTTCCCTGTTAGGATAAAGGAACATGCTAAAGTTTCAACTGTGGTTAAGAAAAGCTATATTAGAACACCTAAACCTAATGAACAAATTAAAGTTGAACATACTATTGCTATGGTTAAAGATCTCTTGGAAGAAGATATGGATGGGCATGTTGTTTATTTCTGTGAAGAAGCTCCTAGAATTGCCAAACCTGGTAAGAAAGATAAACATAGACCTGTTGTTGGCATGCCTGTCATCTCAGTTAAAATAGGAGATGACTTTTATCATGGCTTATGTGACATAGGTGCTAGTGTGAGTGCTATTCCTTATGCCAAGAAATTATGAATGACATAGCACCCACATGATAGAGGAAATAGATGTTACTATTAAACTTGCTAATAGAGACACTATATCACCAATTGGGATTGCTAGAGATGTTGAAGTCTTGTGTGGAAAAACAAAATACCCTACTGATTTTCTTGTTCTTGGTTCCCCACAAGATGACTTTTGTCCCATTATATTTGGTAGACCTTTCTTGAACACCGTTAATGCTAAGATAGATTGTGACAAACAAACTGTCGGTGTTAGTTTTGGTAATGAGTCTCATGAGTTTAATTTTTCCAAGTTTAGTAGAAATCTTCATGAAAAAGAATTTCCTAGTAAGGATGAATTAATTGGTCTTGCTTCTATTGCTGTACCACCTACTAATCCCTTAGAACAATATTTGCTCGACCATGAGAATGAGTTTCATATGCATGAAAGAAATGAAATAGATAAAATTTTCTTGAACACCGTCCTATGCTTAAACACAATTTGCCTATTGAAACTCTAGGAGGTCCTCCTCCACCTAAATGTGATCCTGTGTTTGAATTAAAAAAATTGCAAGACACTTTGAAATATGCTTATCTTGAAAGAAGACATATCCTGTTATTATTAGTGCTAACCTTTTAGAACATGAAGAAGAAAGATTATTGAAAGTTCAGAGGAAGCACCGAGCTGCTATTGGATATACTCTTGACGATTTAAAGGGCATTAGTCCCACCCTATGTCAGCACAAAATTAATATGGAACATGATGCTAAATCCATTGTTGATCACCAACGCCGGTTAAATCCGAAGATGAAAGAAGTGGTAAGAACGGAAATATTAAAACTTCTGGAAGCAGGTATAATCTATCCCATAGCTGATAGTAGAAGGGTAAGTCTTGTTCATTGTGTTCCTAAGAAAGGAGGTATTACTGTTGTTCCTAATGATAAGAATGAACTTATTCCACAAAGAATTGTTAGAGGCTATGAATGGTAATTGATTTTAGAAAATTAAACAAAGCTACTAGAAAAGATCATTAAGCTTTGCCTTTTATTGATCAAATGCTTGAAACATTATGTAAGCACACACACTTTTTCTTCCTTGATGGATATTCTGGCTTTTCACAAATACCTGTTTCTCAACCTGATCAAGAAAAGACCAATTTTACTTGTCCCTTTGGAACCTATTCTTATAGATGTGTGCCTTTTGGTTTATGTAATGCACCTGCTACCTTTCAAAGATGTATGACTGCTATATTCTTTGACTTCTGTGAAAAGATTGTTGAGGTTTTCATTGATGATTTCTCTGTTTATGGGAAGTCTTTTGATGATTGTTTAAGAAATCTTGATCGAGTTTTGCAAAGATGTGAACAAACAAATCTTGTCTTGAATTGGGAGAAGTGCCACTTTATGGTTAATGAAGGCATTGTCTTGGGTCATAAAATTTCTGAAAAAGGTATTGAAGTGGACAAAGCTAAGGTTGATGCAATTTAGAAAATGCCACGTCCTAAAGATATAAAAGGTATTCGTAGTTTCTTAGGTCATGCTGGTTTCTATTGGAGATTTATCAAAGACTTTTGAAAAATTTCCAGGCCTCTTACTAGTCTCTTGCAGAAGGATATTCCTTTTGTTTTTTATGATGATTGTTTAGAATCCTTTGATACACTTAAGAAAGCCTTAATTTCTGCACCTATTGTTCAACCACCTGATTGGAACTTGCCTTTTTAAATTATGTGTGATGCTAGTGATTATGCCGTTGGTGTTGTTCTAGGACAAAGAGTTGATAAGAAACTTAATGTTATTCATTATGATAGTAAAACTCTAGACAGTGCTCAAAGAAATTATGCTACTACTGAAAAAGAATTCTTAGCAGTTGTGTTTTGCTTGTGATAAATTTAGACCTTATATTGTTGATTCCAAAGCAACTGTTCACACAGACCATGCTGCTATTAAATATCTTATGGAAAAGAAAGATGCTAAACCTAGACTTATTCGATGGGTTCTCTTGTTACAAGAATTTTATTTACATATCATTGATAGAAAATGAGATGAGAACCCAGTAGTTGATAATTTATATAGGCTTGAAAATGTGCTTGATGACCCACTACCTATTAATGATAGTATTCCTGATGAGCAGTTAGCTGCAATAAATGTTTCTCATGGTACTCCTTAGTATGCTGATTATGCTAATTACATTGTTGCCAAATATCTACCGCCTAGCTTTACATATCAACGAAAAAAAGAGTTATATGATTTAAGACATTACTTTTGGGATTACCCACACCTTTACAAAGAAGGAGTACATGGTATTATTAGACGTTGTGTACCTGAGCATGAACAGGGACAAATCCTATGGAAATGTCACTCCGAGGCTTATGGAGGGCATCATGCTGGAGATAGAACTGCTCACAAGGTATTGTAATCTGGATTTTATTGGCCTACTCTCTTCAAGGATGCCCGTAAGTTCGTCTTATCTTGTGATGAATGTCAAAGGATAGGTAATATCGGTAAGCGTCAAGAAATTCCTATGAATTATTCACTTGCTATTGAACCATGTGATGTTTGGGGATTTTATTACATAGGACCTTTTCCTTCTTCTAATGGGTATACACATATTTTGGTTGTTGTTGATTATGTTACTAAATGGGTAGAAGCTATTCCAACCCGTGGTGATGATCACAACACCTCTATTAAAATGCTTAAGGAAGTTATTTTCCCAAGGTTTGGAGTCCCTAGATATTTAATGGCTGATGGTGGTTCACACTTTATTCATGGTGCTTTCCGTAAAATGCTTGCCAAGTATGATGTTAACCATAGAATTGCATCACCTTATCATCCTCAGTCTAGTGGTCAAGTAGAAATTAGCAATAGAGAAATAAAATTAATTTTGCAAAAGACTATTAATAGGTCCAGGAAGAATTGGTCTAAGAAATTAGATGATGCACTTTGGGCTTATAGAATAGCATATAAAAATCCTATGGGTATGTATCCTTATAAAATGGTTTATGGAAAAGCTTTTCATTTGCCTCTTGATTTAGAACATAAAGCATATTGGGAAATCAAAGCAGTCAATTATGATTTCAAACTTGCTGGTGAAAAGAGGTTATTTGATATTACCTCTCTAGATGAATGGAGAACCCAAGCTTATGAAAATGCAAAATTATTTAAAGAATAAGTTAAAAGATGGCATGAAAAAAGAATTCAAAAGCATGAGTTTAAGGTCTGAGAATATGTTCTTTTGTACAACTCGTTTCAAATTCGTTGCAGGAAAACTCCTCTCAAAATGGGAAGGTCCATACGTCATCGAGGAGGTTTACCGGTCTCGAGCCATCAAAATAAATAATTCCAAAGGTACTAGCCCGAAAGTTGTCAATGGGCAACGAATAAAGCATTATGTCTCAGGTACACCTATTAATGTTGAAAGTAATATTATCCAAACTTTGACACCGGAAGAACACATAAAAGAGTCCTTCCGGAACACTCCAAAATCATGAAAATAAGGAGGTACGTGATACCGTAAGTAAACGGACTCCGAAAAATCTGCAAAAATATTTTTTTATTAGTGTTGGAATATTTTAGAATTTTGGGAATAAAGAAACTTCCAGGAAGCCTCCCCTAGTGGGCACAAGACACCAGGGCGCGCCAGGTTTACCTAGCGCGCCCAGGTGGGTTGTGCCCACCTGGGACACCATCTATACTCTGTTTTTCTACCATATGCTTCTCCTCCAAGATAAAAAATGTATATATACTTCCCGAACCTATTGGTCACTGTATCGCGGAGAAATCCTCTATTCTCTTTTCTTGCTATTTTCTGCATAGACCTGAAAATATGTCTTCCCAAGACTCCAAGGGGCACTATAGCTGGACCTCCGAAGAAGATGAAGATGAATCGGTTCCTCCCCGGTTCAAAAACGAGAGCATGGGGGCATTATGCAAGAAGATAATAAAACTCGAGATAGATAATGACGAGTTAGGATAGATAATTTTATTCTCTGTCAGAAACTGGAGGAAGCAAAGGGCAAACCCTCCACCTTTTCACCACCACCACTGGCATGGAGATCCAAGGATAAGATCTCTTCTTCTTCACCAACATCACCTTCTTCACCAAGGAGAACTAAGTATCGGGTATGGGCACTCCCCTTGGCTTCCGCAAGCTTGGGGGAGGTGCCTTGGTATCGTATCATCCCACTATCTTTTTGATTTTACTTATTTTAGTTCGATCCTTTTGCTTTAGATGAATAAAAGTTTAGTTCAATCCTTTCTTCTTTGAGAGTGATTAGTGATATATCTTTGTAATCGTGTGCAAGTTATATAATATAAGTTTAGTTTGAGTTTTTGCTTTCTTTAATCTCATGTTGCAAATAAAGAAAATAAATAAGAAAGGAAAGAGAGAAAGGAAATAAATCAATAAAATTATATACTAATCCTATGGTAGGTGATGGAACCACATAAGGAAAAGTATAAGTAGAAAATTTTATTAGAGATTGACAAACATAGCATTACTCAATGATGCAACTCATGAAAGAATTAATAAGGGAAGAGAAGATTCACATATAAATATAATATCCTAGAAATCTTTTGTGATTGTGAGCCCTCATCAAAATATTATATGCCAAAATTATTGATGTTGGACAAGGAATACAACTTAATGATTTATGTTTGTTCATATTCACATAGAAGTTATATTGTCATAGATCCTTTAACATGTGGTGCTTGCCCCCTATCTTTGCTAGCCAAAAATTCCGCACTAAGTAGAGATACTACTTGTGCATCCAAAAACCCTTAAACCCAAATCTTATGTTCAAGTGTCCACCATACCTACCTAGGGATTGAGCAAGATCCCTCAAGTAAGTTGTCATCGGTGCAAAAAGGCAATAAAAATTGCTTCTAAAAGTGTGAGATCATTTAGTGTAAGAGAAAATTAAGCATTGCACGAACTTGTGATGGTGAAGAGTAAAAGCGAGAGACTGCATAATAAAGGTCGCTATCACAAGGGGCAATGTAACATGACGTTCTTTCGCAGTAAGGGATTGAACATACAAACAAATAAGCGCTTGGCAACCTCTGCTTCCCTCTGCGAGGGGCCTATCTTTTACTTTTATGTACTTACTTTTATGCAAGAGTCAAAGTTTTTATCTCTATTCCTTTTATTTTTCTCCTTTGGCAAGAATCATATGGTGAGGAGAGATCTAGGCACATATCTCCAGTTGAATATGGGTGGCATGAGTTATTATTGTTGAGATCACCCTTGAGATGAGTATGTTGGGAGGCGAAACCATAAGCCCCTATCTTTCTATGTCTCCAGTTGAAACGTTTTTCTCATGGGTACGCGGTGAGTGTTAGCAATCATAGAAGACTATATGATGGTTGAGTATGTGGACTTGCCTAAAGGCTCCGACACGTGACTCTTCCTTAAAAGATGATGTAGTTGCAAAGTTGACTGAGAACATAGTTTGTTGGTTTCCAATAGATTTTTTGCTTTATACTTCGATTGTGTGATGAACTATTACTTATTCATGAGAAGTATATGATAAAAGTTCTATGATAAAAGTCCTATGTTTAATTTTGTTGATGTTATAATAATCCATATGATGCTTCTATGTCTGTATTTAGTTTTTATCGACACCTCTCTCTCAAAGCATGTGGACATATTTTTCGATTTCGGTTTTCGCTTGAGGACAAGCGAGGTCTAAGCTTGGGGGAGTTCATAGGTCCATTTTGCATCATGTTTTCTTACTGTTATTTATGATGTTTTTATCCATAATTAAGCTTTTTGGAGTAATTCTAATGCCCTTTCTCTCATAATATGCAAGGTATACACCAAGAGGGAGAATTCCGGCAGCTGGAAATCTAGACCTGAAAAAGCTACGTCAGGCTACCTATTCTGCACAACTCCAAATGAGCTGAAACTTAACGAGCATTATTTATGGAATATATGAGAATTATTGGAGCAAATAACTACCAGAGGGGGCCCACCAGGTGGGCACAACCCACCTGGGCGGGCCCTGGTGGGTTGTGCCCTCCTCAGCCCACCTCCGGTGCCCATCTTTTGGTATATAAGTGATTTTGACCTAGAAAAAATAAGGAGAGGACTTTCAGGAAGAAGCACCACCACCTCGAGGCAGAACATGGGGAGGAGCACTTTTGCCCTCCGGCGGAGCGATTCTGCCAGGGGAACTTCCCTCCCGAAGGGGGGAATCATCGTCATCATCATCACCAACAACTCTCCCATCTTGGGGAGGGTAATCTCCATCAACATCTTCAACATCACCATCTCCTCTCAAACCCTAGTTCATCTCTTATGTTCAATCTTGTTACCGGAACTATAGATTGGTACTTGTGGGTGACTAGTAGTGTTGATTACATCTTGTTGTTGTTTACTATCACTACAAAAAAATACACTTCCATTTTTTGTCATAGTAGGTCACGTTTTTTGTCATGTGTGTACATCCATGACTAACTTATGACAGAATCAAGATAGTCATACCTGTGCTGTCGTAGAAGTGTTCCATGACATTACCAAAATTATCATCACGGAAGTGTCCACTTCCATGACGATAAATCGCGTGTCACAGAAGTGCTTTCGTCAAGGGTGACCGACACGTGGCATCCACCGTAACGGAACGCCGTTAAGCTATCGGGTCCGGTTTTGGATCCGATAACCCGTTAACAGCCCCGACCAATGGGGATTTTCCACGTGTAAAATCATCATTGGCTGGAGGAAACACGTGTCGGCTCACCGTTGGGACAGATGTCATCCACTCATTGGAACCAAAGCTCCTATGATACGTCGACACGTGGCATGACCCAATAGAGGCCCATTCCTGTGAACAGGCCGGTCCGTTTGACTTGGTCAAAAGGTGGCGGGCCGGCCAACGGCAAGCCTGTTAATGGCCTGTTTGGATATAGCCCATTTACAGCCTGCTAACCTAGGGCCCGTTTATGGGCCGACCATAATTGGCCGTCCAATATAATTCCAGCCCGTTTTAACTTCCACCCATGTATGGCCCATGACGTCTTTTGGCCCATATGAGGCCCTTAGTAACCCTCGACCCATTAACGACCCATGGTAAAACTGGCCCATAATGAACAGTGTATCACTTTATACCCATTAACGGTCCATTATTCTGTTGGGCCGTTTCCAGCCAATGTTATCTTTTGGCCTTCTCAAGGCCCATTTATTTTTGGGCTCATTTCCAGCATTCGGTTACTTACGGCCTGTTACTGTCATTTTCTGCTTGTGGGACAAATTCAGCCCGTGCTTACAGTCGGCCCGTTCGTCGCCCGTTAATACGTTGGGACGTTTTCATAGCATCATCAAATACAGCCGATTAACGACGGCCCATTATGGTCGGCCCATGAACGGATTATTCCAACTCTAGCCTGTTTACGGCCATAAAGCGATATGTTATTGGCCCATGTTTGGGCAATCAATCATATGGCCCGTAGAAGGCCCATTGATGATACGGTTCGTAGAATGCCCATTGTTTCTACGGCCCGTAGAAGGCCCGGTGTCACTACAGTAAATATGTAGCCCATGGTTATTGTGGCCTAGTTTTAAAAAATAGGTTATTGCGGCCACTAGCAAACCGCGGAAAAAGAACAACACTGACTACAAGCAAACAAATAAACAAGACAACAAGGAAATAAATAAGCCACCAACTTACGCTAGGCTATCACGGCTATTACACATATTACATCCACTGGGCATCAAAGTTCGCCACCAGTGCAAATATAGGGAACAAAGCAGCATATCATATACACTGGTTGTCAAATTTGGCGACCAGTGCAAATAAACGCCGTAGCAAAACAAGTCCAGAACTAAAACCACTTCAGAAGATCTCAAGAAACAATATCCTGGGTACCCATAATGCTGGCAAGATGCTTAGCAAGCTTATTAACTTTCTCTTGTTTGGCGCTTAAATCCTCCAGCGCTTGTTGTTGCACCAGAAAGTACGCATCTGAATTCTGCACGGACTTCCTCAGTCCTTCAGCTTCCTGTCACAACACATCTGATCGAAGTCTTTCAACTTGAAGCTGAGACTCAAGAATACGAACTGATTCAGGAAGCGAGTTCGAAGAGCTTGTGCCAGCAGTAGTGGCCAGTAACTCGAACACTACATCAAGACAAGACTTCTGGGTTCTCTCACTATCATCAAGGTAGTTTTTATCAGCTTTCTTGGAGACCAACAGGGATGTCTCACTATCTTGAACCTTATTTGCATTACTTCCTTCACCATTGCATAACGTGGTATTGTTCTCCAATATTTTGTCCGCATTCTAAAAGAGAAACAAGCAGACACGTCACAGGTTTACCATGTTGTATATGAAACTCATTTTGGTAAATCAGTTCAGTAGTAAAGTGCACAGGATAACAGCATGAAACAAACATATATCTATGTACCATGGTCACTTTATGGTCTATATCATTCTAGTTTTTGTTGCCAAATCAAGATAGAGACACAGTTCAAATAATATTTGTTCAAGACAAAGCAGAATAGATAGAATATAAGTGTGGGAAACTATAGAGACACTTGTAATGTGCATGACATCAGAACATAACTCTTTATTCAATTGAAACTGAAATCAATATAGAGCAAGTTACAACAGCAAACCAGTTAGAGAAACAAGTTTAAAACATACTTGTTGCGCCATTGGAGTTCCAATTCCATCCTTCAAATTTGAAAATAGCTGGTCTGAGTAAATACAGTGATGCAAGAGCAAAGGAGTATGAACCATAGCTACATAACCTGACCTGAGAACAATTCTTCTTCTCCTTTAAGCATTGAGTTGGGATTCGGAGTGGTGGTCCTCATGCTTTGGGCACTGCAATTCCCTTACTAACTGCTCGTGTTTGGGTGCTTTGTGATGGAGACAGTGCTGTGCCAACTGGAACTGGGTTACTATCTGCTGGGGTTGGGGTTAGAAGGGGTGTAGCTGGTTCTCTGTCCAACTGGGTAGGGGTACAATCTGCGAGAGTCTGGTTTATGTGTGGTGGGGCTGGTTCTTGGGCAAGTACAACCGTGGTTCTATATGCATCAACTGGTAGCACTATCTTTTCTGAAGACCGTTTTGTTACTCCCTTAGATACTGCCATCACTCTCTCCAATTCAAATGGCTGATAAACAAGAAAAGTAATTCAATGTACAGACATTGTATGATAGACAGGTGCAATGGATAGTGGGGAATAAAAGAGGGCATGAAATAATTCACATTTATGTTTTCTAACCAAACAGGATAGCATGACACAATTTCACATATATGATGGCTAACTAAATAGGATAGCATGATACAATTTCACACTATGATGGCTAACTAAAAAAGACGAAAAGACATAGTTCAAAATATGATGACTATGTAAACAGGATGACATGATATAACTATATAATGTGTTTATTAAATAGGTTGGCATGCCATAATTCACATACATGCCACCTATGGAAACATGATAGCATGATATAATTCCTGGATAGAATGACATAATTCAAAATATGATGACTGTAAACACTAAACAGGATGAGATGATATAACTATATGATGCCTTTATTAAATGGGTTGCCATGCCATAATTCAGATAGATGTTGTGTATGTAAACATGATGGCATGATATAATTCAAATATATGATTTATATAGTAAGCAAGTAAGAAGATGGCAATCCATATATGATGTAAAAACTAAGCAATGCAAGACAACATGCATGACATGGGTAATATAACCCTGCCAAGTTTGAGCATAGACCTCAGGGGGGGAATAGGACTGGTCATCAGTCTCTAAATCCTCCTCTGAGGAGCTCTCTGTATCCAGCAAGATGTCTGCTTCAGCAGGTAGCATTGTCTGCTCTAAATACCTTGTTTTGACTCCAGATACTTCCATCACCGCTTCAAATGTCTGATACACAGGAAGAGTAGTTGAATATACAAACGTTGTCGACAAATGGAACACGTAATACAAAAAATGATAGCATGTTATAATTCACATACATGATGATTGGCTCAACAGCATGGCATTGCATAATTCACATATATAATGCCTTTGCAACAAGATAGCATTGCATAATTCACATATATAATGTCTTGCAACAAGATGGCAATGCATAATTCACATATATGGTAATTAGACACTAAACATGTGGCATTCACACAAAGCATGTCTAAACTAATCAAATGGCATCGCAATGAAAGACACCATACGCACGATATGAGCAACATAACCCTGCCAAGTTAATTAGAGCATACACCTTGGGGGAATAGGACTGGTCATCTGTCTCTGAATCCTCCTCTAAGGAGCTATCCGTAACCAGCGAGATATGCGCTTCGTCAGATAGCATAGTCTGCTCTGAAGACCTTGTTTTCACTCGAGAATTTTCCATCACCGTGTCAAATGGCTGATGCACATGAAGAGTAGTTGAATGTACTAACATTGTTGACAAATGTAATACATAACGAAAAAATGGATGGCCTGATATAATTCACATATAAGATGACTGGCTAAGCAGCATGGCATTGCAAAATTCACATATATGATGCCTGGCTAAACAAGATGGCATTGCATAATTCACATGAACGATGAATAAACTAAATAGATGGCATTCACAAAAAGCATGTCTAAACTAAGCAGTTGACATATTTGATTTATAAAGTAAGCAATGCAAGGCACCATATGCATGAAATAACCAACATCGGCATGCCAAGTTAGAGCGAAGACCTCATGGGGTAAATAGGAGTGGTCTTCTGCTTCTGAATCCCCCTCAGAACAGTTATCTTCCTCTTGATTACGATCCGAAATGGGTGGAGGGGGGTTGCCTTTGCGCCCACCATGGAGCGACGTCTGCATGAAATTTTATTGCCACGCAAGGCTCGTCTCTTTTGTTCTACATGTTCAGTTCCATTATGTACAATAACTGACATGCATAAGAATAAAACATAGTGAGATTACGTAAGGAGTGCATGCACAAATCCAGAGTGATGGTAGCAAACTGTGGATAGACCCAAAACCAATGATAGCAGGCAGATAATAGCTTTAGTTTAAAAATACAAATAATGGCTCCTTTAATGTTTGTTTGCACCCAACATGAAACTCATAGTAGACACCCAAGATTAACCAGATAGTAGACAGATAGTACTGATTGCTGCCCCAATATGTACCCCACAACCATTTAAAAACTCAAGTTTCAGCATAAGTTTGGACTTGACTCGGAGTCTAATAGGTGAACACAACGATAAAGTAGCATGTCATCATATTAAGCGATGCATAACGTAAGCAGATACGGAAGAGTGCGACCTCTCTTGCGGACCCGTGTAGTCCTCAAGGTCATCTGCTCAGTTGATGATGGTAATGCAATTGTCATGGCTGCCAGTGGCGGGGAAGAAGATCTGAGGCGGCAAAAGACAGTCTGGAGAGCGGATCCCTGTTGTGGTGAACCCTTCCATCGTTGGAGCAGCTGAGCTGGGGTGGAACATAGCACTGCAGGAGCAGGACAAACCCCACAAGGTTTTCTTTGACACATATCTGTAATAGAAGTAATTGTGTAAGGGCTTGTTTGAATTTGAGGATTCTAACATTGCAGGGATGGGAAATAGATAGGAATAGGATTGGAATGCGCGTGCAAAACAGAGAATTTAAAAATAGAGGATTTCTGCCAATCTGGGTGTTTGGTTCACAATAATTGGAAGATCACACGATGCAAAGAAGCATGGTGAGATTAAGCCAAACCACAAGAAAATGTACGGTTATAATGCTATTATGCTACTATCTCTTAGTCTTGTGCTTCATGAATAGGAATTTGAAAAGGAGGACAAGTGGAAATTAAAATTCCTACGGTTTTTCTTTCAAGGAGACTCTAAAGGAACAAATCCTATAGTTTTCCTTTGCTCCATTCCTTTGCACCAAAGTCATGAAAAGTAGTACCATACGAAACTTTCCAATTCCTATGTTTTTCATTCAGTTTTCCTTTCAAGCATTGGCGATTCCAGTAGGCAGGCTTGAGCAAGGAAAGCCTACACTAAAAAATGTTTTTGTGCTACTTCTATTACTTTGGACCCAGGCCACTGCCCTACTATCTCAACTCCCAGGGCCATCGACAAATGCACAGCTCAAACGCGCAGAGATAAATAATGATGGCGTTCAAGAGAGTCCATCACGGATAGCTAAGTTGCCTGGTACCACACTGCTTGTCATATAGTAGGATAAAATGATCGTATTTCCCGTTACTCCGTGTGCTCAGTGGACAATATATATAACATGTAGAGTAAAAAAGATATGCAACAAGTGTACAACCTCTTTGGCGAAGCCATGTCGATCTCAGCGTGACTGGATTGGCCGGTGAGGATGCTCCGGCTGACTTGGCTGTCGGAGGAGGGGAAGAAGATCTTAAGCGTCTGGAGATGGAGCCCGAGGTACTGCTCCGCTGTGATGGAGGGTTTCGTCGTTGGAGCAGCTCCGGTGAGTTGTACGACGCCGAGCCTGAAGGAGGACAAGAGAGACAACGTTAACCTGAGTGGAATTCTAATAGCATCTCCAATAGATGACGTAAAATACATAACCACAAAGTGCTAGATGTATACATCAGCCGCTCATCTCTGAACTTAACCGTCGAAACTGAATTTAACTGTTGAAACTGAACTTAACTGTCGAAACTGAATTTTGCTATCGAAACTGAATTTTACTCTCCAAACTTAACGCACTAGAGGTGAGGCTACACGTCAGTTGACTGACTTTTTCATCTCTAGTCAGTCGATTTTGCAGCCGTTGGATACGAAATCAAGGGATTGCAGTTCATCTTGAACCTCCAGCCCCCTGAGTCACCAGCCACCACCGGCCAAACAGCCGCCCCCACCGCCCGTGGCCGTGGTGCACCGCCCCGCCCGCCCCAAAAACACTCCCCACCGCCACCTCGGCCATCCCCGTAGGCCCCCCCGTGCCGAGCTTTTTCTCCGGCGATCCCCACGCCACCGCCCCACCACCACCAGTGACCACCGCCCCACCCTGAACCCTAAGATAGATAGTGGGGTACCTCTCCAGTGAGCCCACCTCCCCGCTACGGCTGGTTCTTCCTTAACTCCGGCGAGCCCCCCCCCCCCCACCCCATGAAAATCGACTGACCCAAAAGTCGATTCAGTCGACTGAAGTGTAGCTAAATCGGAGCAGCATCGCAAGCAAGAGCAAGAGCAAGAGCAAGAGAAGACCATCCAGGGCCCGAGAGCAAGAGCAGAGCAGTAGCGCGAGCGAGAGCTAAAGCAGCAGCAGCTCCTACTGATGTGGACGTCGCCGCCGAGGGAGCGATATCGTGGAGGAAGTGGCCGGTGACGCCGCCATGGATGGAGCCGCGCCGTGTCGGCTCGGGACCGAGCGCCGGCAACACCGTGAGATCGAATCAAGAAGAAAATGCGGCGATTAGTGTACAACCTCTTGGTGGCCCCGATTAGGCCGTAGCTTCATCCGAGGAAACGGTGATGATGATGCTCTTCCGGTGGTGGGAATGGAGGTGGCGCAAAAGATGAGGGGAACATCGGGGCATCTCATTGGAGGTGGAGGACGGGGTGGCTGAACCGGCGGGACGACCAGATCGACGACGGATCCTCATTCGGTACGGTGGATGAGGGACGTCGAGGTGTTGCTGTGGACGACGTCGTCAGGGAAGAGGCTCCGGCTGGGTGGCGGACGGAGGAGTGTGTGGGGCTTCGCGGGTTTTCCAAGCCTCGGTGTACGAATGGGTGGGCGGATGGGATGGGAGTGGGGAACCATGGCTTAGGGACGCGCTTGTCCGAAATGTGGGGTAAGTTACAAAAGTACCCCCACCGATTTGAGGCGGTTCTTTCTGTTTAGGGGTATCACGGGCATTTCACATGTCGGGATTTCACAGGAGGTGGGAGTTTTCACGCGCGTTGTAATTTTGGAATAGCAAGGCGCGGGTTTAGATGGAGGGAGTTGTCGGAGCACAACGAGACAAAGATATATCTTAAATATTTCAGGCTAACAAGGCGCGGGTTGAAATTTCCGTACAAGCCTAACGTGTACTGTACCAAATTAATTTGCACTACAGATGTCATTCAGAACTTTGAATTCATGTTATGTTCAATTAAAATATTTTGCTACGTGTATAATTCATGCAACCTAGTACTCAAATGAACGTTTTAGTGCATTCCAAACGTATATACTACCACTTCAATATGAACTAAATTTGAATTTGTTTCTCTATTTGAATAAGATCTACAATAATGATTGTTGTGAAGTCAAAGCATTTGAATTTGTTTCTCTGTTTTAATAAGATCTACAATCGTCATTATTGTCAAGTTAAACCATCGTTTGTATATTATCTTCACAGCACACCACATGATTAGTCTCGAGTTACATATGAACTATGTGTACTATATGAACTCGAACTCGGTTTTTTGAATCCACTTTATGTTGATTTCAAATCATAGTACATTTCAAGCTCTAGCTAGATCTTCACAAACTATACCATGTCTCATATGTATAATGTGTTTATCACATTATATATGGTGCCCCACCCCCTACGCCTACAAGTATTTAGATGTGAGTTGCAAACACCACACATTACCACAAATTCAAATAAAATGTGAGAATGTTCGATATATAGTATTGTTTAGATTGTTCGATATTTAGTTGTAAGATGCAAACGCCACACATTATCACAAATTCAAATAAAATGTGAGATTGTTTGATGTATAGTATGGTTTAGATTGTTTGACATTTAGCTGTGAGTTGCAAACGCCATGCATTATCACATTATGGTATAACATGTGCAAAACCACAACACGCGTATCACCGCTATATTCATGCATGCATATGTTTAAAACACTATGGTCTCCTGTTCAAATATATGAATCCACTTTCATATCAAATTATGATCTTTGTTAGTCTCTTACAACCACACAATCCTATAACCTTTGTAGATACCACTAACTTTCTCTCGTGCATGCACACGCCCTCCTCGCCCTCCCCCTCCCTCAGCATTCTATCCATCGCGCACATTAATTTTTTTCTTTAGGTCGTTCTCCCACAGTCTCCATAACTCCTTTCTGACACAGACCGATCGATAAACCTCTCTAGCGATGTGTGCCTACAATATACACACGCACCTTCAATCTCCTCCTTTATGTGTCCTTGCCTCATGTCTCTCATACGGTCCCACACACATGTAAACTCTCGCCCCTCTTTTCATCGATCTCACAACCGCACACTCCTCCCCGTATCTAGCTACTAGCTCGGCCTCTCGCACCACCTCCTAGCTCCATTCTCTCTGTCTAACCGTCTCGCCGAGCCTTATTTGCCTCTAACAAATGGATGTACACCGACTGATCTCCCGCTATACATATAGCTAGCTAGGCCCTTATAACTCGTTTTCCCCACGCGTCGATCGATCTACCTCATTAGTTGTGTCTCTCCCTTCCTCCGACAAACAACAATTGATCTACCAATCTAGTTAGGTTTGCTTACCAAACACATGGTTCCCCTTCATCATCCATGGATGTGTCCCAAAAGATCTATCACGCACAGGCACACATAGAAACACATCCCCACTCTTATTGATAATATTGCAGCTCCACCCTCAGTTTGTCTAGTAGGCCTCTCCCACCATCTTCGAGAAGCAACTCCATCACCCATCCAGCACTCTACCCCTCTCCCTTCCTCTCTCTCCTCCATCTCTCTCTCTCTCTTTGTCCCATCCTATTTCTCGTCCTTCAGTTATGTATGGACGTCGACCGATCTCCATCAAGACATAGTTGGGTCTCTCCTTCTCAACACATATACGAGTCGTTCTACCTCTATAGTTAGGCCTCTGCCTACCCCTCCCCCACCCCCTCGCACACACCCCCTGTGCCACACACAAACTTGACCTGTGCCCTCTAACGTTCCGGTAGATAGGTCAGTCGCCCTATATCTATGACTTGCACGCACACACAATTTCGATGGCTCTCTTCATTGATATCGCACCCACCCACTTGATCCTCTCTTCGACTCTATCGATATCTATGACCCCTCGCTCTCTTCATGTGGATCGCCCGACCCTCTATATATGATATGGATAGGCATCCATTTCACACACATTGCATGCAAGATTTTGTTTGAGATGTCATCGACACATATTCCCACAAATATATTCACGAAATCAACCTCCCCCCCAAAACAAAAAACACTCACGAATGCACAAGCCATTTGTCTAGGTTTGTATCTCTCACACACACCCACATAGGTGGGTGACGTGCACGAAGAGAAGAGGTGCACGCACGGTGCACGTACTCCCGTCTCTTTCCCAACCACACCCGCGCGGGTACACGGTGGAGCTCATTTCTGTACGAAAAGGCAGCCCACGTGGTAACTTGACACATGTACTGGTTTTCCACTAGATGGAGGGAGGATCGTCTACCACGGGTGAACAAACAAATTGTGACTTGACGCGTTATGTTAAAATAGAGGCAAACCATGTGGGGCCTACCTTAGAGGCAAGGCTCTATACACTGGAGTACATTTGATGTGTCCCGTCAACTCACAGAACGAGGAGAAGCTTGCTTAGTACGCCGTCGCCCCCGCCCACGGGCGCGGTGCCTCGCAGGATGAGGTGAAGCTAGCTTACTACGCCTTACGCCCGCTCTCTCGCCCACGCGCGCGGTGGCTCACAGGAGAAGGAGAAAAATTTACTAATACTCCATCCGTTTACTCCTCGTCCCTACCTTGGTTAGAGAGATTATCATATTGTTTGTAATATATGTCCTTTAGTAGATTTCAATATGAACTACTAGTACATACTCCAAACTCTGATGTATATAGACGTATTTTAGAGTGTAGATTCACTCATTTTGCTCCGTATGTAGTCCATATTGAAACGGATGTAATAGTATGCACTCTCCCTCGCCACTCGACCCTCGCCACATGGTGGACGTGCAGCAATTCATTCGGTCTCATATAGCCAGAACGATATATACTGCAATACCATTATTGCTCGGCTTTCCGAAGAGGCGAAGAGCCAATCGCAAGGTTAATAGTTTGGAGATGCCAAGCGCAAGGTTTATAGGACAACGAGTAGTAGGTGTCGCATCCTTTATAAATAAAGTTTTTTTCTTTAGTGGCACATACGCAATATAAATAGGTTCATAGGAAGAGAAAAGGAAACCGCTCCAGTATATACATAGGCATGACGAGCCTACACGGTTTGCTTGCTGGGGTTGCTCTTTCAATTTTCACACTCTCTCGCACAAAACTACTGTGGCCACATCTCTCACATCGCGGCGGATCACGTCCGCCGAGGGAAGGGGTGGACGCTTAGTGTAGATGCGGTCGCCATCGCTGATGTCGAAAACCCACTGTCGGCACGTCCCGATCAGGGGTCCCCGCCATTCTCTCTCACAAAGCCGGTGAGGTTCCCTTCGTCCATTGCTCACTGCCGCGACGTGGGTAGTTTCCTCCTCCCGCCGCCCTCCTCTAGGTTGAGCTACGTCCCGACATCCCTCAGGTACAACGCCCTTTACAGCCGGCTTGCACCGCTGCTCCAGCTGCCCACATCACTCCATGTGGATATTTCTCTACTTCTTTGCCCCGCACATACATCTACTGGCTTCTACGTACTGTATTTGTGATGAGTTTATGTCTCATCAACTAGTCGCAGTAATCTTATTCTAATCACGCTTCTTCAATTTGTTTGCCACAGGGATGCTCATCTCGATTTTGGTGAAACTGCACAAAATGATCCGGTAGTCAAAGGGTTGCAAACTTCATTTCTTAGGAAGTGCCGACATTGCAAGCAAATTAAAGCCTAGTTAGGGTTTACGGTTCAAGGGCTAGGGACTTCATGGATCGTTTTTTATTTAGTTGTCTCTATTTCAATGGCTAGGGACTGCATGAGTAGTAGTAGTATTGTACGCCTTACGCCCGCTCCCTTACCCACGCGCGCGGTGGCTCGTAGGACGAGGAGAAAATTTTACTACTCCCTCCGTTTACTCCTCATCCCTACTACCTTGGTTAGAGAGATTATCATATTGTTTGGAATATATATGTCCTTTAGTAGATTTCAATATGAACTACTAGTACATACTCCAAACACTGATGTATATAGACGTATTTTAGAGTGTAGATTCACTCATTTTGCTCCGTATGTAGCATAAAGTTGAGACACTTATTTTGGAACAGAGGGCGTACATATTTTCTATGATCTGTCAATCATTGAGATGCAATGGCATACATGTTAGTCTCCTTTGTATTTGATGAAATTCTGCAACGGGCAACCTTGGATGCAAGATACATGTAACAGAAGCTGGAAGCTTGATAGCATTGTACTATCTCGCTGATAAATTATAGTACGTACTATACAAGTACTTCCTCCGTTCCTAAATATAAGTCTTTGTAGAGATTTCACCATGAACCACATACGAATGTATATAGATGCATTTTAAGTGTAGATTCATTCATTTTGTTCTGTATGTAGTCCACCTAGTAGAATCTCTACAAAGACTTATATTTAGGAACAGAGGGAGTACTATGTAAAGAGTTAGGTGTCGCATGGTGTCCAGAAAATATGGTGATAGTGTGATGTGGGCCATGTAATCACCGAGCCTACGTGTTTTCACCGCTCTTGCACTCCTCCGCCGTAAGAATGGAGTAATTTGTAATGTAGTAGCACCTCCTTTCACCGAAAACGTGGGACATCCAGCAGTCCTACCACCTCAGTAGTAATGACCAATGAGCCATCAAATCACATAGACCCAGCAGTAAGTTGGACGGACGAAGCAACCATCACTCTTGAATCCGCTTTTCCCTTCAACGCAGGCGCCAGTGAGAGGTCGCGTCCGCTCTGCCCGGGCATGAATGTGGCACTGACCGCTTCAGGCGGGAAGCACGTGCGGGCGATGGAGGGGCATTGGGTGGGCGAGGCTGGTCAGGAGCGGGCGTGGCAGCTATCCGCCTGTCCCTACCGGACGCCTGGAAACGAGAGGATGCACCGACTCTGGCAGCTAAAATCGTACACTACACACCATCTCTCTGTAGGAGTAGGTCGATCTGTCGCTCTCTCTAACACACACACACATGTTGTTAAACACACACACGCACACGCACACACAGGTTCATAGAATAGGAAAATCGTGTGAGTGTGAAGCCATAGGAAGTGAGATACAAATGGAGTATGTACAAGAAGAGAAGAGGTGACAAATATTCCATCAAACCTGGACTGAGGAGTAGTACTCCCTCCATCTAGGTGTTTAGTCATCCTACGGAAATCAGATATTACCAAAATGTTTAGGCGTCGTCCATTAACTTCGCATCTCAATCCCCTCCTGTCCTCGTTGCTAGCGAGCATTGTTACTTAGGGAGCCTTTGGATCCTTAGCAAGAACAACTTATAGCATAGTTGGGCAAGGTTAGGCGTTTGTAACTGTTAAAATATGTTAGCTTTTGTGGGCCAGCTAGCTGGGGTGGGCTAGAAAAACCTTGGTAGCTCAGGAGAGCCAGATCGGCTCGCTTCCGACGGCAAACTTCGCATAGTAGTAACATAAACTAGTAATATATGCATGTTGTACTAGTCCAAGTTACTCACCACTATGACCAGCCTAAGCAATGTAACAAAACGCGCCTTACTTTGCCTTGTTATCTCCCCCGGAAACCCAATGCATGGAGTGCAACTATGTGTTGATCAGTCAAAAAATCAAAGTCGGTTTGCATGCGAGTTAATACGTGGCCCTGCATGGTAGCTAAAACGCCATCTCTTAGTTGTTTGGATTAATTGATGCGTTTAGAGACAGAAATCAGGGCTTTGATTGGAGGAATGACTGGTCAAGTTTCTCCTTCTCCTCCAATATGCTTGCACCTTGGTCCCGCTGCACCTTCTAACGTGACTTATTACACCTAGACGGAGGGAGTCGTACAAGATACGATGGCACACTGACTTATGTCGAATACAAGTGCCCAAAATTGTGTGCATGTTATAAGAAGGATTCACTTAAAATAGTATGTGAGTGAACAGAAGCATCAATTGGACAGTGTTCCCGAGCATTAGCAAGATGTCTGAGGTAAGATACACCGCTGGCGCTTTTAACTTTTTTGATTAATTTGTTTGTTTCACCCTCTGAATGGTGGGACCAGCATACTACATGGAGAGAGGTAAGGTGACTAAGGCTGCATTATTTCTGCACCACTGTGGAGAGTCTTACCGCCAAAGCCACATGACACGATTATGATTTAAATCCCAATGACTCCGACACACACAAAAAAACAAGGCATGCTTGTCACACGAATGCAAGAATGTATAAAAGGTTATTTTCCTCTCCTTGAACATAACGGGAGGGTTGTGTAGCTGGTTAGCCTGTTCGCTCATCAAACTTGAGGTCTCAGGTTCGATAACTACACTTGAGCATAATTCATGCCAGGAGGATTCTTTGACTGGTCAAAATGGATGGATGTGGAGCTATACGATCTCGTAGTGACCGTATAATCACCTCATCACGTATAAGTTGCAGCCTCGGCGCTTGTTTTCTAGGGTTTGCACTCTTCACACTCTCCATTATATATATACACGCTGGAGCCTCATTGCTTGTAGTTGCTCTCTTCACACTCTCTCACCCTCTCCAGATCTAAACAAGACTTCGTTGGCCTCTCTCTCTCTTCCCTCACTTTTGGGTCTGCTTGTAGTTGCTCTCTTCACACTCTCTCACCCTCTCCATATCTAAACAAGACTTTGTTGGCCTCTCTCTCTCTCCCCTCACTGCTGGTCAAAGAGCCGGCAGGATCCGTCCGCTGGGAAGGGAAGGAGGCTTAACGCTCTCGCCGTCGGCGAGGGAGGGAATCCACTACCGGCACAGCTGTTCACTTTCACCAAGCAGCGGCGTGGGAGGGCCTCCGACCCCTTCTTCTTCACCGCCGTACATAGTGTGGGTTGAACATACTTCGATCGCCCACTGAACCACACCCCAAGAATCCTAAGGTATAATTTACTTATTCCACATGCATTGCTCTAGCTGCATGTGGGCTTTTTCAGCTTTTGCACTCGAATCTAGGTGTTCGATCAAATAGGAAAGTAGTGGGGAAAGTTGTATACCATGAATCTAGGACGTGGTTCAAAGAGGAAAGGAATGGGGGAAAGTAGTGGGAAAGGTTGTATAGCATGAATCTAGGACGTGGTTCAAAAAGGAAAGGAAGGGGGAAAGTTGTATCGCATGAATCTAAGACATGGTTCAAAGAGGACAGGAATGGGGGAAAGTAGTGGGGAAAGAGGACAGGACGTGGTTCACAGAGGAAAGGAAGTGGGGAAAGTACTAGTATAGACTGGCTATCTAGCACCTACGTTGGTCGAAAAGGGAAAACAATGACAAACGCAGTACGCACATACGCGTAATGAACTAATCTTTTGTTTTGGGGGACAAGGCTGTAGAGTTTGAGCAGGACTAGATTTGATGCGCTCACATAGGGAAAGGTGTCTAAAGATAACAAAACTGGGACCAACACAAATATGCTCCTTGGTTGTTTGTTCTTTGTTGTAACAGACTGTGCATCACCCCCGTACATCAGTAGATGCACATGGTGCTGGTGCATCCACTGTCCCGTGCAACTCTTTAGCTGTTGTTAATCTAAGGCCCTGTTTGGTTAAAAACTCCCTAGTCCCTACCTGCTTGGTTCCAGGGACTAAACATGGACTAGAGGTTATTAAATGACATGCTAAAAGACCATGTTACCCCTAGTAATGAACTAATAGAGACAAGGTGCGATGCATGGCAGGGGCAACTATTGGAAAAAGTCCCAAAAAGACTCCCCCTCGGGGTCTTCTTTCTTTAGTCCCAAATGCCCACTTTTAGTCCCTAAAAGTCCCTCCTATTTGGTTTAGATGGGACCGACACGGAGTTTTTTAGTCCCTCCACCAAAATGTTCCTGTAAACTAGCACCCTCTAATAATAACGCTGGAAAATTGATGCAATGCCATAGTTAAAAGCAAATTACATGTTTAACGAATTTTATTGTTAATATAATCTCTCTGTTAATATTAGTCAATGCCACCATTTGAGTAATGCTATTGTATTGCTTTCTTTCCCATTTAGATAAGGTAGATGCTTCTTTTTGTTGGCTTCTGTGTCATCCACCGTTATTGACCACTAGTTGTTTCCTTTGCACCTCTGTGTAAACAGGGTTATCTACTTCACCTCGTTGCCATTGTGACCGTTTGTTGCACTGCACAAAACACTTTTGTTTTAAGAGTGTTTTGTGCAGTTCAACCAAAATGTCACACCGACAACATTGGTTTATTGCTTGATCTTAGTGGAACTACACAAGAGGAGATCTTACTTCCAATCCGTGTTGGCAAATTTGGTTTAGATCTTCTTCTTGTGAGTTGTTTGAATTCTGCATCATGAGAGGTCAGTACTAGCCTTCTGTCACATGATTCTGCAGTGTGCTTTCATATGTTGTGCTACTTGTATGGTAATGTTGCTTGATTTTAGTGAACTGCACAAATGGAGACAAGACTTCCAATCCGTATGTGCACCGCAATATCCCATTGAGGTAAGATAAGGATATTTCACAATTGTTGGCCTGTATTTTGCCAATTTCATCAGAAAATTAATGTCATTGTTTAGTGTTATACTTGTGCAACCTAATTGACATGCCAAATCTTACATTGAAGGCGATGCTTGTTTGTTATTGAACCAATTGATGAAGGGGAAGAACAAGCGGAAGAAAAACAAAAATCAACTCCTGGTGCTGTAATGAAGCACTGCAACTGTGATGACACAAGTAATGATATAGTTTTGCATCTTAATTTATTGCTCTGGCTGGAACGATCAATTGTTTTGCCACTGATTTGATGCCACTCTTAATGTAATACGTAATTATCTCTACTTGTGCAAACAAGGATCTTCTTTGAAGATACCATATATTTTAGTGGAACTGCACAAGAAGATGTTGGAAACATTAATCTAATCAAGGAGTATATAGTAAGCATGGCCACCATAGTAGATAGCAACAGATGGTTCCAGAGAAGTACTTCATCTGTATGCTCTACACAATAAGCCTCCTGACAAAGGTTGGTACTCGCCCACTAATTTCATCCATATGATTGAGCTTTGTCATCTCTATTGGTGTTGTGCTACTGTTTAGATACTGTCATCAAAAAGTGGTATTGTCCTTGAGAAGTGCTTCATCTGTGCTGTTTTAAATATTTCCTATCCTTTTTCGAGCAAACAGGGATGCTAGCATTTAGTTATCCTCTTGTCTTTGCACCACAGGATCATCCTCCTCTGAAGAAGAAAATGGAGTACATGAAGTGACTAGTTCCGATTATGCCAGGATGAAGAAGCCCTGTCTATCTTCTCATCAGAATGAGCAGTTGAAGGATGGTTACATTACCCCCCACAAGACCAAACTAACTTTAGCTCAGAAGGACTGACAAATCTCCATTTTTCTTACTGTGATGCGCGAGTACCATGTTGTTCTAGGATTCTTTGTGGTGAGTTCCATTTTTCTAAAAGTGTGCTCTACATGGACCATGTCGGTGCCTGTTTAAATTGTTAATTCATAGTACAATTTGCTTTATACTAATCACTTTTTTTGTATTTGTGCAAACAGGGTGCTCAGCTTGATTTCAATGGGAACTGCACAAAATGTTCATGAATACATCGAATCATTCATTTCCACCACAAGAAAGGAGGTGCCGATAAGTTCAAGGTGTTGCAACATATAAGGGAGAAATCATACAAGCTACGCGCGAATTTGGTTGATTTTGGTGGAACTGCACAAAAGAACAGCTGGTTTATTTAGCACGAGGTGCCATGTCAATGTCCGAACTGATGGAAAACCCTGCCCATTCCACAATCATAGGCATTTGATATTTTGGAATGGGAAAACCTTGTCAAATTTTGCTGAATGATTTTAGCAAGAAGACATGCGTTTGATATTTTCGAATGGGACGCCCTTTGCTGTCAGCAGCGTCGATCCATTTTTTATTTATTCTTTAGTTGTGAAGTAAATATTGGCTCTGACATGTGAATCATTGAGATGCATAATCATCGATTGTTTTGAATGTTCTCTATGAATTGCCAGGCCTGTGTGTTTGTTTGCAATGTACGGGAACGCTAAAAAGCTGCTCAAACTCTTTGTACTCCTTCTATTCCTTTTTACTTCGCACATTGTGAAAGTACATACTTTTTTCTATACGATTGGTCAAAGTAGAGATACTTTGACTGCAGACAAAACTTGTATGCAGACTAGAAAGGACCGGATGGAGTACATGTGAAACTGGTGCAAACAAGGTGGTCACCCTGGGAATAATGCTAGTACATATTGTTTTGCATGTTCATCTAATGCCAGTGATACAAGAATTCGAACTAATCGAAATAAATTCATTCATACACGGTCGGATTTCATATAAACATGCCGGATTTCATTACATTTCATACATTCTTCAACTAAAAAGGGGTGCGCTGGAGGTATAATTAATTAACTGAAGCTACCCACATGTGTCCTGTTGAGCCGAACAGAAGCTTCAGTGACTTAACTGAAGGTGCTGGTGCGTAACTGACATGTGGCCCAGATGCCTGTTGGGCCCACGTGTCAGCCAGCCAACTGCACCAGCAGTTAAGTAGAAGCAGCGTCCTTCTCCAACATAGCTCTCCGACTCCACGTCGCCGCCAAGAAGCTAACAGGCTGTCAGTGGTCAACCTGCCTAGCTTGGCTTCAATCGAGGGTAGCAGCGGTGGCCTTACTTGGACCCGAGCAGCGGCGACCTACCGTGTTCTACTCTTCCTCGTTTTCTGTGTGTGTAAGTGCACCTAGTGCCCCTTAGTGATTTTGGTGTATTGAAGACTTATAAGCTAAGGGACTGATGCGTTTGTGAGTGTACACAGGTCTATAAGTCTATGAGGAGTTTGATATTTATAGTGAAAGTCGACCCCTAAAAATGAAGTTCTTTGACTGAAGACTTTGGATTTCTGGAGACTTTCTGAAGACTTTAAAAGTGAAGAAATTGGTGTGACCTTGAAGACTTAGTATTCATTCGAGGAACATGGAGCGTGAAGATTTTTGTTTTCGTAGTTTCATTTTCTCTTTCTTGAGTCATAGGAAACACCGTACTCTTAAAGGGGGGTCGAGGAAATACTAAGGAAAATTTTCCATGTGATGCTCAACTCAAAATCCTACACCTACCAATCCCTTCGAGTGAAGCCATTGGAAATCTCATACAGTTCAGTCATATTCTTCAGTGACAGAGACGAAGTTATTCTAGTCTCTGAGGAATTCGCTAGTGCGGATTACCTACACCATGAGGAACATGATAGCCCTGAGGAATTTGATATTCAAAATTCCGACCGTTGCTGTGCTATGCGCCAGCTGTCCCAAAATATCTACCCGCCTAACGGTCATATCATTGAAGGACATTTATGTCTTATCATGTCAGGCTACTCCCTAGGCTATAAATAGCCGCCCCCTACAACCACTAGCTGGTTGGCTGCTCCGAGAGAAACTGACACTTGTCATTTGAGAGCATCCCATCCTCCGAGGACTTTGAGTGAAAATCATCAAGTGAGGAAAACCCAAACCCAAACACCTACAAACCCAAAGTTATTGAGCATCACTGAAGAGATTGATCCTGCGTGGATCCGACACTTTTTACCTTTGAAGACTGTGCATCTTCCAAACGGTTAGGCGTCATGGTCTAGAGCATCCAAGAGGAAATTGTGGATCGCCGAGTGACCGAGTCTGTGAAGGTTTGGAAGTCACCTGAAGACTTACCACAAGTGATTGGGCGAGGTCTATGTGACCTTATGTAGGATCGAAAGTATGTCTAGAGGGGGGTGATTAGACTACTTAACCAAATAAAAATCTAGCCTTTTCCCAATTTTAGTTCTTGGTAGATTTTAGCAACATAGCACAAGTCAAGCAATCAACCTACACATGCAATTCTAAGAGTATAGCAGCAGAATGTAAAACAATTGCATATGAAGGTAAAGAGATGAGTTTGAGGGAGCAAACGCAATGTTGACACGGAGATTTTTTATATTCGTGGTTCCGATAGGTGGTGCTATCGTACATCCATGTTGATGGAGACTTCAACCCATGAAGGGTAACGGTTGCGCGAGTCCATGGAGGGCTCCACCCACGAAGGGTCCACGAAGAAGCAACCTTGGCCGTCGCCCACGAAGGACTTGCCTCACTAGGGTAGATCTTCATGAAGTAGGCGATCTCCTTTCCCTTACAAACTCCTTGGTTTAACTCCACAATCTTGTCGGAGGCTCCCAAGTGACATGTAGCCAATCTAGGAGACACCACTCTCCCAGAAGTAACAAATGGTGTGTTGATGATGAACTCCTTGCTCTTGTGCTTCAAATTATAGTCTCCCCAAAACTTAACTCTCTCTCATAGGATTGGATTTGGTAGAAAGAAGATTTGAGTGGAAAGCAACTTGGGGAAGGCTAGAGATCAAGATTTATGTGGTTGGAATGGAATATCTTGACCTCAACACAAGTGTAGGTGGTTCTCTCCCAGAAAATATGTATTGGAAGTGTAGGCATGTTCTGATGGCTCTCTCCACGAATGAAGAGTGGGTGGAGGGGTACAAATAGCTTCCACACAAAATCTAACCGTTACACACAAATCACCAAACTCGGTGGGACCGAATCATGAAACTCGGTCAGAATGATTTAGTTCAAAATGTGAACGTTAGGATTCTCGGTGGGACCGACATGTCAACTTGGTGGGACCAATTTCGTTAGGGTTAGGGCATAACTTAATCTCGGTGAGACCGATTACACAAACTCGGTGAGACCGATTTTGGTAATGGACTAACAGAGAGTTGGTCAGGCAAACTTGGTGGGACCGATTCGCTCATCTCGGTTGGACCAAAGTGTTATGAAAGGGAAACAGAGAGTTTACATTGCAATCTCAGTGGGACTGATCGCTCATCTCAGTTTGACCGAAATGTTACGAAGGGAAACAGAGAGATTACAATCCCATCTCGGTGAGACCGAGGTCCCTATCGGTGAGACCGAAAAGACTAGGGTTTCTTGCAGTGGCTATGACAACTGAACTCGGTGGTGCCGGATAGAAAGAATCTGTGGGGCCAAGTTGGATATTTGGTGTGGGACATATGTGGATATGAGAAAGTAGTGGAGGGTTTTGGAGCATATCACTAAGCATAATGAGCAAGCACCTCATTAAGCAACACCTCGTCCCTTCTTAATAGTATTGGCTTTTCCTATAGACTCAATGTGATCTTGGATCACTAAAATAGAAAATGTAGAGTCTTGTGCTTTGAGCTTGAGCCAATCTTTTATCCTTAGCATTTTGAAGGGTCCACTTTCTAATGCATGCCATGCCAACCATTGAGCTTTCCTGAAATATTCATCTTGGAATAGCATTAGCTCAATGATCTATATGTTGTTAGGAATTACCAAAACCAGCCAGGGATAGTTACACTTTCAATCTCCCCCTTTTTGGTAATTGATGACAACATATAGATCAAAGCTTCGACAAATGATAAATAAGATTGAAAAGACATCATCGCTTTGATAAGTATGTGATAAGCAAGAGCTCCCCCTAAATTTGTGCATTATTTAAAATTTCTTTCGAATGCAAATGCACAATCAATTAGGATCATGGGTTACTCTTCCATGTCACATACATCTTGGTGGAGCGCTCAAAATGATAGAGATTAAAAGCATGCACTCATCACCAAGCAAGTGAATGATCATATAAGGAATGTAAAGGATAGCATCATTCAACCAAACATTAATGTAGCATATGATCAACAACATGATCAACAAGTATCTCACAAGTAGCTCATACAAGCACACAATAAAGTTTCAAACAAACCAAATAAGTGTAAAGAGAGATAAAAATCAACAATCTCTCTTTCTCTCTCTCTCTATTGAAGCCTGTGATCTATACATTTTTCTCCCCCTTTGGCAACAAGTTACCAAAAAGTTCAAAAATGCATAGTGCTAAACGACTCTCAGGCTTGATCTTCTGGAGGTGGTGTAGTGAGAACTCTAAGGACGAAGGCTTCTGATGAAGTAGTTGAAGCTGATGGAGTGGGTGCTAGAGGTGGCACTAGAGCTGTGGCTGCGGGTGCTGACACTGAAGCTCGAGTATCTATCACAGGCACTGCAGCAGACCTAGGACCTCACGCACTCTCTTGAAAGCATCAGTGGTAGACTTGCCCTTCTTCTCCTCTACTTCCTCCTACCTGCTCAACTGCAGTTTGGATCTCAGTTACCTTCACATCTAGATCATAGAATTTCTGCTCAACGATCCTCTCCAAACTCTCCTGGTTCTTAGTCGGGGTGGACAAGCCCTTCTCAATCCTCAAGGTGGATTGGATCAGATATCCAAGTTGATCTTGTTTGGATTTCAAGAACACTTGAGATGCCTCTTCAATACTTGGAATCTTTGCAGCTTTCTCTGCTCTTGCCTTCTCTCTCTTCTCATGTGCTTGAGCTGAAGATGTTTCATTTTCATCCATCACCACGGTGTTGTCTTCAAATTTAGGATATATGGGCAGGTGATCCTTATCCAAAAGATATGTGCCTGCGCCCATCTTTGAGTTAATGAGCTCCTTAATTTGTGGGGCATACCCACAACTTCTCTTCTGGTCAATAGCAGTCCTCTTGATTGTCTCAACAATCAAACTCATGACCTTGAACTTCTGTGGGACATCAAATATGTGCAGAAAGTTTATAGCATGTCCTCTGATCATCTTGTGATCACCTGACTTGGGTAGTAGTGTGTGCCTCAGAATCCAGTTTATGGTAGGCAGACCAGACAACAAGTAGTGGACAGATCCAAACTTGTGTGTATCCAAAGCAACATCTGGGATCTCTTTATACATGTTGGCCATTGTGTTGTGGTCTTTCTTCTTCTCAGCATATACATCCAAGTCATCCTCACTTTCTTTTAGGGCATTGATCAACTGAGTCCATTCATCAACAGACGACTGGTACCTGGTACCCTCAGACATCCAAACAATCTTCCCATCTGGATAGAAATGGGCAGTGGAGTAGAACTGCATGATCAGCTCATCATTCCACTTGGTGAGCTTTTGTGCAACAAATTCATCAACTCCACATGCCTTAAAACTGGCATACACTCCAGGATAGTGATCTTCATTCTTCTAGATGTACTCCTAGTCTACCCATCTCATATCACGCACAATGGGCTTCTTGTCAAGCAACACTGTCTCATAGAAGTCCTGCTGTTCCTTAGTGTGAAACATGTAGTCCACATCAGTTCTTCTCCTGATAGCATATGGATCAGATTCTCTCCATAGTCTCAATCCTGCATCCTTCCTGATTTTCATGTTTTCTGCAACTGGATGTGCATCATTGTGGTCAGAGATCTTGGGTTTTAGCTTCCTTAGCACTTGAGTTTCATTTTCTTTAGCAGCTTCAGGCACTTGGGCCTTATTCTTTTCCTCAGCAGAACTGTTTCTT
Source organism: Triticum aestivum (assembly GCF_018294505.1). Classification (NCBI taxonomy): domain Eukaryota; kingdom Viridiplantae; phylum Streptophyta; class Magnoliopsida; order Poales; family Poaceae; genus Triticum; species Triticum aestivum. The sequence goes on along the minus strand of NC_057800.1, from coordinate 335,915,984 downwards.
GTGCTTCTCTTGGGCTTTTGAGCTGGAGCAGTTGCCTTGGAAGCAGCTTTGGGCTTAGATAGAGCAGCCCCTGATCTGATTGCATCTCCCATGAGCTTTTGAGCTTTGGGTGCTAGTGCAGCATCCTCTTCCTCTTCATCATCATCTCTCACAATTGATGATCTGCCAAGAACTCTGGCAGTGGTCTTCTTGACCCTTTCCTTCCTTTTCTTGCCTTCTCCAACTGCCTCTTTAGATGGCTTTGAGATTTCAGCAGTGGATGCTCTGGCCTTAGACATGGGGACTCTCTTTGTTGGTGCCTTCTTATGCATCCATGGCTTGACTACAGCAGATGAGCCATACTCCTTTTTCAGCACCTTTTTCTTGGAGCTGACTTTTTCCTCAACAGCCACATAATCCTCATCCTCTGAATCTGAGGTCTTCTTCTTTCTTGTTCTGGTGGCTGCCTTTGGCAAGTTACTTGGTGTGCTCCTTCTGCCATCATCTGATGAACTGGAGGGACTAGTGCCCTCACTTAGTTGAACCTGCTCCTCAGACTTGTTGTAGCTATCACTTTGGTCAGACATCATGCAGGAAAACTGTCAGCAGACCCTGTGAATAGATTATAGATGAGGTAGAGTAGATGAGCATCACAAAATACAGGAGTTTTGCAAAACACTTGACTCAAAAACTTAGTTTTCGTTCTTCACAGAAAGCATTTCGGATCTACCGATTTGTAAACTCGGTGATACCGAAGCAGTTTTTTGGAACCTAAACTAGTGAACTCAGTCAGACCGAGTCACAGTTCGGTGGCACCGAGACTTCTAGGGTTTCACGAAGAATTGAACTCGGTCACACCGATTTGCAATTTTCGGTCAGACCGAAAACGTGTGTGATCTGGCCTAAGCCAAAATCGGTGAGACCGATTTCTACAACTCGGTCGGTCAGAGATGAATTTGGCGGAGACCTAACCCTAAATTTTCAAATCAAAACTAATCTACAGGATGTTTTCGCTGGACAGGATGATTTCAATCGTGGCAAAGATCATGGCAAAGCAATGTGCTAAGAATCAGAGTTATGGATTAGCACAAAGATCAAGTTCAAGAATAGAGTTATCTGCTCCTTATACTCCTCAGCGAAATGGTGTCGTGGAGCGCAAGAACAGGACTCTTGTTGAGATGGCCCGCACTATGCTTGATGAGTACAAGACGCTTCCTCGCTTCTGGCCTGAGGCAATTCATACTGCGTGCCACATCATCAATAGGGTATATCTTCACAAATTCTTCAAGAAGACAACATATGAACTTCTCACTGACAAGAAACCCAATGTGAGTTATTTCAAAGTATTCGGTGCTAAATGTTGGATTAGAGATCCTCATCACAGTTCTAAAATTGCACCGAAAGCACATAAAGGTTTTATGCTCGGTTATGGTAAGGACTCGCACACCTACAGAGTCTTCAACACCTGTCATCACAAGGTTGTTGAAACTGTAGATGTGCAGTTCGATGAGACTAATTGATGCGGAGCATCCCACGTTCATCCCCATGTACACTCCGACTACTCCCCAAGCCCTAAGGATACATAAGATGAGACCTCGACGATGCGCCATTGGACACAAGGTGAATTCACTCCTCTTCGAACCGTCCCTTTCCGCATGTGAGACAAGGCTACTACCTCATGCATGGACCTTGCATATACTCAGGTACAATCGAGATGATCATGGAGAATCCAAGGATCAAGGCCAAGCATGGAAGAGAAGACGGAAGAAAGGAGAAGAAGACGGAGCTGCGGCTGAAGCTAGCCCGGACATCCGGACCGCCATCCGGATCATCCGGACCCAGCCGGATCATCCGGGTCCCCCTCCGGATCGTCCGAGTAACTGCGCCGAAGACACCCGAAGGCTTCCACCGAAGCCGAATCATCCGGGACTCCATCCGGATCATCCGGACCCCCGACGCCCAGATCATCCGGGCCACCTTCCGGATCATCTGGACCTTGCCTGCGCGCATGACTTGGGCCGAGGCTCGTGTACCCCTTCGCCCCTCACTTACCCCTTCGTGGCTTAGCACTATAAATAGACCTCCTCCTCCCCACTTTGAGGGTAAGCGTTGATTTAGCTCAAGTTAGAGATAGAGCCTCGCTCATCCATCGGATCTCCTCCTCGTGAGAGACCGCGGCCTCTTCGGAGTAGATTCTATCGGATTCAAGACCCCCTCGTGGGAAGATCCCTTTGTGGATTCAAGGCCTCCTTCTGAGAAGATCGGTTACCTTTGTATCCTTACCTTTGTTGACTTTGGATCTCGTGTATCTCTTTGTGTTCTTCGATCTAGCACTTGTGTGACCGATTCCTTGTTGGTTGAGTGTTTTCCCTCGTTCCTCCCCGTGATTTCCTCGTGTTCTTCCGCTCGTTCTTTGTGTCTCCCCGTAGGATCCACTCCAAACGTGAAAGATCGACGCTATAGGGTTCCACCCTACATCATCATGGTATCATGAGCCACGTTGATCATGTTTTTGGAGCCCCTACCCCGTGTTTTCTAGCTTGATTTTGTTGTTTTCGTCCTAAATCCGAAAATCCCCACCAAAAAATAGCCCCAAATTTTTTTGTGATTTGTTGGTTTGATGGTGTTTTGTTGATTTTGATCCGTGGATTTGCTTGGTTTCAAGTGGATCTAGCATTTCCCCAAGTTTCCCCACCTTCCATCCACGAAATCTCGTCAATTTTGACCCCAAAATCCCCAAATTCCGCCCAAAAATTCGTCCCCGAGAAGAAATCCCGAGCAGTTTGACCTGCCCGGATCATCCGGACCTTCTCCCGGATCATCCGGACATCTCCCGGATCAGCTGGACCCTCTCCCGGACGTCCGGATACCCCACGCACCCAGAAAACAGAACCGGAGCTGACGAACCCGGATCATCCGGCTGTACACCTGGATCATCCGGACCTAGCCCGGATCATCCGGACCTCCTCCCGGATGTCCGTTAACCCTGAAACTGACACGGCTGAAATTTTGTTTTGGTCATAACTAATTCATCCGGAGTCCGTTTTTGACGTTCTTTAGCTCGTTTTGAAGCTATTGACATACCCCATCCCACAAAAATACCACCAACACCATTTGACACCATCAAATTTTCGGGATTTTGGCATCTTTGCCTAGGGCTTCCACCATATCATCCGCATAGCCACCACCGACTTCCGCAACCTAACCCATTTTGTTCCCCATAGCATATGTGGTTGTTTGAGTTGTGAGTAGAGTCTCCTAAGGTGTTTCGGCTAGTTAGGGACAATTGCTTCTTCATCAACCACCACCACCACTTCCGCATAGGCATGCCCACCATACACTTCCGCCACCCAACTTAACCCAATTGTTGTTTGAGCTTGTTCGAGTTGTGGCTTGTGTCTCCTAAGGTGTTTCGGCTACTTAGGGACGGCAACTTCAACTTCGACACATGTATAGCCCATCAATTCACTTCCACATTTCCAAGTGCAAACCACCACCGCATTTCCGCTACCACCATTTTGACATTTGACGTGTGAGATTTTGAGTTCGCGGTTTTTCCGTTTCCTAAGGTGTTTCGGCTACTTAGGGACGAGTCTCCATCATCTTGGTATCTACATCAAGAACACCGCTACTCATCATCATCGGACGGTAACCTCCATATCATCTTGGTATCATGGTATCCCTCCATTGTATATTCCCTTGCTATTGCATTGTTAACCCCTAGCCTTACTTTTGCGTCGCTTGCCTATCGAGACTAGCCATTTGAGTATTGCCGGCAATGTTACTTGTGCACATTAGTGATCATACTTCCCATAGCATACATACCATATCATCGTGGTACATATATTGCTATCATATCTTGTGTCACAAGTTTGTTCCCGCATATACACAATTGCTATCTTGGTTTGTGCATTGTGCAAAGTGGCCATAGAAAAAAAAGCTTTTAAGCAAAAGAGAAAGAGAGCAAAGAAGCTTGTAAGCAAGTGCCATAGCATCATACCACATTGCATATAAGATTGTCATATCCGATCATCTTGGATCATCTTGAGAGAAACACCGGGAACCATACATACATAGCATACTTGGGATAGAAGTTTATCCATTTTGCATCTTATAGGTTGTGCACAAGTGTCGTATCCGCCTATTGAGCAATCGCGCTAGCGTCTCTCTTGAGTTGTGCAACACGAGCGTTTTCCGTGGATTCCACATTTTGTGCTCATTCCTTGGTTGCACGACCCCATTTATCTATCCGTGTGCCTTCCATATTGCTAATGGTCTACTTGTTTCACTTGCGAATTTGTGAATCTCTTTCAACATTATTGACTCTTGCTAACATTTTGCATTAAATTTTTGTGCCACTATCCTCACCGAGCTCCACTATAAGCTTTACTTGTGTAGGTGTGAGAACCGACAAGGATTGGTACCAATAATGCTATTTCATTGTCCGCATTTGAGTGAACTTGATTCATTGTCAACATCGGTCAAGGTACATTGGTATAAGTTCTTCTCTTTCTCCCACTCATATTTGCTCGAGTCTTGTGATGGATAGGCAAGGCATTCCTCTCCGGTCCTCGACAATAACGACGGCGTGAACAACTACATAACCAAAGCGTCTATCTTCAATCTACAATGACAAGTGCAAGGCACACAATCAAGATCGCGAGAGCGCGTTGAGAACATCTCCATCGACATTCATCACTCCAAAGCAAGGAGAAGGGACTACTTCGACAAGAAGCTTGCCGCACATAAAGAGGAGCAAGATGCAAGGATGGAGGAGATTAGGGCCTTGATCAAGTCTTCTTCCACTTCATCATCCTCAAGACGACGATGTTCAAGCCACAAGTCTTCGGAGCGCGAAAAAGATGCAAGTGCAAATCGTCCTCGTCCACATCTACATGGCGATCACCATCACGTTCGTGATCAACATCGTCATGAAGGGCAAGTCACCTCCAAGCATCATGTGCACGACGACGACGAACGCCTTCGAGCTCAAGCGCGACAACGACACCATCATCATGAAGATGCTCCACAAGCACAAATGCACAAGTCCCAACACGCCAAGTCGAAGCTTCATGAGCATAAAAGAAGACCGCGAGACGACCACCACCAAGACGGCGCTACGGCTACATCAACCACTTCGGCATCTTCGCCAAGTGTTCTCAAGGCATCTTCGCCTTTGGACGTACGGCATCTTCGCCTACTTCCCACGAGTACGCCTACAATGACTTCATCAAGTCCAAGGCGACTACCTACGAGCGAGGGTGATACTTCCATCTTCGGAAGCCCCCCAAGGAAGATGGCCGAGCATGGGAAACTCCCTTCGGTCATGGACACGAGCTACGAGGTGCCACATCATATGGACCTCCCACACCAAGACGGTGACAAGACGGTTGAGTAAGGGCCATCCCCTTCGACCACGGCGACAAGCGCGAACCTCTTCAACACCATGAAGACGGCGCCCACATTGGACTCATACTCCGATTCAAGCTACGCGACCGCGCATGGAGACATTTGCACCTACACCTCTCCGACACCCACATATGAAGAGATGCCCAAAGTGCCATGTGAGGAGAGCCACCACCCCATGAGTGACTCCACCATACATGACATTGAGAGCATTTCCTATGAGAGGATGAGTGTGACCACCACTAGCCCCACACATGAGAGCATGCAACACATCCTATGTGAGGTTGAGAGCCATTTGAGTGACTCCACCTACCATACGAGTGAGAGCATCCTTGAGGGAGTGAGTGAGCCACAACACTTAGTGAGTGAGGTAGTTGACACAGCATGTGAGGCCACTATGATTTCTAACGACTTAACCTCTACTCCTAGTGTGTTTTCTTCTTTGGTGCTAGGTCTCCTACATGACGACATGCCTATCCTCGACGAGTCCATCCCTCCAATGGAAATACCGATGGCCATGGTGGACAATGATGCACCCCCCACATGGTTCCATCAAGATGAAGATGACAATGATTGGATCTTTGACACCTCACCTACAACACATGAGCGATGCTCCAAGGGTAACATAGGTGATGGTGCTTCTCTTGTCCCACTAGTGGACTCTCTTGACATTGATTGCTCCCATGATGTTAACCCACCTATTGCCATGCTTCATGCTAGTGAAACTTCTTCATGTCTTGACTTACCTATTTATGATGAATATGATGATGAGCATGTTGAGTTGCCTAGTTGTGATGCTATGCTCCATAGGATAACTTGTGAAAATTCTATTGGTCACATTATGCTTGACAATCCATTGAACTTGTCATATGCTATGAGTGAGATCTCCCATATTGCTTCATTTCAATCTCAACATAGTAACTATGCATGCCCCATTAAGATCAATCCCATTTGCACTTATGGCATAGATGACGAGATGATGGTCATTTGCTTTTGCTTCTCTTGTGATGATATTGCCATGCTTCCTTTACATGATTTGTGCAATTCATCTACTATGTCATGCCATGATCACATTGTTTCCAATATGCATTGTTTTGGATGTTGTCAATATTCTCCATGTGATGTTGCTACTCATGCTCATGAGGAGACCCCCATAGTTTCCTCATACATATTAGGAGATCTTGATGCATTTCATACTTTGCATGATTCCCATGATTGCTTGCACCATATGCATTCCATGAATAACAATGCTCTAGATATTTCTCATGATGCATTACACAATTTGAGTCTCCATTATGCGATACATAACAACAAACCTCTGATGATGGATGACATGTTTCTATATCACGCATCTCATTTATTTGAGCATTGGCTATTTAGTACTAACCGACACATGCACGTGCGCATCATGATGGATGATGTGTACATATACCATGCACACACAATTTTCTCTTTGTCTTTGTTTTGTGTAGGTACTTATGAACACTCGTCAACCTCACAATCCCATGAGTTGACGAAACGAGCTCTTGAGAGCAACAATGACTTGGGATCCCGTGGACTATCCTTACCACCGTTCCTTTCGCGCAAGGACTATGCGCACCTCTTCTACTTGGCTCTCATACGGCTATGGGCTATATACCATTTGTCCCCTTATGCCCATACTATTGTGTTCCCTTTGCATGTTATGCTTGCTCCTATGCCTTTGCCATGCAATTGTGACCCTTGCTTGCATCTACCCATGATTCACCATTATGATATCCCTATGTGTATTTGCATGCTTGGTGGAGATCCTTGTTGCTTTTTCCATGTTTATCATGTGCCCCATGCTATTGTTGATAGTTGTGTTGGGAGAGTCATGATGCCCCATTGCTATTCACATATGGTCTCTCGCCAATACATTGATGATATTTTGCTCATATTTTGCTTTCATGTTTGTGCTATGTCATGTCCATTATTCATGTCCACTATTTGCACACATGACATGCTTGCCATGATTCCTTCTAGTATGTTGCATCTTCGCACTACTAGCTTGCTTGACTTGATCACTATGATTGCTTGCTATATTGCATCACCCATGTTCCACTATTACTTGCTTTCTTGGGTTGATGACATATATGCTCATGCCTCTCACATGATATATCTTGATCAGTGTCTCTTGTGTCCATTAGTTGCCTCTTTCATATCCACTTGTATTGAGTGCAACCATACTATGCTTGTTGATCTTGGAGACTTGGACACCTTACTTGTGATGAATGCTTGTTTGATTGAGCCTATTGCACTTGGTTGTTCTTGCATCATATGCCTCCATACTATGACACGCTCCCTTGTACTTTCTTATGATGAGCATGATGCATACACTTGTTGGGTATCTTACCACTCGAATGATAGGTTTTGCATTTCCGCTAACCTCATTTGTTTTTCCGAGTGTTTCTCATGTTCTTTCATTTTGGAGGTTTCACAAGGCGATGCCATTATGCGACAACTTGGTCATGCGAAGGCATACACGATGTGCAACACCAACATTTGCGAGAATCTACTAAAGGTGAACTCCTTCTCTTTGAGCCATCCTCAATTACGCATATTGGATGGGTCACTCTTTCATTGTTGTTTCCTTCTTGTTGTCTACATGATACATCTCGTGAACGGAGGAACGACATTGGAGATTGGCTACATGGACCTTCACATTGAGGAGCGCTCGCACTTATTGGATGCACCTTCGGTCTTCCACCCATGCCTTAACATCGAGCTTTGGTACACCAACACCTCCATATTTGTTGATTGTGCTCATAAATGTCATGCTCGATGGACATATCATACTCACCACAAGTTTGCAACCCATGCATGGATCGAATCATATTATGATTGCCTTGTTGCATCTTGTATTACCATGTCATCCATGATATATGAGCTTGTTCACTTCCTTAGCAAATTTGTTGTGATCTTCCTTGATGGCATATTCATACATCATGATCATATTGCCCACCATCAATTGCATGATAACATACACATGTTGAGCATCCATTGCCATATTCATGCTATTGATAAACCGTCTCTCTATGACATCATTTTGCATCGTGGTTGCATTGATCATATTTTACAACACATTTGTGTGCACAATGATTGCATTTCCTCCCATTAATGATTTGCATCTCATTCTAGATCATCTTGATAAGCTTCATGCGCTTTGTCATGCAATATCTTGCCGCACGGACTCATTCTTACATGATGGACATTTTGTGTGCGCTAACCATTGTATTTCCGAGTGTCGCTTGTGTTTGCTCATTTTGCATGTACCACATACCGGAGACACCTGGGAGTACTTGGATTGTGCAATGCCTTCAACTTCGTCCAACTACAAGTCCGTCCACGACAACCGTTTCCATGGTGATGAGGATCACGATCCGAGGTCGGATCTTTCACAAGGGGGGGGGAGATGATGCGGAGCATCCCACGTTCATCCCCATGTACACTCCGACTACTCCCCAAGCCCTAAGGATACATAAGATGAGACCTCGATGATGCGCCATTGGACACAAGGTGAATTCACTCCTCTTCGAACCGTCCCTTTCCGCATGTGAGACATGGCTACTACCTCATGCATGGACCTTGCATATACTCAGGTACAATCGAGATGATCATGGAGAATCCAAGGATCAAGGCCAAGCATGGAAGAGAAGACGGAAGAAAGGAGAAGAAGACGGAGCTGCGGTTGAAGCTAGCCCGGACATCCGGACCGCCATCCGGATCATCCGGACCCAGCCGGATCATCCGGGTCCCCCTCCGGATCGTCCGGGTAACTGCGCCGAAGACACCCGAAGGCTTCCACCGAAGCCGGATCATCCGGGACTCCATTCGGATCATCCGGACCCCCGATGCCCGGATCATCCGGGCCACCTTCCGGATCATCCGGACCTTGCCTGCGCGCATGACTTGGGCCGAGGCCCGTGTACCCCTTCGCCCCTCACTTACCCCTTCCTGGCTTAGCACTATAAATAGACCTCCTCCTCCCCACTTTGAGGGTAAGCGTTGATTTAGCTCAAGTTAGAGATAGAGCCTCGCTCATCCATCGGATCTCCTCCTCGTGAGAGACCGCGGCCTCTTCGGAGTAGATCCTATCGGATTCAAGACCCCCTCGTGGGAAGATCCCTTTGTGGATTCAAGGCCTCCTCACGGAGAAGATCGGTTACCTTTGTATCCTTACCTTTGTTGACTTTGGATCTCATGTATCTCTTTGTGTTCTTCGATCTAGCACTTGTGTGACCGATTCCTTGTTGGTTGAGTGTTTTCCCTCGTTCCTCCCCGTGATTTCCTCATGTTCTTCCGCTCGTTATTCGTGTCTCCCCGTAGGATCCACTCCAAACGTGAAAGATCGACGCTATAGGGTTCCACCCTACATCACTAATGGCTCAAAAAGAGAGCACCTACCTCCTGTGACAGATGAAATACCTCCTGAGGAATCTATTAAGTTCAAGGCTATTGAGGATGTCCTTCCTACTAAAGAATCTGTTGAAGAAGTCATTCGAGAACATGAAGAACGTCATGCTGATGCACCTGAGGAAAATGGTGCTGGAGAAAATACTGATCAAATTCCTCAACGACAGCCTGCTCATCCTCGCGTGGAAAATGAAGTGTAGATTGAGAAAATCAATAGCAACATCAACATTCCAGGTCCTCTCACACGCTCAAGAGCTTCACATTTATCTAACTTTTGTGGGCACTTTGCTTTTGTCTCTATCACAGAGCCCACTAAGGTAGATGAAGCATTTCTGGAGCCTGAGTGGATTCAAGCTATGCAAGAGGAATTACCTCAATTCGAGCTCAACAACGTCTGGGAACTGGTCAAACGTCCAGATCCTCGCAAGCACAATATCATCGGCACAAAGTGGATCTACCGCAACAAGTAAGATGAAAATGGCCTTGTGGTGAGGAATAAGGCACGGCTTGTAGCTCAAGGCTACACACAGGTTGAAGGAATTGATTTCGATAAAACTTTTGCACCTGTTGCTAGACTTGAAGCTATTCGCATATTACTTGCTTATGCTAACCACCATGATATCATCTTATATCAAATGGATGTGAAAAGTGCATTCCTCAATGGTAAGGTTGAGGAAGAAGTATATGTTGCTCAACCCCCAGGTTCTGAAGATCCAAAGCATCCTAACAAAGTCTTCAGACTCAATAAAGCCCTCTATGGCCTCAAGCAGGCCCCACGGGCATGGTATGATACTTTGAAGGAATTCCTCATGAAGAAAGGCTTCAAACCCAGTTCACTTGACCCATCTCTTTTCACTAAATCTTATGATTGTGAATTTTGTGTGTGCCAAATATATGTTGATGATATTATCTATGGCTGTACTAACCAACGTTATACTGATAAATTTGGTTATATGATGAGGAAGGAATATGAAATGTCTATGATGGGAGAATTGAAATTCTTCTTAGGTCTTCAAATTCGTCAACAACGCAATGGCATATTCATATCTCAGGAGAAATACCTCAAGGATGTACTGAGGAAATTTGGCATGCAAGATTGCAAAGGAGTCAAAATCCCTATGCCCACAAATGGTCATCTATGCACTGAGAAAATGGTATTGACTTCGATCAAAAGGTATATCGCTCCATGATTGGTTCTTTATTGTACTTATGTGCATCTAGGCCAGATATTATGCTTAGTGTTTGCATGTGTGCCTGATTTCAAGCTACACCAAAGGAATCACACCATAAGGTTGTGAAGCATATTCTTCGATATCTAGCTCACACACCAACAATTGGATTGTGGTACCCCAAGGGCTCGGCTTTTGATCTCATTGTATTTTCAGACTCTGACTATGCTGGTGATCGTGTGGACCGCAAGTCAATATTTGGCACATGCCATTTCCTTGGACGATCCTTGGTCTGTTGGTCCTCGAAGAAACAGAACTGTGTATCACTGTCTACTTCTGAAGCTGAGTACATTGATGCTGGTTCTTGTTGTGCTCAACTACTATGGATGAAGCAAACTCTCAAGGACTACGTCGTCAACATGAAGAATGTGCCACTCTACTATGACAATGAGAGTGCCATCAAGATTGCTCATAACCCAATTCAGCACTCGAAGACAAAGCACATTTAGATTTGTCATCATTTTCTTCGTGATCATGTGTTGAAGGGCGTCATCTCTATTGAGCATGTGAAGACTGAAGAATAGCTAGCCAATATCTTCACTAAGCCCTTGGATGAGAAGAGATTTAGCAAGTTGCGGTGTGAGCTAAATATCCTAGAATCTTCGAATGTTCTTTGAAAAGGACACTCATCCTAACACTTATGCAAAATTGATGACTTAGATGTGCAACACATGAAGAAACGTTTTTCTTCAATCAATGAAGAATAACACTCTAAGTGTGAAGAAATTAACGAAGAATTTGGTTCTCAGAACCCTACAACAATTGCACGCGGTGTCTGAAATCATCATTCTTATACGGTGGGTCATGCCACCACAAAATGTTGAAAATATTCAATTGAGTTTTTCCTCAGTTCTTTGAAATTCCTCAGTTGTTTTTCAACTTGCATTATCTTCACCATTTCCGTCGTTTTTCTTCATTGGCTATATATATATATATGAGTTTGTGTCCTCTACAGCATTCACTTATAGCTATTTCTTCATATTGTCTTTTCTGCTAAGTGAATGTGATCGGACCCTTCCCTCTCTATGCTATACTCAACCCAATCTATTCACAAATTCTTCATGTGCGTTCTATTTGAAACTCGTTCAAAATCTTCGCTGTGTCCTTGTCAACTGAAGAATTTGCGAATGGAACTTTTAACTTATCCTATCTAAATTTTCGTCTTTGCCGCTCAAACCATTCCCCATCCCACGCCAACACTTATCTATTCACCCACGATCCCACACGATCTCCACTTCTCAATACGTGGGTGACACATGTCAAGCGAATGAGAAGGGTCAGGGGCACGTTCGTCCAATTTCTTCGAGCAAACAGTTTTTTCACCGTGGCTATAAATACCCCTTCCCTTCCTCACTTCACTTTTACTCCGCTCGTTCTCACTCCAGCTCGAGCTTCTCAAACCCTAGCGCCGCCGCTACTTCATCGTCGCCGGTGAGGAAGAGCTTCACTGCCTCGACCTCGTCGCCGTCGTACTCACGCCGGCTGCGGATTTCTTCACTATGTCGCCACCGTAGCTGTCTTCCTCTTCCAAGTTAGGGCGTAGAAGATCTGAACTGACAAACTTCACATCTACACCTCTCAGTTCGTCGTGTTCTTCGTCCAGGGTAATTAAAAGTTATTTTTACTTCCCTCCTTGATTCGACAAATTTCTACAAAATCTTCAAAGGTGTTTATTCTTCAAATTCATGACACAGTGAACACCTCACATGTCATTTGTTCTTGATTCATTTCTCTAAGCTATATTTTTTCCAAGATTCCTCAATTGTGTGGATTTTCGATCTATACAACTCTGGAACCTAAGACAAAGAATGCTTAGTGAAATTCTTCAAGACTCATCTGGTCAAATTCCTCAAACTTGTTCTTTTTGAAAAACCACTGAGAACGCATATGACCTCTCCATATTCCTCGCAACTATACTCTGTTCATAGGTACTCATGTCAGCTACTAAATCACTAGGTTCTCATCAACTTAACTCATTTGTAGCGTTCCTCGAAGAAAAGTTACATACATCTTCAGAGAATTCCATTGTTCAAATTCCTCATCTGAAGAAAATGGCTGATGGAAAGAAGCCGCAGAAAGGAGGAAAGAGGCATGAGGTCAACATAGTGTTTGAAATCCCTGATGATATTTATGCTGGGTACTGCACACCCCCTGAGGAGGACAAAAATCAGTGCAAGGTGCGCATTCAAAAGATTGAGAGGAGATGGGCAAGAGAGTGGAGGGAGTACAGGTATGTTACTCCCAAGTACATGAAGAAATTCGCTCTCAATCCTCCATGCCCAAGACCTCCATTGGCACCTGGCCAAGAAACAGATCCCACCAGCCTCAAGCGCGGTGAGGATTATCCTGATGAATGGTCCAAGCGCCAGGCCAAGCTAGCCAAAGTAGCTAAGGAAACAGTGAGGAAATTTAATGAAGATTCTGCTGCTGCTGCTGCCACTGCTGAGGCCTCTGCAAGCAAGCCAAAGAAGGCCATGCCAAAGAAGCCTGCTCACAAGCCAAGTGCTTCACCCTCAATGCCCTCATGGCCAAGCTCCTCAGCAATGCCCTCACGGCCAGACTCTTCAAAGCCCTCACGACCAACTCCTCATGCTGCTCCCAAGTCCTCAACTCCTCCGCCAAAGTCCTCAGCTGCTCCGACTAAATCCTCAGCACCTGCGCATCTCACCACGTGCCAAAGAATGACAGGCATATCTATTGCCTCAGGAGCTTCTGCTAGTTCCTCAGCTACACCAAATTCCTCAATAGGCCCCTCTCTACTGAAGAAAAAGGCCACTGCCGGACGAGGTTCTCGCCCAAGTCCTCACAAGAGGCAAGTCGCCTTCCAAGTGCCGTCCGATGAAGATGAAGCTGATGATGATGAACTTGTAGAAATCATCAGAGATAGGCAAGTCAGGGCCGCTAGAGCCAAGGGCACAAGTGCGCCTATGCTTTTGGATCCAAAGCTGATCTTTGAGTACATTGATCTATGGCACAAGGACCCCAATACTCCTATGCCTGATTTCAAGCTGACTCCTGGCCAAAGTCATATGTTGACTCACTTCATTCAGGAATTTTGAGAAGGCCAGGCAGATCAAGAAAGCACAGTACAATAAGGAGCATTTCCTGAAGAAGAACGTTGTCTCTATGACAACTTAAGAACTTGTCACAATTCATTCAGAGATCAAGAAACTCAATGATGAATTTGACGCATACCATGCTGACTGGCTTGGAGCCAAAGTCAGGTTTGTGAAATTGACTGAAAAGTTCACTTCCATTGTTGCAGCCCCAACACAACAAGACATTCCTCAGGCTGAAGCATCTGCTCAGCCTACTGAAGAAAATGCCACCACCGCTGATGACACTCAGGCTGCTGAAGAAAATGCTAATTCCAGGGCTGATGACTGCATTCCAGCCACTGAAGAAACTGCCAGGGCAACCACTAGTGTTGTGCCTGAAGAAAGTGAAGACGTCAGGGCAACTGCATCAGTTGCGCCTGAAGAAATTCAACCAAATTCCTCTGCTCCTCCTGCGCCTACACCAACTCCGATCCTTCCATCTGCATCAGATGTGAAGAAGACTAAGGCTGCAGAGTGTGCATCAGTGAAGAAAAGGAAGGCACCAACTTCATCAGATTCTTCAGCCCCAAAGAAGATGAAGTCATTGACTAGCTCATTTGATAACCCAATTGATGTTGTTCCTATCTCAACCATGCCATCAAAGGACCTTGTTCCTTTTGATGAAGACTATGTGATTCCAAGTGAATCCGATGAAGAGAATCCTTCTGCTGCTTCGTTAGAGAAGTTGGATGAAGAAATTGAAGTGGATGAAAACCCTTCAACCCCAATTATCTCATCGCCCAAGCCTCAGTTCACTGCTGAAGAGGCCGGCGTTGAAGAAATGGATGAAGAAGTCGATGTGGACATTGGATGCACCACACCAGTGCTGAATGATGACTTTTGGGAAAGTAAGCACCCCAATTCTCCTTTGTTCACTCCTCTGCAACAAATTCCTTAGACCCCAGTGACTACTGAAGTTCAAATGGGATCGGAAGAACCTCGTGCAACCCCGTCCATCCATGAAGAAATTCCATCCACTAGCGCTGATGAAAATATAAATGAAGAATTGAAGTCCCAGGCTGCCACTGAAGAAGTTCCTGAAATTCCTCCGCCCGTGGAACCTGAGATTGAGATCCCTGAGGTTGTGATGCAATTGACTGACACTCCTCACCCCAAGCCAAAGGATCCCTTCTCAAAGAAACAAAAATTCAAGGCTGATGACTTTTTTGGCGAGCATGTATTCTTCACCGACTACAACCCTAATGACCCTGCTCGTCTGAGGAGGAAGCGTTTCTGGACTGCAAGCCAGGCCAACTTCTATTCTTGATTGCTTTTCAACAAGGACAAAATCTTCTACCATGAGCATATTCCTCATGTGGACATGGAATCATTGCCTTGTTTGTCTCCTATGCTCGGTGTGCTTCATGAGGCAGGACTCCTCAACTTTTGCTCTGACATTGTTGATTGGAATGAAGAGCTCATTCTTCAGTTCTATGCGACACTGCACATCACCGGTGATCCTGAAGACATCAACACCCGGGTCTTGTACTGTATGACCGATAATACTCATTATAAGGCACCAACCTCTGAATTGCTTCACGCCCTGCCCATCAGTCCACCCAGTGAAGGAGCTCGCTGCCTGTACCAAGAACCTGAACTCACTGCTCATTACATGCAAGTGTTAATGATGCCTCTAAAGCCCGATCAAGCCCCAAGAACCAAATTCCTTGTAAAGGACTTACTCTATGTGCCCAGAACAGTCTATCACATTCTGACGAGGACAATGAGTCCCATCAAAGGCTACGACTCATCTGATGAGGAAATTATTGGCATCATGAAGAATCTGCTATTCAATATAATTCATAGCACTCCTATCAATTACTATGATTTCTTCATGAGGACTCTGGCAAATGTTGCACTCTCTCCGTTTGAGTTGAAGCCTTATGCTCCTTGGATTATGAGATTCCTTAGAACAAGGTCTTCACTCAACTACAAGGTTGATTTTCAGAATCCCCTCAGCTACCTGCCCCCGATTGAAGTCCTCAAGTAGACTTATACCTCACCTGATGAAAAGGGCAAGGCACCTCTGTTCATTGATGAAGGCATTCGTCCATTGGATGGTCTGTTTCGCAAAGGTGCATCTTACTCCACCAATGATGACTCTGCCACTCATGATTCTGCCGCCAATGCACCCAAGTCTACTCCTCAAGCCACGGCTCCACGTGTGATGACTGGCCGTGAGCTGCTTCTTAGTCTTCACCAGAAGTTGGATCGAAACCATAAATGGGTTAAGCATCAGTTTAGTTCTATTCTTCACAACATGACTGCTAGTCATAATGCAGTGAAGAAAAACCATTACTACCTCCATGAAGTTTTCGATCGCACCTGGGCTGTCCTATCACATCTGTATGGTGAAGAAGATCTGAAGAAAATGGGTCTCAAGGAAGATTTTGACTGGTCTGCACCTCCATCGAAGAAATTCAAGAAGGTCGAGGTTCCTTCTTTGGTGACCAGCTCATATTCTTCATCGGGTGAAACCGACGAGTTTGAAGACTTGGACGACATTACGGCAGGCCCTACAACGACAAACGACCCCAACAACGCAGGCGCTCCTCCATCAACTTGATATTCTTTAGTGGTGTTAGTCCTCATTTTCAATCCTTTTGGTCATTAGATGACAAAGGGGGAGAAATTTGAGTTAATCTTAAAGCGGGTCTACCTATATGGGCATTTTTTCCTCTAAGTTACAACTCTCGTTCTTTTGAAGACTTTGCTGGATCGAGTTGTAATCTTAAACTCTATGGTGGCCCGATACTTTTGTTGTGTTTTTCTGCATGCTTATTCCTCATTGATGTTAATGCACGCATGCTGAATTACATCAGTCACCATATTTCATCACGCATTTCAAATTCTTCATATTATCTGTTAAATGCGTGTATGAATTACAAGATATAGGGGGAGATCTCCATGATACTACTCTTCAAAGTGTGCATTTCTTCAAAGCAAATTCCTCACTATGCACATCTTCAGGGGGAGTTCTTCTATATCTTGCAATCAAATTCCTCAATTCCAGTATTTACACTTCATATGTTTATCCCCGTTGAGAACTTAACCTATATTGTCATTAATCACCAAAAAGGGGGAGATTGTAAATGCATCTAGTGTCCCTTAGTGATTTTGGTGTATTGAAGACTTATAGGTTAAGGGACTGATGCGTTTGTGAGTGTACACAGGACTATAAGTCTATGAGGAGTTTGATATTTACAGTGAAAGTCGACCCCTAAAAATGAAGTTTTTCGACTGAAGACTTTGGATTTCTGAAGACTTTCTGAAGACTTTGGAAGTGAAGAAATTGGTGACACCTTGAAGACTTAGTATTCATTCGAGGAACATGGAGCGTGAATACTTTTGTTTTCTTAGTTTCATTTTCTCTTTCATGAGTCATAGGAAACACCGTACTGTTAAAGGGGGTCGAGGAAATACTAAGGAAAAATTTCCATGTGATGCTCAACTCAAAATCCTACACCTACCAATCCCTTCGAGTGAAGCCATTAGAAATCTCATACAGTTCAGTCATATTCTTCAGTGACAGACGAAGTTCTTCTGGTCTCTGAGGAATTTTTTCTGATTGAGGAGTTAGGAATTCGTTAGAGCAGATTGCCTACACCTTGAGGAACATGATAGCCCTAAGGAATTTGATACTCAAAATTCCCAACGTTGCTATGCTATGCGCCAGCTGTCCGAAAATATCTACCCACCTAACGGTCATATCATTGAAGGGCATTTATGTCTTATCATGTCGGGCTGCTCCCTAGGCTATAAATAGCCTCCCCCCTACAACCACTAGCTGGTTGGCTGCTCCGAGAGAGACTGACACTTGTCATTTGAGAGCATCGCATCCTCCGAGGACTTTGAGTGAAAATCATCAAGTGAGGAAAACCCAAACCCAAACACCTACAAACCCAAAGTGATTGAGCATCACTGAAGAGATTGATCCTGTGTGGATCCGACGCTTGTTATCTTTGAAGACAGTGCATCTTCCAGACGGTTAGGCGTCATGGTCTAGAGCATCCAAGAGGAAATTGTGGATCACGGAGTGACCGAGTCTGTGAAGGTTTGGAAGTCACCTAAAGACTTACCACGAGTGATTGGGCGAGGTCTGTGTGACCTTAGCTCAAGGGGAATACGGTGAGGACTAAGTGTCCTGAGCTGCGTGTTTAGGACTAGGTGTCCAGGACTATGTGTCCTCAGTTTTAAATACCTAGCCTCCCTAACCAGACGTACAACTGTCATAGCAGTTGGGACTGGTCTACCAAATCATTGTCTTCACCAAGCTACCTGGTTCCATTTCCTCAACCCTTCCATTTCCTCATTTCTGTGTTGTGTCCTTGTTCATATCTTTTTGAAGACTTTGACTAAAGACTTTCTCTATTTCCTCAGTTCA
Organism: Triticum aestivum; assembly: GCF_018294505.1. Taxonomy (NCBI): domain Eukaryota; kingdom Viridiplantae; phylum Streptophyta; class Magnoliopsida; order Poales; family Poaceae; genus Triticum; species Triticum aestivum. The sequence continues at coordinate 335,897,454 of NC_057800.1, read as the reverse complement.
ATTTCTTCAGCCTGTTTGTCTTATCCTGTGTTATCATGTGTTTACGCTTTCTGTACTCTGTGCTTGTTTTCATTTCATCATGAAGACCATGCTCATGCACTGTTATGTTTACTTCTGAGTACTTATTCCGCTGCAAGTAGTTCTTCACTCTAGAATTTCCTCACCCTGAAATTCCTCTGTGAAGAATTCATAAGAACCGCCTATTCACCCCCCTAGTCGATATAACACACTTTCAGTGTGGCGTAGCCTCGCTGGCAGCGGGGCGGGGCCTCAACGGAGCTGGCGATGTCCTCTGTCTTGTTGCCGGTGGGCGGCTCCTCGACGGAGCGGGGGAAATCCTCCCCCTAGTTGCCGGCAGGGTGGTGCCTAGGCGGAGCCGGCGGTGTCCTCTGCCTCGTCGTTGGCACCGCGGGGCCACGTTGGAGCAGGGCCTCGTCGACGCTAGCGGAGCAGGGACTCGTCGGAGCCGGCATTGTCCTCTGCCTCGTCCTCGGTCTCGCCAAACAGCGCCTCGCCCGCTTCATTGAACTGTTTGTAGGTGGCCGCAGTGATAGAGGCGAGGGTCCTGATGTTTCGATGAGATGGTGGCTATCGTTTTCTGTGGGAGTCGACTTTGACGATCCGACTACGAACGTGCGAGACGTCGCGCCTTAGCAATCGCTAAACCAACTTCCGAGGGTTATTGACCATGCCAGAGCACGATCAACCTGACCACGAGGGTCTGTTTCCTGCGAGCAAATGAAGAACAAGCAAGAAACTGGTATTGCAATCTGGATATTGCGAATATAAGATGAAAGCTTTATTGATCAAGGTGGGGTTCTGTGACGTCTTGGTCTGGTCGTTGGACACAAACGAAGTACGCGAAGTTGCAGCTATGGCGAACTTTTGATCTAAACAAAACCCAAAGTCTAAACGACGCCCTAAGGGCTGTATATATGGAGGAAGAGGGGGGAATCTCGTGGCCCTTGAGGGTGGGGTCCGAAACCAACCCTAACTCTTGTTTCCCCACACATACGGACTCTAAAAATAGCCTATACTTAAGTATTTCGAAATTACATGGGCCTGGCCCATTAATAAGGTGACGCAGCACCTAGAATAGCCTATGGACGAATATTATGAAGTGGCATCTTGTATATTTCGTCCAAGGCTTCATGCACTCCTTATGGCGGCTTTCAAGTCCTGAAATCATCACTTGTAACTCCGTTCTTGATCCCCTTGCGCATGCCATCAACTCCATGTGTGTTCTTGCTCCAATGTTCATCCTTCTCCAAGCTAGGGCCTTCATTTGTAAGCAAAACAAATGTATCCAATTTAGGCAGCATCATAATCTCATGAACATTAGAATCATTACCAAGAAACGAAAGTACCTGGTAATTTAATTGGCGTGCGCGAGCTCTAGTAATTGGTCCAGTATATGTAACAGTAGGGGCTGTGGGTGTAACAATGGTATTGATGTCCTCATCATCCTCCCCTTCTTGAAATGAAGTCGTCCTCGACGGAAGCGCATCTTCCTCACCCAAATAAGGCTTCAAATCTGCAATGTTAAAAGTGGGACTAACCCCAAAATCTACAGGTAGCTCAAGTTTATATGCATTATTATTTATTTTCTCTAACACCTTAAAAGGACCATCAGCACGTGGCATTAGCTTTGATTTGCGTAGATTAGGAAATCTATCTTTACGCAAATGTAACCAAACAAGATCTCCAGGCTCAAACACAACATGTTTTCTACCCTTATCTCCAGCAAGTTTATATTTAGCATTCATGCGCTCAATGTTTTCCTTAGTTAACTCATGCATTTTTAAAATCAATTCAGAACGTTCTTTAGCATCAAAATTAACCTTCTCTGAAGATGGAAGAGGCAACAAATCAATAGGTGCACGAGGTAGGAAACCATACACAATTTCAAAAGGGCACATCTTAGTAGTAGAATGCAATGAACGATTATAAGCAAATTCAATATGAGGCAAGCATTCTTCCCACATTTTCTTGTTATTCTTCAAAACAGCCCTAAGCATAGTAGACAATGTTCTATTGACTACTTCAGTTTGTCCATCAGTTTGGGGGTGACAAGTAGTACTAAAAAGCAGCTTAGTCCCCAACTTAGCCCATAAACATCTCCAAAAGTGGCTAAGAAATTTATTATCATGATCTGAAACAATAGTATTTGGCACACCATGTAAGCGAATAATTTCACGAAAGAACAAATCAGCAACATTAACAGCATCATCGCTTTTATGACATGGTATAAAGTGTGCCATTTTCGAGAACCTATCCACGACAACAAATATGCTATCCCTCCCCTTCTTTGTTCGAGGTAAACCTAAAACAAAGTCCATAGATATATCCTCCCAAGGAACACTAGGTACAGGCAAAGGCATATATAAACCATGAGGATTGAGTCGTGACTTAGCTCTTTGACATGTAGTGCAGCGAGCAACAAAACGCTCAACATCCCGTCTCATCTTTGGCCAAAAGAAATGTGTAGCAAGTATATCCTCCGTCTTCTTGATGCCAAAGTGTCCCATTAATCCTCCTCCATGCGCCTCCTGCAACAACAAAAGATGAACGGAGCTAGCTGGAATGCATAGCTTGTTAGCACGAAACACAAATCCATCGTTAAGAACGAACTTGTTCCAAGTTCTCCCTTCCTTACAATTCTGCAACACATCTTTAAATTCAGCATCATGAACATATTGATCTTTGATGATCTCCAAACCAAATATTTTAAAGTCAAGTTGTGAAAGCATAGTATAACGACGAGACAAGGCATCAGCAATAACATTTTCTTTACCCTTCTTGTGTTTAATGACATAAGGGAAAGTCTCAATGAATTCAACCCATTTAGCATGTCTACGGTTCAGTTTTGCTTGACTTTTAATGTGTTTCAAAGATTCATGATCAGAATGTATAACAAATTCCTTGGGCCATGAATAATGTTGCCATGTTTCTAAGGTCCGAACAAGAGCATATAATTCTTTATCATAAGTAGAATAGTTCAGACTAGGCCCACTCAATTTTTCAGAAAAGTATGCAACAGGTTTTCCATCTTGTAATAACACACCTCCTAATCCAATTCCACTAGCATCACATTCAAGCTCAAAAGTCTTATTGAAATTAGGAAGTTGGAGTAAAGGAGCATGTGTCAACTTATCTTTCAATACCGTGAAGGCTTCTTCCTGTGCGATACCCCAAACAAAAGGCACATCCTTCTTTGTAAGCTCGTTGAGAGGTGCAGCAATGGTGCTGAAATCTCTCACAAAACGCCTATAGAAACCAGCATGGCCAAGGAAACTCCTCACTTGTGTGACCATTTTGGGCTGCGGCCAACTCTCAATAGCTTCAATCTTGGCTTTATCAACTTCAATTCCCTGTGGAGTAACAACATAGCCAAGAAAAGATACTCGGTCGGTGCAAAAGGTGCACTTTCCAAGGTTTCCAACAAACGTGCATCACGTAGAGCAATAAAAACATCACGTAAATGTTCCAAATGTTCCTCCAAAGATTTGCTATAAATCAATATGTCATCAAAGTAAACTACCACAAATCGTCCAATGAAAGCACGTAAAACTTCGTTCATTAACCTCATGAAAGTACTAGGTGCATTAGTTAACCCAAAAGGCATGACTAACCACTCATATAATCCAAACTTAGTTTTAAATGCTGTTTTCCATTCATCTCCCAATTTCATACGAATTTGATGGTATCCACTATGCAAATCAACTTTGGAGAATATTGTAGAGCCACTCAATTCATCAAGCATATCATCGAGCCTAGGAATAGGATGACGATAACGAATAGTAATATTATTTATGCCTCTACAATCAACGCACATACGCGACGTACCATCCTTTTTCGGCACTAAAATTATAGGAACAGCACAAGGACTAAGGGATTCGCGTATATAACCTTTGTCAAGCAGTTCTTGTACTTGACGCATAATCTCCTTCGTCTCCTCTGGATTTGTACGGTATGGTGCACGGTTGGGTAGCGAAGCACCGGGAATTAAGTCAATTTGATGCTCAATCCCTCGAATAGGTGGTAATCCCGGTGGCACGTCTTGTGGAAAGACGTCAGCGAACTCCTGCAAAATGTTAGTGACAGCAGGGGGCAAAGAGGAAGGCACGTCCTTGAATGAAAATAATGCCTCTTTGCACACAAAGGCATAGCAAACAGATTTGCTGAAATCTAGCTCATCAATATCAGATTTGGTGGCAAGTAAACATGCACTTTTCAATTTAATTTGAGAAACAACAGTAGATGGTTTATTATTAGACTTCATTTGGTGCTCAAATTCTTTTGCCACAATCTGATTTTCACTCTTATTTGTCTCCTGTTTTGCTTTATTAGCTCTATTAATATCATCTTTCAAAATGGAATCAGGAGTCATAGGAAGCAAAGTAATATTTTTATCGTTATGAACAAGAGTATACTGATTGTTTCTACCATGGTGTACATAATTTTTATCAAATTGCCATGGTCTACCAAGTAATAAGGAACATGCTTGCATAGGTACCACATCACAATCAACATAATCAGCATATGTAGAGATACTAAAATGCACATGAACAGTACGTGTTACCTTAACCTTGCCGCTGTTGTTGAACCATTGGATGTAGTAAGGATGTGGATGTGGTCTTGTGGTGAGAGATAGCTTCTCCACCATCTCCATGCTAGCCAAGTTATTGCAGCTCCCTCCATCTATGATCACACGAACAGAACGTTCCTTCACAACTCCCTTTGTATGGAACAAATTATGCCTCTGATTTTGCTCAGCTTGTGTAAGCTGCACACTCAAAACACGTTGAGCAACTAAACATTCATACCTGTCAGCATCTTCAGGAGCCATGTATTGCGTGTCATGATCAGAATCGTCTCCACCGTGTTCGTCACGTGTAATAAGAGCCAAAGTCTCCTCATCAGTCACTAGTAAACTCATACCCACCATCCTCAGTAACAATCATCACACGCTTAGATGGGCATTCTCTCGCATAATGACCTCCACCCTTGCAACGTCGACAAATAATATCATGTGTTTGCCCTGTTGATGCCATGGATGAAGAAGAGCTCTTTGCAGGCCCAGAAGGTGTGCTCTTGGCAGATAGTGGTGATTGTGCCTGCTTTATTGTATCACGATTGGAGGTGGCAGCCGACGGAGGCGCCGGTGTAGCAGAACGTGTGGAAGTAGATGATGCACGTGGTGTCCATGATGAAGGTTGACCTGCAGAAAAGTTAGTCCGCGCCAATGCCTGTCGATCCTGCACTTCACGTTCAGCTTTACAAGCAAGATGGAATAAACGAGTGATATTAGTATACTCCTTATACTCTAGAATCGTCTGAATATCTCTATTTAATCCACCCATAAAACGTGCAATCATAGCTTCATTCTCCTCAACAATACCACATCTAATCATGCCAGTTTGTAATTCCTGATAATATTCTTCTACAGAATTTTTTCCCTGTCTTAAGCGCTGCAATTTTGGAAGTAATTCACGTTGATAATATGGTGGAACCCAACGAGTACACATAGCAGTTTTCAAAGCAGCCCAAGTAGCCAGAATAGGAAATAATCTACAATGCTCAGACCACCAAACACATGCAAAACTAGTGAATGCACAAACAGCAGCAGGAACACGTCTCTCCTCGGGATATTGTAAACATGTAAATCGTTGTTCAGTTTCTAACTTCCAAGTAAGATATATATCAGGAACATATCTACCCTCAAATGGTGGAATATTCAATTTTAGTTTAGGGAGATGGTCATGATCTCGTACCTGAGGGTGAGCCCTACCGTTGCCATTATTTGCATGTGGACGACCTAGTGGTTGCTGTGCTGGTGGTGGCACGTAGTTCTGATTTTGATCAACCTCATCCTCATAATCTCCCACATAATCATCCTCCTCCACATCAGCAGTAGGAGCCATAGAAGTATCAACAGCAGCACCAGTAGTTTGGCCCGACTGAAGAGGGACACGGCTCGCTCGGCGGAGGGCTGTTTCCCGACGTGAAGGTAGTCGGTGTTGTTGCTGTTGTTGCAGAGGTGCGGCAGGAGCAGCCGGTGGTGGTGGTGGAAAATGTGAAAGCAATTCAGCAAACTTGTTATTGAGCTTTGTTTCAAACGTCTTCTCCATGCCATCTATCTTCTCCATGGCCTCTTCAAATCTGTTTATCACATCTTGCACCTGTACACTCATCATTTGCTGAAACGTATCATGAAGCTCCTTGTTCGTCAAGTTCTCCCAGTCAGTCTCGTCGGATTGTGATCCTGGCATGGTTAGCAGCAATAGAAACACACAAGAATATGATCCTACAGACTACTAACAAGTGGTGGTGGTGGCGGGTGTCACAAATCCGTCAAGCAAATCTCAAATTCTTACCAGTTCTTACCCAACAGCAGGCGGTGATCGGCAACCGTTATAGTCAAAACTCTCAAAAGCTTGGATAGAGCGATTGCCAGGGAGAGTCAAACGCACGACGTAGATGTATGTGGAGCTGGGAAGGCTTATAGTATGGTAGCAAAAAGGGTCAGCAATAATCAATTCAGAGATGCAAAGTTGAATAAACGCTCAACGACGTTACTGTGCTGGTCCTAGGCTAGACCGTGCTAGAGACGCGAGCCTAGAACACTAACAAAATCACGGCGCTGCACGTAAATAAGGGAAAAGCACACTCTGGAACTATTTTTTTCGCTCCTTTTTTTTGCGCTCCTCTTTTTTTGCGCTCCTCTTTTTTTTTGCGCTCCTCTTTTTTTTTGCGCTCCTTTTTTTTGCGCTCCTCTTTTTTTTGCGAAAAATCACTATAATGGCGAGTGTCTCAAAACTCTTCCCTCGTCAAACTGATAGGATGGGCACGAAATTTTTTTTCACTTTTTTTTCGGAAATCAGGGCAGCGACGACGAAAAAGTGCGACAAAAAATCACTATGATGGCACGTGGCTCAAAAGACTCAGAAAAGCCTAAAAATAGGATAGGGAAAAAAATTGCCCGGGAAAATTTTGGCCTAAAAACTGCCCGGGGGTCTCCAGACTCTTTTTTTTCGAGGCCTACGCAGGCAAGGAAACACGAATCGGAATTTAGATTGATCTCAAGAACAAACCTAATATGAGAAGAACTCGGATTTGTGGTCGATATATGGTTGTGGTATATGGCAGCGGTGGTGGTATATGGTAGCGGTGGTGGTATATGGATACAAATTGGTGGTGGTATATGGATACAGATTGGTGGTGGTATATGGATATGGATTCAAAGCGGTGGCGGATAAGCAAAAGTGGTAGATGGGCGATGATGATGGTGTGGCGGCGGCGTGACAACTTATGACCAGAACTCGAAACTCTAAAAGACTAGACTCTAAGACCAGCAACTTGACACGACGATGCAACCGCAAATTCAACAAAGCAAAAACCCAAGATTATGCAAAGGCTCAGATTGGTTCGGATATGATGAACTAAACCTAAAAAAAATTTTGTGGCTTTTTCGTGGACTGTAGGTATGAAGAACATACTCGATCTAATCTACGAAAAACTGTAAAATCTCACCGAGCAACCTGGAAATCTGATACCACTTGATAGAGGCGAGGGTCCCGATGTTTCAATGAGATGGTGGCTATCATTTTCTATGGGAGTCGACTTTGACGATCCGACTACGAACGTGCGAGACGTCGTGCCTTAGCAATCGCTAAACCAACTTCCGAGGGTTATTGACCACGCCGGAGCACGATCAACATGACCACAAGGGTCTGTTTCCTGCGAGCAAATGAAGAACAAGCAAGAAACTGAGATTGCAATCTGGATATTGCGAATATAAGATGAAAGCTTTATTGATCAAGGTGGGGTTCTGTGACGTCTTGGTCTGGTCGTTGGACACAAACGAAGTACGCGAAGTTGCAGCTATGGCGAACTTTTGATCTAAACAAAACCCAAAGTCTAAACGATGCCCTAAGGGCTGTATATATGGAGGGAGAGGGGGGAATTTCGTGGCCCTTGAGGGTGGGGTCCGAAACCAACCCTAACTCTTGTTTCCCCACACATACGGACTCTAAAAATAGCCTATACTTAAGTATTTCGAAATTACATGGGCCTGGCCCATTAATAAGGTGACGCAGCACCTAGAATAGCCTATGGACGAATATTATGAAGTGGCATCTTGTATATTTCGTCCAAGGCTTCATGCACTCCTTATGGCGGCTTTAAAGTCCTGAAATCATCACTTGTAACTCCGTTCTTGATCCCCTTGCGCATGCCATCAACTCCATGTGTGTTCTTGCTCCAATGTTCATCCTTCTCCAAGCTAGGGCCTTCATTTGTAAGCAAAACAAATGTATCCAATTTAGGCAGCATCATAATCTCATGAACATTAGAATCATTACCAAGAAACGAAAGTACCTGGTAATTTAATTGGCGTGCGCGAGCTCTAGTAATTGGTCCAGTATATGTAACAGTAGGGGCTGTGGGTGTAACAACGGTATTGATGTCCTCATCACGCAGCCTCCGCCACCCGCATGCGGTACCGCCAGCGTTCGAGGCGGCCCTCGCGGGCGGAGTGGTACGAGTCGAGCAACGCCTCCTACTCCGCCCGCTCCGCGGTGATCTGCTCCTTCGCCTGTAGGTGCTCCTGGAGGAGATGGTGGTTGTAGGCGGCGTCGGCCTGCGCCTCCCAGAACTGCTCCTCACACTTCTGCCTCACCGTTTCCATATATTGGGCATGGGCCTCGCCAATGGTCATGGTGCAATGCACCGGCGAGGATGGGGAGGAGGAGGGGGTTGGCGTCGGATCATCGACTACCATGTCCTCCATTGGGACGTCGTCATCCTCCGGCTGCCTGCCGGCCAGCCAGTCGGCAGCAATGGCTGCCATTTCCTTGTGGTCCATCGTCCGCCCGTCAAGAAGAGCGCTAAAGCACAAGGAAGCCATGGTGGGCATTAGTGGTGTGGACAGGAGAATAGGAACGGATGCGGATGACTGCGGCTATGGACGGCGCAGAAGTTTATATAGCAATGGTGGGCGGCGGAGGGACGGACCTGTGGCGCCGGAGTAGCCGCCTCGGAAACCGCGTATCATTAATGTTGGAGGTAGAAGGACGGACGGACGGCACTTGTGTCATTTGAAGGCGGAGCAATCGCATGCACCGGGAAGTAGGGCGGGCGGCGCTGACCGTTTCGGGCGGAAAGCGCGCGAGCGAGGGAGGCGGTCTGGGTGGGCTAGGGCAGTCAGACTCGTGCTTGGAAGCGGGTCGGTCCAACAGCCGGACATGCTGGCTCGCCACCTACCTCGCCGAGCTAAGCGACAACAATCAGACGATGGACGTAGCTTCCGACCAGGAGCCGGCGCCACTGTCTAAGCCGGTTCATGCCGTGTTCACCATAGAGCAGGTGCGGCCGCACTTCGACGCCCTAATGGTGGATGATCTACCAGCGCAGGAGGACCTGTGCTACAACCTCTGTCTCCCCAACGAGCACCAGTGAACAAGCGAATGACAATGCCGTCGCGGACATGTGGCCCTATGATCCTGGCTTCCCGAATTAGCAGCGGGCGCTGTATCAGGCCATCCGTAGGGCCCGCAATGCCCTCTCTGCCGTCCTTCGAGTTGTTGCGCTCGCCATGGCACCGCCGTCTCGCGTTGTCAACATGGTCAATGGACATGAGGATGAGGAGATGACTTTACTTGGAGAGGATGGCAGTGGGAACCCACCAGGGCCATAGCCGCGCGTACGCTAGTGCGTCCTTATTAGTATATAAAATAATATATTTTTTGCTTCCTCCTGGTGTCCTGACATCAGGGTCCCACACCACTGTCAACCTATGTAGTCAATACAAGAGAGAATTGCACAACAAGCGGCCGACAGCTGGGACCAAGCAGCTCGAGTAGTGAGAGCACTGCAGAGTTTTTCTTGAACGATGTTTTTGAGGTCTGAGCACTGCAGAGTTTTTGTTGAGCAATGTTTAGCCCAGATATTAATTTTTCTGCGCTGAACAACAACGAAAACATCGCTGCAGCTATTAACTGGGCGGGCTGTGGCCCGTCTAGCCCAGGCCAAATATCTAGCCCAGATATTAATTTTTTTCAGCTGAAAATGGCTAGCCCGGCTATACTTTTTTTAGGAATACCCAGGCAAGGTCAAGTTGTTATTCTCCATCCCGCTGGGCTCCAAATCTTTCCTAGGAAGGATGCATTAGGCTTGACAAGAAAATGGGCTTTAAGAAATAATAAATGGGATGTAATTATAAAAACCAGACAATAACTATAAAAAATGCACCAAACACGTAATTACTTTATAAAATATTATTTTTGGATATTGAAAATTTTAATTTCATTAATTGTTGCGAGCGCAATGTTTTGTTGGATTTTTACACAATATAAATTTAAATTTAAATTGTATTAAATCTGACTAGAAATTTCGGATTAAAAATATTTCGAATCCCATCAAAATGTGGGAAATTTTATTGAATTCTGTTTTGAACGGTTGGTTGAATTGGGTTGTACTGTTAACAAACTGTAAATGGGCTATAGTAAATTCCATTAGAATTCAAAAATTGGCTGCACATTTTTTCAAATCTCAAATGTATTATAAGTTCTCTGCCGCACACTTGTGGCCTTACTAAGTTGACGCGTCCCCTCTAAAAAAAGAGTTGATGCGTATGCAAGGCTTTGTCAACTTATAGTCAACACATGCTTCTAGCAGTAGTGGCCGTTGGGTGTCCATCCAACGGATGCCGTGCTTCTTCTTCAATCTCGGATATTCTAGCTTCACCCGCCTAAAAAATGATTCCTCCCCCTGACGTCTGGGGCACACCGTTTCGGAAGCTGGCCTGTGGGCCTACTAAGTTGACGCGTACCAAGGGCTTTGTCAACTTAGTCAATACAAACGATTCTAGCTGCAGTGACCGTACGATGTCCATCCGACGGCCGTCGTGCTTCTTCAACCTCTGGTCTTCTTGCTCCAGCCGCCCAATGCAGCGCCGGTCGTGCCGCCTGCTCCTGCCTCCCGTGGCTGGTTGTGCTGCCGCGCAGGCCTTACCGCCCACTACTACTCCCACCATTGGCCAGGGCATCCCTCCACTCACCCACACCCCCTGTTATTCTGCGGCGACGGCAGCCTCACACCGCAGCCGAACCAGTGAACCCTCGTACTCCTCTCCGCATGGGCATCCACTGGCGCGTCTTCCCCGGCTCCATGTTGTCCCGTTCCTAGGCCTCGCCGTCGTCCACCGCCCTGGTGCTCTCGTCGCGGCGTGGTCAACATGGTCATGGAACGACTTCCATCGGAAGAGTACTATACGTGGAGAGGCTGACAGCTGTGTCCACGACAGCCGTAAGGAAGTGCCTCCTTATTACGCGGAAAATAATTATTCCTCCACCTGACAGCAGGGACCCACCGGACGGGCCATCGTATTTGGCGAAAAAACATTTCCCCCTGACTGCTGGGACCCACCGGATGGGCCACCGTATTTCGCGAAAAAATGTTCCCCCTGCTGTTAGCTCGGACCCACCGGAAGTGCCTCCTTATTACGCACAAAAAAAGAATACTCCCCCTGCTAGTTGGGACCCACCTTGGTGGGTGGCTGACTTGTGGGTCTACTAAGTTGACGAGGACAGAGTGCTTTGTCAACTTAGTCAATATGAACGATTCTAGCTCCAGTGACCGTACGATGTCCATCCAACGGCCGTAGTGCTTCTTCAACCTCTGGTCTTCTTGCTCCAGCCGCCCAAAGCAGCGCCAGTCGTGCCGCATGCTCCTGCCTCCCGTGGCCGGCTGTGCTGCCACTTAGGCCTCACCGCCCCTACTATTCCCACCGCTGGTCAGGACCTACGGCGACGGTAGCCTCACACCGCAGCCGAACCAGTGAACCCTCGTACTCCTCTCCACGCGGGCTTCCACTACCGCGTTTTCCTCGGCTCCGCATCGTCCCCTTCCTAGGCCTCGCCATCGTCCACTGCCCTGGTGCTCTCGGCGCGGCGTGGTCAATGTGGTCAAGGAACGACTTCCATCGGATGTGGACTGTATGTGGAGAGGCTGACAGTTGGGTCCACGTCCCCAGCAAGGAAGTGCCTCCTTATTACGCGCAAAATAATTATTCCTCCACCTGACAGCGGGGACCCACCGGACGGGCCACCGTATTTCGCGAAATAAACGTTTCCCCTGACTGCTGGGACCCACCAGCTACATCTTCGCACGCAAGGAAGTGCGTCCAGGCAAAAACAAAAACAAAACGATCGCCCCCCTGACTGATGGGACCCACCAGCTACATCTTCGCACGCAAGGAATTGCCTGACAGTCGGGACCCACCTAGTTGAAGTGTACGTAGCATTGTCATTCTGGTCGCGAACGTGTACGTATATACTGGTCAATGTAGAGGCACGCACGTGTCGTAGTAGTGGCGCACACGTAGCATGTACACGTACGTACATTGGCCAGGGTGCAAGAAAGTAAATACAGCCACGTGCGTACATACGGGCGGGGTCTCAAACGCCTACTCGCGCGTACGTACAGCCTGGGCTCGTGTACATGGCTGGGTCGGAACGGAGAAATAGCATCGTCGTCGTGTTCATGGGGAGCCAACCGGCTGGGTCGGAACGGAATGCGCCATCGTGTTCATTGGGAGGACTTGGACGGAACAGCCGATGGAAACAAGGCATGGCGTACCGCAGAACGGAGGAAACAACCTTGTGTTCGACCGGCCACGTTCGAAATGGGATCCTGTTCATCGGGAGGGGTCTGGCGTACCGCAAAATGGAGGAAACAGACCTCCTACAGTCGAAACGGGGGTCCTGTTGATCGGGAGGGGTGTGGCGTACCGCAAAATGGAGGAAACGGACCTGTGTTGGAGCGCTACGGCCGAAACGGGGGTCCTGTTCATCGGGAGGGTGTGGCATACCGCAAAACGGGACTCCACGGGATAATGTTCATCGCCACCGTCGACCCCCTCCAGCCTCCACGGGCAACTGTTCATCCACCGCCGACCTCCTCTAGCCTCCACCTGCGACTGTTCATCCACGGGCTCCTGTTCATCCAGCCTCCACCACGCACTACTCCACCGGCTACTATTCAACCAACCCTCTCCACGGGCTCCTGTTCAACCACTCCTCCACGGGCTACTGTTCATCCAGCCCTCTACCATCTACTGTTCATCCTGCCCTCCACGGGGTGGTCATGTTCATCCTGCCCTCCACGGGGTCCTGTTCATCCCGCCCCAACCGGCTCGATCGATCGGGTCCTGTTCATCGAGAGGCAACACCACGGGGTCCTGTTCATCCAACCCCACCGGGAACTGTTTATCCAACCCCCCCCCCCCCCCCCGCAACGCTCATTGTTCATCTAGAGGCAGCATCGATCGGCTTCAGTTAGCAGCAGTAGCGAAGGAATCGCTCGATCGGGTTCAGTTAACAGCCATCGATCGATCGCTCGGCTTCAGTAACGCGTAGCCTGCAGTGCAATCGCTCAAGTTCAGTTAGAGCCCAACGCCTCGCTCGGGTTTAGTTAGAGCCCAACGCCTCGCACCCACGCGCGTGCGTGTATGAGAGAGACATGCATTGCTTGGCCCCAACCACCCACCATAACAGGGAACACCCTGATATTTTCCTCGCCCTCGCTTCTACCACGGTTTTTTCCGTCATGGACGGCCCAAAGAATGTCATGCAGTGGCGTCTCTGGCCCGCCCAGGACGAAAAGCCCATTTTCTGTCATGATTTTTTGTCATAGAAGTAGGACCCCACCACATCTATCACGATACCGGGTTTTGTCACAATTATCATCATAGAAGTGTCATAAGTATGACAGAAAAAAATTCATTCGGCCCAAAATGTCACGGATGTGTCCTTTTTGTAGTGTATATGGTTTATTTGGTGGAAGATTATATGTTCGGATCCAATATGATATTTAATACCCCTGTGTTCATGAACATGTTTATCATTTGTGAGTAGTTACTTTTGTTCTTGAGGTCATGGGAGAAATCTTGTTGCAAGTAATCATGTGAATTTGATATGTGTTCGATATTTTTATACTATGTATGAAAGTGACTAGATGAAATTCCCGTGTACCCTCAAGAATGCTTTGCTTATCATAAGAGACCGTTTTGGCCTGTCTTTTGCCTCAAAAGGATTAGGCTACCTTGCTGCACTTTTGTTACTACTATCGTTACTTACTCGTAACAAATTAACCGAACATGGCCTTAAAGAAATCTCTTCCTCGGGATTTGGTTGCTCAGGGAACAAGTATGAATATACTGACTTAAGGAAACCGTTTCCAACTCTGGTATCCTTTTTCCTATATTGATTATTCCCCCACCAAATTTCATATGATGAGACTGCCCGGTTCTGGGGTGGTTTGCTTCACTGTATCCACATCCTGATAGAACTTACCTTACATGTCCATGCTTATACTGGCTCCAATTCTTTTCATATCTACTGACTTAGCTGAGTGATAAGTTATCATGACTGTGCTATATGCCCGTCTCACAAGTCCTAGAGTGAATACCGAGGGATGTGTTGTCCAGCACTGACCACCTTCCATGACGCTGTGAATAGATTTCCTGGTGAACACCCAATCTTTTTACTCCTTGCATTGGATTTCTCAACTAACTGTAGGTCCTCCAGGTTCAAAGCAGTGAGGTGTTTCATAACCATTCCCCTGACGGATTCTGACTTCTCGCTAGAGTTTCAGAATCATCTTGACTGGCTCCACTGCCTTGAGTTTCAGATATGTACCAAATATTTGACTGTCGCTTGTTGTGGCCATGATGAAGGGGTATGGCCTTACATGATAGTATCCGCAGACTTGATAGACTGTGGATCTCACAAAAGAATTTTGTTCATGACAGGATATCCTTTGATGATTCTCATAAGTGAGGACGCATGCCTCAAGACTGTTATTCACCCTTTTGATTATTCATTTTGTCGGTATGTCCATGGGGTTAGTAGGCTATGTGATGCTTTACCATAGTTGCCAGGGTCAAACTGTTGAATGGCCCCTCGGTCTGATTTGACAGACCTAGGTATTCAATACTGACAAATCTGAGCATATACGATTAACTGAGTGGGTTTTTTCCTTCATATGGGGGCCTTACAAAAATTGAGCAGACCCCTTAGGTGAATATTCATGGTGATCAATACAGACTCAGACTATCCGGGGTATCTGCACCGCGTGGGTCAGGCAACAATTTTCATACCTGCATTGTCGGTCTTGGTTCTTCATTATTGTTCTCTTTGTTTGGATCCTTTGCTGAAAGAGCTTGGTTATATTGCTTCTTTGTGTGACCATATGTACTGTCAGGTGAAATATTTCGGCAGTCATAACCTTATCCACATTCAGATATATATATATATATATATATATATATATATATATATAGTAACGGGTTTAATTCTGTTACTGCTGGTAGTGCCCTAGCTCCGACCTGTGGGAATGTATTTGCTAATGACGGTAAAACAGATAGCAAATATGGTAATGGGAAAAGTAGGTTTACCAGATTGGACCCAACCACACTACTACCCATGGCTCTTACCATTGTCCATGGTAAAAATATAAACATATATGGTAATGGAACTAAAATCATTACACACGCCTCCCGCGACTACCATGATTAGGTCAATTTGCACTTAGTAATGAGTTAATGAACTTAGTAATCAAGTTTTCCCGGCGGCTCGTAATGCTTTTACTACCAAACACTAAGTATATTACCAGTAGATCTCCACTCAAGGGAAGGTATGATAGTGTCTGACATGTTTGCTAGAAAACACATGGTAGTGTTTACTATCAGATCTCCTGCAGATTTGAGTCATAATTGTTTTATCATTTTAACCCAAATGGTTGAGCAAGTTAGACATTATAATTCTCCTTCAAAATTTACCATATATTGATTATATTCTATAATGGCAGGCTAGATAGAAAGTTAAACATGTTAATTATTTCTCCCTTAACAATTACCATAAATTGATCATATTTTACTATAGTTGTAAACACCTATGTTCACATGCATATAACTAGCGATGAATTTATTACACTAGTCCTAGTTTTACTTTCTTAATATTTCCTGTCCATATGTGGTGCCCTATTACGAGAGATACAAGAAGTTTACTACTTTTCCCAATAATTTTACGATCAAATTTGTCTATGAGTGTGTGTAGTAACGGGGGCAACCGGTTTACTAGAATATACACATGTTTTACGTTCAATCATGGGTATAGGTGGCTGGAACGTGCGCACATCCAGACTAGAGGGTAGTTGGCTGACTTGGTATGGGATACGTGATTTGGCCAGCGCGTAGAATAAGATGTTTTGCGCGCACGCTTAGTTTAGCATAGCTATATATATAGTGTTACTATTCATCACTCATGGTGCACAATAAGTTATTCTTCACCCAAGGTAATTTTACGGTCGTTTCATGAATAAATTACGTTTGGAATTCAAATAGTTACATTCCTATTCTCTATGTAAAATTTGGCATAAAAAATAAAAATGTATGTCACCAGAGAAGAAAATTTGCAGTTTATGTGTACTTTACACTATGTTTTTGCATTTGCAATTTTACATAATATAAAATATATTTTACGACCATTATATATTTTCTAACGATATATTTTTACGTCGGAAGTAAGACAAAACTTAATGAACATAAAATTACGGTGCATTAATGGTAAATAGAGGGGGTGAAGAATAAATATTCCTCACCCAGAGTGACGAACGGTCAATCTATAGCAAGAGCACTGCAATAGACTAGCTAGTGAACTTCGTGTCGGAAAAAACTGCACGCGGTGTTTTTTCGGTACTGCTTTCGCTCTAATTTTTTAACCGTATATTATAATGATGCATATAATATACCGTTGGAAAGCTATGGATTATGTGCAACTTCGCCATGTCGAACACTTTTTGAAATTCCTCGAGGTTTAAGAGCAGTTTCAGAAACGGTACGGCGGATGACGAGTGGCAGCGAGCGTATTTTCATGATTTTTTCTAAACTGCTCATCGGAAGAAAGCAAATGATACGATGTTGGAAAGATATCATCGAGGCACATCTTTTTCATATCTATTATTTTCTCTAATTTGTTACAGTTTAAGAGTAGTTTCAAATTTACTAAATCGCGGAATTATATTTTTTTTGAAATTTTTGGAATTTTCTTTACTGTTTTCGCTCTAGTTTTTGTAATATTTGTCAAAACAAGGCATGTAATATGTCATTGGAAAGCTATGTACAAGGCACATCTTTCATAAGTAGAAATGGTTTTGAGATTCCTTAGAGTTTTAAGTTAATTTTGAAAATGATGCGGCAGACGATGAGTGGCTGCAGTCGTGTTTTGCGAAATTTTTACAAACTACTGGTCAGAATGATTCAAATTATACGCCATTGGAAAGATATCGATGAGGCACAACTTTTTTCATGTAGAACTCTCTCTCTAATTCTTTACGATTTAAGAGCAATTTCGAATTTACCGAAATGCGGACACTCTGTTTTTCGCGACACCAAAATCCACGTGGGTAGTTCATCTGACTGGAAACCGCACTGTATCGGACGAAAAAACGCACTGCATCAAACGGGTAAGAGAACTGCATGGTTTATTTTATTCAAACAAAATTTTTTTCAAGGATGAGAAAGTAGAGTGCACTACACATCGGGTGTAAATGAACCACAACACTATCAAGAAGTGAACCACATTACTTTTTTTGCTTCCCTAACAATGTTTTTTCACTTACGGGATGAACACCATCATACGGCCGACCACACTGCTTCAGAATGAATACCGCACTGCTTCAGACGGGCAAGTGAACCCCGTAAGTTTTCTCTTTTTTCAATCTTTTTTATGCTTATTTGTGAACCTCATGGTCAAAGTTAGTGAACTGCGTGGCCCGAACTAGAGAACTGCATTGTTTTGGTTGGTGAAAGTGAATCGCGGGGTAGAAACTAGTGGACTTCACTTAAAAAGAAACGAATTTCTTTTCTCTGTTGATTTTTTTATTGTTTTACAAAGGGAATATTTTTACAAAGGGAACCACAGGAGTGCACTGCAAACGTACATACACTGCATTGCAAGCATACAGAAAACAAATGAAACGGCCACATGCGACAATACAAATTTTCTTCTAAAAAGACACATGACCGATGGGGTGTACTGCAAGACATACACACACACACCGCATTGTAGGCATATACAAAAGGAACTGCATGCACATGATGCTTCCTTTTTCTTGCATATAAAAAAGTACAAGTGAACCACATCGAAAAAGAAAGAATACTACTTGTGGTTTTATTAACAGAAGTGAGGCACCAAATTCTTGTCACAAACAAGAGCGAAACAACAAACTTTTCCAGTTTCCTTTTTGGACTGAAACATACTGAAGCACAATATGAGCTGCACTGCACACTGAGCCTTCGGACCATGAGACATGTTCACGAACTGCATTGCACGAGGGCAACACGAGAGTGCCATCGAGATGAGCATGCACGGCTTTGGCTGTTGGGCTGCTCGTCCACTACAATAAACACGACGCACATCACGAATATACATGCCCGCACTGCAAGACAATTCCAACCCACATCACATAACGTGCCTACCAAACCACTTGCTCAAGCAAGTGCACTGCACGCCGCGCCTCCGGAAAGCTTCGAGCGTGCCTGCAGAACCGCTCTTCCCACGCATGGCTCCAGGGCTTTTTGTAGGCAGTGCTCCATGGCGGAGGAAAGTGATACAGTGGGGACTCATGTGGGATGAGCAGTGTAAGGCACACATCATCTAGGGAACTGCACGAAGGAATCGAACAGCATTAGAAAATTCACTAGACTGAATTCACTAGATCAATAGCAAAAATCTGAAAAACAGAAGAAAAAAGTGAACTCCAAGCCGCGGTGAGCTACTACTCGTCCTGGATCTCATTTTTACGACAGAGGATGAAGGTGGTCAGGGGCGACGACCTTGTTGAAATTCAGAATCCAAAAAAATTCACGTCGTGGCTCTTCGAACTACAGCTAGCCCCCGCCAAACCACGAGTAGTTGTCGAGCGAAGTGTGCTCTCATCCTGCGCGCCAGCGCATTGCAAGTCCGGGGCGGCTGCACTACAAGGGGAGGACCTGGTGGAGAGCCTGGGCGGTGCGGATCCCACCAGATCTGGAGCCTGGAGGGGTACGGTGGTGGCCGCGGGGGAGGGTGGCCGCGCGGCGGGGCCGGGAAGGGGTATGGTGGCCGAAGAAGTTAGGACGAAGAAGAAGGAAATAAGAGAGGGGAGGAAGACTCGCCTCTGGTGCCGTTGTGGTCGTCCTGCCTGGCCGCGTGGGGTGGGTTGGGCGGCGAGGACCTGAGCGAAGGCTGAGGGGACAGCGACCACCAGGGATGCGGAAGGTGGCTAGGGGGCGGCGGGTCTGCGAGATCCTTCCTAGTCATCAGGGGGTGCGGGGCTGGTAGGTTGGATCAGAGTGGCGGAGGGAGTTGGGAGGAGTTGGCGTCAGCGGGAAGAAAGGGGTGAAAGGGGGTGGCGCGCCGATGGTGGTTTGGGGTGGGCCGACACAGAGGAGAAGGTGGTGCGTGCAAGGTGGAGTGGGGTGCTGTTGCAGGCAGAAGTAGGCAGCGTGAGGTTGGGTTGCTGTTGCGGGTAGAAGGAGGCGGGTCGGGGTGAGGTGTTAGCAGAATAAGAAAGTGATGTGCAGAATAAGGTCTTAAGGGGTGTTGTTAGAATAGACCCACCCTATATATATATATGAGAATTTGATTCCCGAGGTAGACTTGTGTTCTGACTGATTCTTGTTTCTGACCGAACTGTTGCAGACCTGATTCTTGGTATTCACTGACATATGATGTCAATTCACAATGTAATACTTTGCACCAATGTCCTATTGAGGATGATTGGATTGCTTATGCTGGAAACCAGCGAGAGTATCTTGTTGCGGAAGACTGGGTATCGTTCTGCAGAAGCTTTCCCCCTTAAAGACTTGCTGGGGAAGGACTCGATACCTTATGCCAGAAGCTTTTGCGATTGCTTACTGAAGAAGCTTGAGTACATTGCACGGCAAGTCATCCATGTATTGTACTGAGGAAGATAGAGGAATCTTGCATTGGAAGCTTCTCTGGTAGCTTGCGAGGGAAGACTGGGTTGCTTACAACAGAAGCTTCTCCTTGTGATATGTGGACTGAATGCTACACACACACACACACACACACACACACACACACACATATATATATATATATATATATATATATATCATCTTAATATTTCTGTTGTTGATTACTTGTACGAAACAGGGTTTGCTGGACAATCCTCCTTTCTGAGTATTGGATACATGGCACATTCTTGCTTTCTTCCAGGTATATCATGTTTCAGAATCATCCTCAAAGAAGAATCAAACCTTGCATATGGACCATACCTTTGACTGAGAACATACTGTTGGTATTGCACACATTTATCTTCTTGTTGATTTGATAATTTCTGCTATGAAGAGTGTACACTGAGGTAGACTTGATTATCTGCACAGTTGTGAGGAGTGCATGCTAATGCAAACTTGATTATCACCATCAAGATCAGATATTCCCTATTTCACCGCAGTTGGCTGAGAATTCCATACTGTTAAGCTGAGTTTCCAAATATTTGAACTCCTTCCTGATTCTTTGGCTCCAGTGTCGGTTGATGGGAGACTTTAATAAGAGGAAAATAATGTAACACCGAAGGCCCAAAGAAAGAAGCAAAAGAAACGACGAAAACAAAAGCACACAAAGCATGCAAATAATATAAATAATCAAGCAACATCACATATTACTGCTACTCACAACAATAATATGCATGCATACCTAAGCACACAAATCTCGCAGAAACTCCGATATTGCAGTCTAATATGATGTGGCAGTGTGCACGAAAGTGAATTCTCGTGTGGGAGGGGTTGATGTAGCCAAGGCTACACCAAGAACTGGCAGAACAACAGTTGCATCGGGACGGATACACAGGTGAGGACGGACTTGGTGATCATGGGGTGGAACACAAAGGTCATGACCACATCATCATCAAGCGTACGGAAGGGAACCGTACACATCCAAAGAATTGGATGACAGGGAATGATAGCGGTGGAAAGCTGGACTTGCTGGCATTATCCTTTTCTGATCACAAGGATCAGTAAGGGTTGCCAAAGGGATAAGATTGAAGGCACAATTCGGGATAGAGACAAGTCTATCACCGAAAAGATATGGGTGGATGATGGAAAGATATCTATGTGATATCCGAGCATAACTCCTGCAAATAGTGTCTAGAACACTGGGTACCATGACATCACTCTATTGGGACAGAGATGACGCCAAACACAGAAGAGCGGGCATGGAAAGAGGGATGGTGCAGGCAGTGGATCAAAACTGATGCCACCTACACTCACAAGATCACTACCAGCGACCAGATAAAAATCTATATGCAAGCTATGCAGTCAAACAAATGTAGCAATCAAGTGTAACAAACCAACTTGGCTCTATACTACCGCTTTCTAAC
The DNA here is from genome assembly GCF_018294505.1 of Triticum aestivum. Taxonomy (NCBI): domain Eukaryota; kingdom Viridiplantae; phylum Streptophyta; class Magnoliopsida; order Poales; family Poaceae; genus Triticum; species Triticum aestivum. Next base: position 335,876,007 of record NC_057800.1, on the reverse strand, counting down.
GCTCATGCAGGCTAGGGTGTCCTATAGCCAGACCAGATCTGATACCAAGCCCTGTGGCAACCCGGCTCAGAGAATCGGAATTCCCTGTATTCTAGCCCAGAGATCGAGGAGAAGTCTTCTGGAATACGGCACTGCTTAGCATAGAACAAATCAGCTCTTTATTACAATCTATATGGATTCAAGGGTATTACATCGGCACAACGACACTACACCTGCCACGGTTGCTCCATGCAAGCAGCAGAGCAACAAGAAGTAGCGGAATAATTCTAGTAGCGGAACAGCGACGACGGTGATGAACTCCACTCCGCAGGGACTCTGGCTAGAACGCTTATCCTAGCTGGCAAACAAGGGATCCACGGCAAATAAGCAATCAAATCCGGCATGACCTGCAAACTGGCATGACACGTCAGGTTAGTACATTGAATGTACTTGCAAGCTCACAACAACCAAGAGCAATCAAGACAAACAACAACATGGGAATTACAGGTTACTTAGCAATGATGAACATGATACTATCAGAACAACATGGCATGCACAAGGTGAACATGATACTGCTAGAATAATATGAGCATGGCAGGAACATATGAATATTATGATACTAGCATGCAACATGATGACGCTATCATGCACCAACTTACTCTGCTCAGGTTACCTCATGACCATCACATGCACAAGCTTACCATCACGGACCTCACACGATTATCTCAGGATCGAATCAAGGTTGGTATTACAATAACGTAGTAATCATTCATGACCACAAGGAGCTTGACCTTTACCCTTGACTCTCGCATCACACCACAGATATCCAACAACTTGGTATCCACGATACCACGGTGTTCCTCTCACGATCACATAAAGATCAACCAACTCCGGTATCCACGATACCACTATGATCCTCTCACGATCACATAAAGATCAACCAACTTCTCTCATCATCGAACCAGGGTTGTTATTAAGCACATTATTATTATTACTGTTGACCCATAGTGTGACCTACTATGAACTGGGCTATCAATAGATTTAACACACACTCTGTAGAGGTTAGCACATTGTACCCACACCACGGAACCCATGGCCTTGCAGACCTATTCGGGTAGACAAATGACGTTCCAAAAAAACCGATCTACTACCATGACACTCTCCCGTCCACTCCGACAAACTCCCCTTTGGGCTAAGTCATGGGTGCCTCCCGATGTCAACTCATGACATCCGCCACCCATGTGGTTGGCCACCATCATGGCAAAAAACGGTCCCAAACGGGGACATGTGCACATAACCAAACTTGGGCTCACAAGGCTTATGTCCGCCTACCCGGCCAAGGTAGCGCATGCCCATAACCTTCCCTTGTTGGAGGCACCGGAGGGAGGCATGCCAATAGACCCAGTAAGGAACCCCCCGTAAGGAAAGTGTGGATGCACTGGTTAGCTCGATTTGGTGGCACCATGACTCAGCCAACAGTTGTTCAAGTTCATTTAAGTCCAGTTAAACTTGAATGCAATAAGGTGAGCCATCTTAAAATAACATGATACAATTACAATGCATGGGCATGATATAAGCATGGAGGTGCAACATAAGCAATGAGCATAACAACAATGAAGCATGTATCCAAATGAGCATGGCATACTGATGAGCATAAGCTTAAGACTACACATGAGCATAGCATGACCACTAACATCATAAAGGAATACCAAGCAAGAACATATCAATAATACTACCAAGTAAGCATGTAACCAACTCGATGCAATGGAACATGCATAGCAACAGTACTGGATAACAGACTATAAGCATGCACCGAAGAACATCACCGACACCACCATGTACTATTAACAAGAATGGCATATGAACATAATACTAGCAAGTAGCACAAGGTAACGAGATGCATCGAACCATCGCATGAAGGTGAACACCGATCTATAAGCATTACCGAAACAACGATAGCAGTTGCAAACAAACAAACACTTATGTCAATTAGAAAACCATGGCTACTACATGGCTATCATGCAAGTGGTTGTCGTGGCTTGCCTGGGGATGGAGAAACCACCGGGAAGAAGTGCAGAAAGATCGTGGAAGGAATCGTCGGAAAAGTTTCTCTCCCGGAGGGGGCTGATTAGGGGCAAGGGCAAAGTGGTCAATTTCACTATGGGAAAGCATTATGAAAATGATACCAACATGGCGGGCTTGTCGAGACAAAGAAATGGGCTTTGGATTCACCTCAATTGGAGTTACGAGCAAAAAGTTATGAAGGGTTGAAGACCAAGGACTATTTTGTAAATAAAATATTCACAGACAGACCCCTGGCAGCTTGGCGGGTCGCGCACTCCAGCGAAATACGCTTTCCCAGAATGCGCTTCCACTTATCCCAGTCAGCAGAGGCGGGGCCAGGCTGTGTGACGCTGACGGGCGGGTCCCACTCCTCCCTCTCTCTCTCTCCTCCGGCTCGTCCTTCTTCCTCCCGCGTCGGACGAAGCAGAGACAAGGCCGACCGCCTCGACGAGGATTTCCAGCGACTCCGGCCACCACTTGTGGAGCTCAGGCCACCAGCGGGCTCGGGAGGAGGCCGCGCATCCGTCCTGGTGGTGCACAGACGTCGAGGAGGACAGGAGATGAGATGGCCACCTGAATAGAGAGCAACCGCGGCGACGCTGGATCTTGGGGGTGGCAGCGTCAGGCACTCCGGCAATGAGATGGGGGGCTAGGAAGGGTCACTGGTGTGTGGGGAAGTGGCTGGAGAGGTCAGGGGGGAGAATGAGGGGTCGGTTGCCGCGAATTTGACCGACGGGGAGCGGTGGCCATGGCGACCAACCGAGGCAAGGAGAGGCTCTCCAGCTCGGGCGAGAGGCTAGGCCGGGCTAGAAGGAGATGGGGAGGAGCAAGAACACGACAAGGGGATGGGAGGTCACGGGGAGGAGCAAGAACACGACAAGGGGGGAGCGGACGGGCTGCAGAGGTTCACGGAGACGAGCAGCGCCCAGGGTCACCAGGAGGAAGAGGGAAGAGGAGGAAGACGACGACCGACAATAGTTTGCCCGTGGGCGCGCGATGACGAGCTCCAACGAGCGAGCTATGGGAGGGGGAGAGCGGTCAAGGGGGCGGAGGCGGCATGGAGAACCCGCTAGACATGCACGGGCGCGCTGGAACGACGATCACAAGCAGGGCCCAAGCAAAACGACGTCCTGGACCCGCTCACTTCATGCGAAGTCGGTGGTCACCACGGGCACTGGTGCACACAGTGCACGGTGGTCGGCCAAAACGTGTCTGGTGTGAAGTACCTTGTCACGCCCAATATGTGACTCAATCCTAAAGAGACTCAAAGGTCCCACTAAGGATAGAACCGCATATTGACACGCTTTTGCAAGCTGGATATCATTACATCACCATTACGTAATAGATGGGGATACATACAAGGCATACAAATGCCGCAAGAATACATCAATATATCATACAAGAGTACAACATCCGACTATGGATGAAACACAAACAAAACCTCTAACGACATCCACCCTGCTAGCCCAGGCTGCTGACCAGGAACCTAGCCCAAGATCGACGAAGAAGAAGAACTCCAAGACAAGCAAACATCGCTCTCATGTCATGATCATCACATTACCTATACCTGCAACTGTTGGTGTAGTAATCTGTGAGCCACGAGGACTCAGCAATCCAATTACCATGGGTATCAAGACTAGCAAAGCTTAATGGGTATGGAAAGGATAAGTGGTGAGGTTGCAGCAAGCGACTAAGCATTGTATGGTGGCTAACTTATGAGTACAAGAGTAAGATGAGAAACTACGCAAACATTCGCAAACTAGTGATGATCAATAAGTGATCTTGAACTACTTACGTTCGAACATAACCCAACTGTGTTCTCCTCTCGAACTCCCGAAAAGAAACATTCACGGTTACGCACGCGGTTGGTGCATTTTAATTGAGTTTACTTAAGTCCTCTACAAATGGATATTAACAAAGTCCCATCTGCCACATAACCGCGGGCAGGGCTCTCGAAAGTATAAACCCAGCAGGGGTGTCCCAATTTAGCCCATGACAAGCTTACGAGCCGCGGAGACAATCATCCATCGCGGTACCCTCCGATCAGACTCAAAATCCTGGTGCACAAGACATTTCGACAATGGTAAAACTAATCCAGCAAGCCCTCCTGGCGTGCCGACACCTAGATAGTAGCCGCGCGTATCTTGTCTCAGGCCATGTCCGGATGGGTCAGCCTACAGGTATATACCAAATACCTCGGGTTTCCTTGAGGCGGCCCCACAGTCTGCCCGTTTGGGAGCAACACCATCAGCACTGCCCCCCTGCTATGTAGAAAAACCTCGGGTTCATGACGCCCTATGCCAGTTAATTATTAGGTTCAAGTATTATTATGGCAAATGTTAAAACCAATGTTGGGCCTTGCTGGAAGAGTTTTATTCAAAGTGAACTATCAAGATGGGCCCATAAACCCTCACTGTGTTAAGGACGCAAAATCAAGGAACATAACACCGGTATGACGGAAACTAGGGCGGCAAAAGTGGAACAAAACACCAGGCATAAGGCCGAGCCTTCCACCCTTAATGATGTAGGGTAGAACCCTAATCGCCCGATCTTTCACGAAAGGAGCGGATCCCGCGAAAACACGAGGAACACAAAGAGGGGAATGAGGGAAAACGAGGGAAAACACAAGGGGAAACACAAGAGGAACACTCAAACTAACAAGAATAAGTCACACATGTGCTAGATCCTTGGATACATAGAACAATACATGAATCCACAGACAACTAAGGATGATACAAGGGTAGCCGGTCTTCTCCGTGAGAAGGTCTTGAAGTTCTTCTCCGAAAGGAGGTCTTGAATCCAAAGGGATCTTCTCAGAAGAGGTCGCGGTCTCTCACGAGGAGTAGATCCGATGTGGATGAGCGAAGCTCTATCTCTGGGTATGAGCTAAACCAATGCTAACCCTAGGAAGTTGTACGGGATAGAGTATATATAGTCTAGGGGGAGAAGGGGATACACGGGCCTCGGCCCTTTACTGTCCGTAGACAGGGAGGCCAGACGTCCGGGCGTTCAAGCGACGCCGGATGTCTGCGCTGGGGGGCCGGATGTCCGGGCTGGAGCGGTGACATTTGTTGCTCTCGGGTTCGGAAGGGCCGGATTTCCGGGCCGGTGGCCGGATGTCCGGGCGCTCGGGAGGGGCCAGATATTCGAGCTACCGGGGCCGGATGTCCGGGGCCTGTAGCCTTCTGCGGCTGGGTTGCTGTCGAGGAAGGCGCTCCAGGGGCCGGATGTCCGGGGCCTGGGAGATGCTCTTGGCTCCTTCCATTGGTTCTCCTCATCCGTGGACTTGGAGACTTGTACATCTTCATGCGCATCTTCGGGAGGACCCTCTTGGTACCTAATCATGCACAACACCTCGGACTTAGGTAGTAGCCATGTCTCATGCATATAAAGTGGAAGTTCGGAGAGGAGTGAGTTCATCGTATCTTCGATAGCTTTGGCTTGGGCTCGTGTCATTGGTCCAAGTGGTGTTGTTGGAGGTGTGGGTGCGTCCATGGGGATGATCTTGGGATGCTCCGCATCATCTCCCCTCCCTTGGGAAGATCCGTCCTCGGATCGAAATTCTCATCACCATGGTAGGGCGACAGATCTTTGATGTTGAAGATGTCGCTCACGGAGTACTTGTCACGAAGAATGTCGATCTTGTAAGCATTGTTGTTGTAGCGTGCAAGCACCTTGAATGGTCCATCCGCGCGTGGTCGAAGTTTGGACTTGCGTTCTTGGGGAAAACGGTCCTTGCGAAGGTGTAGCCACACGAGGTCTCCAATGTTGAATATCATAGGGTGCTTGTTGACGTTGAGCTTGGTCGCAAGTCTTTGTACTTGGCGCTCGATGGTGTTTCTTGTATCTTCATGCACCTTCTTGATATAGGTTGCTCTTGCACTTGCGTCCAAATTGATTCGCTCTTGGAGTGGTAGAGGTAGAATATCCAATGGTGACAAAGGGTTGAATCTGTAGACGACCTCGAAAGGGGACTTGCCGGTTGTTGAGTGTCTTGCTCGGTTGTAGGCGAACTCGGCGATGAGTAGACACTCCTCCCACTCCTTGATGTTCTTCTTGATGAGTACTCGAAGTAGAGCGAAGAGTGTGCGGTTTGTCACCTCTGTTTGGCCGTCGTATTGAGGATGGTACGCCGTCGAGAAGAGTAGCTTGATTCCGAGCTTGGTGCATAGGGTCTTCCAAAAGTAGCTAAGGAACTTGACGTCACGGTCCGAGACGATGGTTTTTGGCACACCATGGAGACACAAAATTTCCCTACAAAATATATTAGCAACATGTGAAGCATCGTCTATCTTGTGGCAAGGAATCAAATGTGCCATTTTTGAGAAACGGTCCACAACGACAAATATGGAATCTTTCCCATTTCGAGTTCTAGGCAAACCAAGTACAAAGTCCATGCTAATGTCTTCCCATGGTTGGTATGGAATTGGTAAAGGCATATAGAGACCATGATATTGAGCTTTGGACTTAGCTTTGCGACATGTAGAACACCGGTTGGTGAAGCTATTGACTTCCCGAAACATCTTTGGCCAAAAGTAGCTCTTCGAGAGCGTGGCAAATGTCTTGTCGCGTCCGAAGTGTCCCATTAAGCCTCCTCCATGGGATTCCTGCAAAAGAAACAAACGAAGAGACGACTCGGGGATGCAAAGTTTGTTAGCTCTCATAAGATAGCCGTCTTTGATGTAATAGCGTTCCCAAGATGTATTCGACAAACACTTGGCATAAGGAGTAGCAAAAGTTGCATCATGCTCATACAAGTCTTTGACATGCTTGAAGCCAATGACATCTAACTCAAGTGGTGTGATAAGCATGCATATGCGGGAAAGAGCATCTGCTACGATGTTTTCTTTACCCTTGATGTACTTGATGACATAGGGAAAAGACTCAATAAATTCACTCCATTTAGCATGACGCTTGTTCAACTTAGTTTGTCCCTTAAGATACTTGAGAGTCTAATGATCGGTTTGAATGATAAACTCATGGGGACGAAGGTAATGTTCCCATTCACGCACAACGCAGACTAAAGCATATAGCTCTTTGTCATAGATGGGATAATTGAGTTGTGCTCCAGAAAGTTTCTCACTAAAGTAAGCTATGGGGCGCTTCTCTTGCGTTAACACACCTCCTATGCCATTACCACTTGCATCGCAATGAATTTTAAAAGGCTTGTCGAAGTTTGGTAAAGCAAGCACGGGAGCATGAGTAAGCAAATTCTTAAGCTCATTGAATGCAGTATCTTGGGATGGACCCCAAACAAAAGGCGCATTCTTCTTACTCAAAGCATGTAAAGGCGAAGCAATGGTGCTAAAATCCTTCACAAAGCAACGATAGAAACCCTCAAGGCCAAGAAAACTACGCACTTGATGCAAGTTGGTTGGTTGCGGCCAAGTCTTAATAGCATTAATCTTGGACTCATCAACATGAACACCCTTAGAAGAAACAACAAAACCCAAGAAAACGAGCTTATCAACAACAAAAAGGCATTTCTCCATATTAGCATAGAGGTGACATGCTCTTTAATAGATTTGCTAAACACAAGAATATCATCAAAGTAGACCACAACAAATATACCAATGTAAGGGCGAAAGAAATGATTCATGAGGCGCATAAAAGTGCCCGGTGCTTCCGAAGACCCATAGGCATGACTAACCACTCATACAAACCAAACTTGGTTTTGAAGGCGGTTTTCCATTCATCACCCTCTTGTATGCGGATTTGATAGTAACCACTCTTAAGATCAATTTTGGAAAATATAGTGGCACCACTAAGCTCATCAAGCGTATCATCTAGGCGTGGAATGGGATACCTATAGTGAACGGTGATAGCATTGATAGGTCTACAATCGGAGCACATGCGAAAACTACCATCACGTTTTGGCACAAGAATGACCGGAACGGCACAAGGGCTCAAAATTTCAAGCACATATCCATGGTATATGAGATGGTTTACTTGCCTTTGTATTTCTTTTGTTTCGTCAGGGTTGACATGGTAAGGAGCTTTGTTCGGAAGGGGTGCTCCGGGGATGAGGTCGATTCGGTGCTCAATGCCTCATAGAGGAGGTAGACCCGGAGGTAGCTCATCTGGAAAAACATCTTGAAATTCCTGCAAAAGAGAAGACAACACTAGAGGAGGAGTGTGAGAAGTGTTAGTTTGTGATGCATTGTCCTTGCACACGAGGACGTAGTGTAGGACACTAAATGGGTTCTCACACACTTCTCTCATCTCATGTTTGGTGGCAAATAGAACTAGGTTCTTGTTCTCGCTCATCGTGGAGGCACTCAATTTTGGCTTGTGCTGCTCGCTCTTGTTTTGGTGGCTCGCTCTCTCACTATGATCTCCACGATGGGTGGCTTGCTTGTCGGTGATCACTTGACTTGGCGACATTGGACGGAGGACGTACTCCTTGCCCTTCATCTTGAAGATGTAGTGGTTCGTTCGGCCGTTGTGTACAAATCCTCTATCGAATTGCCATGGCCGTCCAAGGAGAAGATGACAAACGGTCACTGGAACGATGTCGCACTCCAAGGTGTCTTCGTAGGCGCCGATCTTGAAGGAGACTTGTACTCGGTATGGATGTGGATGCTTCGTCTTGGGCAATTGGAGCTTGGAGCAAAGTTCTTCACTTGCGAGATTATGACAACTCCCTCCATCGATGATGACCTTGACGGATCGTCCATTGATGCCGGCCTTGGTGTGGAATATGTGGCATCGTTGGTCTTCTTCTTGGTGATGTTGGAGAGTCAAGACTTTGGAGACAACAAGTGCGGGACTTGAGTCTTCATCACAAAAGACTTGTTCTTCTTCATTGTTCACTTGGCGGTGCATGGCGACTTGCTCGAGGGCTTCCATTTCGCCTTCGCTCATGGAGTCATAAGTGCCATCGTTGTTGAAGACCATGGTTCGCTTGTTGGTGCACTCATAGGACTTGTGGCCTTGGCCTCCGCAAGTGAAACACTTGAAGGAACTCGTCTTGATGGTCTCATTGGTTGGGGTTGATGATGATGAAGCTCTCGGCTTGAAGTTGCTCGTAGGAGGATGGCTTGTAGTTGACGACGCTTTCTTGGAAGTCCACTTGTCGATGTTGGAAGTAGAAGGTCTTGTAGTCGGTGTGAGAGTCGTTGAAGCTTGGTTATTGGAGAAGCCGTAGGACTTGGATGAGAACTTGGCATACTTGAAATCATCTTGCACTTGGCGTTCCGCTTTGGTAGCTTGGTGCACTAGCTCGATGAGATTTGAGTATGGTTGGAAGTCGGCGATCTTCTTGATAGGGTGATTGAGTCCGTTCAAGAAACATGATTGTTTTCTCATCATCTTCCATGACATTGGCTCTTATCATTGCAATCTCCATCTCCTTGTAGTATTCTTCAATGCTCTTTGTTCCTTGCTTGAGTTGTTGGAGTTTCTTGAAGAGGTCGCGGTTGTAGTAGGTAGGTACGAAGCGTGCTCTCATGACATCCTTCATTTGTGCCCAAGTAGTGATGGGTGGTTCACCTCTTGCCTCTCGGCGCTCGATGATTAGTTCCCACCAAATGAGGGCATAATATTGGAACTCAAGGGATGCCATCGCGATCTTCTTCTCTTATTCAAAATTGTGCAAACGGAAGATCTTGTCAACCTTCAATGCCCATGAAGGGTATTCTTCAGGATCGTTGCTTCCGCTGAACTTGGGCATGGTGAACTTGAGCTTGCCGTAGCGTTGCTCTTCATTGTGTTAGGGTCGGGGATGATGACGCCCTTGTTGTAGATGATTGTTCAACTCGTGGTGCTCTTGGCGTGGAGGGTTGTTATCCTCATGGTGCTCTTGTCATGGAGGATTTCCATTGTCTTCATGCTCTCGATGAACTTGATGGTGTTGGCGAGCTTGCGGAGGATCTTCGCGAGCTCGAAGAGGAACTTGACGATGCACGCGAGTGTGAAATCTTTGTTCTTGAATTTCTTCATGATGTGCTTCCTCTTGTTCACGGGCTTGTCGGCTTCGGTCGGCAACGGCTCGACTTGAATCGCGTAGAGCTTGTTGCGCCGCAAGTGCTTGAGCGTCACGGAGTTGTTGTTCTTGACGTTGTGCCTCGACATCTTGGGCATTTTGGTGTAGACGCGCTCGCTCTTCCTCTTCATGTTGGCATTGTCGTTGCTGTTCTCGTGCTAGCGTAAAGGCCTCTTGAGTTTGACATTGTCGGCGCTCTTGAGAGTCGGTGTCTCGTAGGGGATTGAGGCTTTCTTGACGGTCAGTGCGCGCGGCTCGACGAAGAGTTTTCGATGTCGGTGTACTTGAGCCGGAGAGGGTGAAGTCGGAGTGTCAGCTTGAACGGCTCCTTCTTGAAATGGAAGACGAGCGGTTGAGCAACAAAGCAAGAATTTCGTCCATCCTTGCGTCATTCTCTTGCTTGTGATCGTCGAGCTTGTGGTCGAAGTAGTCCCTTGTACATTGCTCAGAAAGTTGCAAGTCGGCGGCAAGGTTGTCGATGTGTTCACTCATAGTTTGTTGCTCTTGATGCAAAGCACGTTGTGCACCAAAGAGGTGACTCTTGGTGATGAAGGAGTTCATGTCGTCGTCTTGCTCCATGAAGAGTGGGTTGGTAGAATACTTGGCCTATCCATCATTCCAAAACAAATGTGAGTGGTAGAAAGAGAAGAACGAGTACCAAATGTACCTTGACCGAAGTTGAAAGTGGATCGAGGATCACTCCAATGTAGGACAAGGAAATAGCACAATTGGTACGAGTTCTTGTCGGTTTCTCACCCCTACACAAGTAAAAGCTTTTGGTGGAGCTTTTTTAGGATGGTGGCACAAAATTAGATGCAATTGTAAGTGAGCTTGAATAATGTTGGAAAAGATTCGCAAGATGCAATGTAACAAGTAGACCAAGCATATAAGGTACACGGAAACACACACGCAAAAAGATAAGTGGGGTTGTGCAACCAAGGGTGAGCCAAAATGTGAAATCCACAAAAATGCTCTTGTTGCACAACACTAGAGAGACGCTAGCACGATTGCACAATAGGCGGATACAAGAACTTGTGCACAACCTACTTAGCAAAAATGCAACGACTTCTATCCCAAATATGTTCTATGCAAGGTGTTTCTATGATAAGATCCAAGATGATCGAGTATGACAATCTTAATGTTGAAAGATGCTATGGTTCTTGCTTAAAAGCTCTTTGCTTATCTTTTCTCTTTGCTCAAAAGCTTGTTTGGCTCTTTGATGTTTGAGCTCTTTTCGCATGCAATGCTTGACGAACCAAGATAGCAAATGGGTATGCGATGACAACTTTGTGACACAAGAGACGATTCCAAGATATGCAACAATGATGTATGTATTCTACGGGAAGTATGATCGATAATGTGCACAAGTCTCGTTGCCGGCAGTACTCAATGGCTAGTCTCGATGGGTAAGCAACACAAAGGAGTAAGGCTATGATGGCTATCGATGTAATGGCAAGAATGATATGTCCAATACCAAGATGAGGTTATCGGTCTTGCTTCCGGTATGGTGTCAAAATGGTGGCACGAATACCAAGTCGTAGTTGAGGTGGTCGTTGTTGATGATGCGTTCGTGGCAAAGATGAGTGGCGGTGATGTCAATGTCAACCCGTACCTAAATAGCCAAAACACAAAAGGATACGGTACCGCAACTCAAATTCTCAAACCTCGAAGTAGCAATTGTGTCGAAGAGCGAAATGGTCCAAAAATGGTTGGGTCATGTGGAAGTGGTGTAGGTATGCGGAAGTATATATGGTATATGGTGGGCACCGGAACAAAATTTGGTGGAAATTGGGCGGAAAAACGGGTCGGTGGATGGAGATGTTGCTGCCAGGGGCCGGATGTCCGGGTGGAAGGCCGGATGTCCGTGTGGGGCTGGATGTCCGGGCTCTGCGGGCCGGATGTCCGGGCTCTGGATCCGGGGACGAACGGGATGAACACCGCGTGGGGAGGTTAAATTCGGGCGAAATTCGGAGGAATTTGTGGATGGGAAAAGGGGGAAAAAGGATGGGAAGCTAGATGCACTCAAAACAAAGCAAATCCACGGATCCAAACCAACAAATCTCAACACACCAACAAATCACAAAAAAAATTGGGGCTATTTTTGGTCGGGAATTTTCGAATTAGGACGAAAAACAAAAAAATTATGCTAGAAACACAACGGGGAGGCTCCGAAATCGTGATCAACCTTCCTCTAGATACCAAGATGATGTAGGGTAGAACCCTAATCGCCCGATCTTTCACGAAAGGAGCGGATCCCGCGAAGAACACGAGGAACACAAAGAGGGGAACGAGGGAAAACGAGGGAAAATACAAGGGGAAACACAAGAGGAACACTCAAACTAACAAGAACAAGTCACACGTGTGCTAGATCCTTGAATACATAGAACGATACACGAATCCACCGACGTTCAGGCGATGCCGGATGTCCGGGCTGGGGGCCGGATGTCCGGGTTGGAACGGTGACATTTGTTGCTCTCGGGTTCGAAGGGGCCGAATTTCCGGGCCGGTGGCCGGATGTCCGGGCGCTCGGGAGGGGCCGGATGTCCGAGCTGCCGGGGCCTGTAGCCTTCTGCGGCTGGGTTGCTATCGAGGAAGGCGCTCTAGGGGCCGGATGTCCGGGGCCTTGGACGGATGTCCGGGGCCTGGGAGATGCTCTTGGCTCCTTCCGCTGGTTCTCCTCATCCGTGGACTTGGGGACTTGTACATCTTCATGCGCATCTTCGGGAGGACCCTCTTGGTACCTAATCATGCACAACACCTCGGACTTAGGTAGTAGCCATGTCTCATGCATATAAAGTGGAAGTTCGGAGAGGAGTGAGTTCACCTTATCTTCGATAGCTTTGGCTCGGGCTCGTGTCATTGGTCCAAGTGGTGCCGTTGGAGGTGTGGGTGTGCCATGGGGATGATCTTGGGATGCTCCGCATCACTTAACCAAGTATATATGTGCATTAACTAAATATAAGAGATATTGTGATATCCCATGATATCCATGTCCCAACATGGAATGATGCGGAGCATCCTATGATCATCCCCATGTACACTACGACATCTTCCTAAGCCCCTAGTGCCCACACTTCAGACCTCAAGCATACGCCATTGGACATAACGTGAACTCGCTCCTTTTCGAATCTTCCCTTTCCGCATGTAAGACATGGATGCTACCTCAAGCGCGGACCTTGTGCATACTCATGTCCATCCGAGGAGATCATGGAGAGCCTAAGGACCAAGGCCAAGTGTGCGTGGGAGCGAGGGAAGGAGAGCCAGCTGCTACAGCCCGAGCGGTACTACCGCCCACACCAAGCGGTACTACCGCTGAAGGCCCACAAGCTGTACTACCGCCCAACATCCACTCTACTGCCGCTCAACCCGACAAACTCCTGTGATCGAGCGGGACAAGTCCGGCACTACCGCCCAGACCAAGCGGCACTACAGCTAAAGCGGTACTACTGCCGAGGGTCTGGTACTACCACCCTGCCTGTGCGTAGAGAACGGGCCAACGGCCCACGTATCCCCCTCTCACTTACCCCTTCGTGGACTTAGACTATATATACTCCTCCTATCGTGGTATTCTCACGGGGGGTGCAAGACGACATATGCCACAAGGTGGCTTCGTGTGAGGGCAAGACTGCTGCCGGAATATCCAGGGACGGGTATGCGAGTAGCACGCGCTAGTTTACCAAGGTTCGGGGCTCTTCGGAGAGATAACACCCCTACTCCTGCATGTCTGAGTATATGTGGTATATCTGGTACAGAGTTGCTCCTGGAGCTATATCTCGGGCATGCGTGCCCATGGCCGAGTGGCCGTATGAACTAGTGGCCATGCATGTGTGTGTGTGTGCTAGCTAGCTGTCTTGCTAGCTAGCATGCATGCGTGAGGCCCCTCCTGATGGATGGATGGAGCTAGCTTATATAGTGGTAGGCATGGGTGGTGGTAGCGTTCGTTGTAAGCTACCTTCGGTAGCTTACAAACCAAGCTATGTAGTGGCATGGTCTAGGCATGGTGCATGTCATGCTTGTCCCCTGGGGTACTTTATAAATCAGTACCCAGGGGACACAGTACACTGTAGATGACATCATGGTATGGTCATCCCGTCGGTGTCTCGTCAGGCTGCAGTTGACTTCGGGCAGTCGGCCTGGCAGAGGAGTGGGCAGCCAGCAGTCGGCCTGGTGGAGGAGTCGGCAGCCAGCAGTCGGCCTGGTGGAGTAGTCGGCAGCCAGCAGTCGGCCTGGTGGAGTAGTCAGCAGCCAGCAGTCGGCAGCCAGCACTCGGCCTGGTGGAGCAGTCGGCAGCCAACAGTCGGCCTGGTGGAGCAGTCGCCAGCCAGCAGTCTCCCTGGTGGAGCAGTCGGCCTGGTGGAGCAGTCAGCAGCCAGCAGTCAGCCGCTGGCCAGGTAGTTGGACTGAGGGGCTTTGCTAGCCCCGATGTCTTGAATTCTTGTATCGCCGTCTTCGGGGTATCCGTGTCCAATTACTCCGACAGTAGCCCCCAAGCCTCCGGGCAACTTGGCAAAGTTGGGCGGAGGTTTTTTGGTGAGCGTTCATGGAAATAATCATGAAAAAGACAAAGTTAGTCAACGCAGATATATCTAATGTTTGCTTTTAGCATTGCAAGTTTTATGCGGAGGGTGCCGACTCGGTTTCGTCCGAGCTCCCTTAATCTTTTTCATGTTCCCTCCGCTTTTTGGCTTGTGCTCTTGCTCGCCGGACAGCCGCTCTGCAGTCTGTGGCTGAGAGTGGGATGCAAAGTGGAGTGTACAGTACTCGGACTCTGGGAGTGGATTTAACCGAGCATATACTCATAAAGGAAACGGTTGGGTTGCCTGAAGCATTTCTCTTCCCGGACGTTTTTTCGCGTGAGGTGACCTCCAGCTTTTGCTCTCGCTAGCCGGACAATCGCTCTACGGTCTGTGGATGAGAGGTTGGCCTTTGGTACTGCACACGCTACTAAGCCGTCTGAGGGAAAAAACATCTTAGGCCAAGCGGCCAGCCCCCGGGCCAACTCTGGCTGGCACCGGGGCAAACAGTGGTGCAACTGTAAGAAAAATGCGGAGACAGCCCCCGAGCATCGCTCGGGGTTATCCGTGATTGCGTGGTGCAAAAAATATGCGGGTGAGGAGCTCACATTCGTTTTCGTGTTGCCGAGGCGGAGTTTGCCGAAGACAGCCGGCGCGGCTCGGCGCTCGCGGAGCGCGCCGGCGCTCCCACTGTGTGTAGCATTTGAGCCTTTGGGTGCTCGAAGGGGGTCAGGCTCGACCGGCCAGGCGGCGATGCATCTTGCAGCGCCTATCTTCTTTTTTTTCTCTTCTGCCGGCTGCTCGAAGCCAGACAAAACTCTTCTCTTATTTGCAATCTTCCGTGGGGGCGCGCCAGCGCACCCGCTAGGTGTAGCCCTCGAGATTCGGGTCGACTGCTGAGCTGTCGGGCCGGATCTCCCGGCAACTACTTTTTTCTTCTTCTTTGCGGGGGCGCGTCAGCGCACCCGCTGGGTGTAGCCCCCGAGATCTGGGCCGTCTGCTGAGCTGTCGGGCCGGATCTCCCGGCAACTACTTTTTTCTTCTTCTTCGCGGGGGCGCGTCAGCGCACCCGCTGGGTGTAGCCCCCGAGATCTGGGCCGACTGCTAAGCTGTCGGGCCGGATCTCCCGGCGACTACTTTGTCTTCTTCTTCGCGGGGGTGCGTCAGCGCACCCGCTGGGTGTAGCCCCCGAGATCTGGGCCGACTGCTAAGCTGTCGGGCCGGATCTCCCGGCAACTACTTTTTGCTTCTTCTTCGCGGGGGCGCATCAGCGCACCCGCTGGGTGTAGCCCCCGAGATCTGGGCCGACTGCTGAGCTGTCGGGCCGGATCTCCCAGCAACTACTTTTTTCTTCTTCTTCGCGGGGGCGCGTTAGCGCACCCGCTGTGTGTAGCCCCCGAGATCTGGGCCGACTGCTGAGCTGTCGGGCCGGATCTCCCAGCGACTACTTTGTCTTATTCTTGCGGGGGCGCGTCAGCGCACCCGTCGGGTGTAGCCCCCGAGATCTGGGCCGACTGCTGGGCAGTCGGGCCGGATCTCCCGATGACTACTTTGTCTTCTTCTTTTTCTTCTTCAGACGGCTGGGCGGGCGGACCCCGACACAGCAGTCGGGCTCTTTGTAGCCGGCCAAGTAGCCAACGGTCGGACGCACATTTCTTTTCTCTCTCTTTGTTTTTGAGCAGCCGGTTACGCGAGCGGCCCAGCCCACTTTTTCCAGCCGGCCCCTAGGCAATCGGCCTCTTCTCTTTCTTTCTGTCCGGCTCCACGCGGCGAGCCGGACCCTCCTCTCTCTCTTTTTTTCAAAGCCGGGAAGCGGGCGTAAGGACCCGGTCTGTCCGGGTGGCAGGAGCTGGCCGTCCGGGAAACGGGCGCGACCCGACCATCCGGGTGGTGGGTGCCGGCCACTTTTTTTTCTTCTTTCTGGCCGACTCTATGTGGGCAGCTGAACCCCCTTTTTTTCTCTTTTCTCTTTTTTTCCCAGCCGCATCCATTGACTTTTCTATTTTCTTTTGTTCACAGCAGCCGGCCACGGGAGCCGAGCAGCGAAAGCCGGCAGGCGGTCGGAGCCGGCGAGTGCGGACCACCCGGCCGCGGGCAGTGGAGGTGGCTCGGCGAGTCATAGCCGGCCGGACGAGGCAGAGCCGGCACGAGGTGGTGCAGCGGAGCGGCGCAGGAGGCCACGGGCGGAGGAGCAGCCAGCGCGGGACGGCAAACCGGAGCCGGCGTGGCAAACGCGGCAACAGCTGGTGCAGACGCGTGGAGGCGGAGCACCCGGCTGGCGAGTTGGCGCGGCCGCGACAGAGTAACACATGGCCGACGCCGCGCACCAGACGCGCGTGCAGGAGAAGCAAGCTGAGCCGGACGTTCCCGGATGCTTGACAAGAAGGCGGAGCCGGGTGGAGGAGCCCCCTAGGGGAGGCTGGAGCCATGGGCGGTGCAGGAGGAGGCCGGACCCGGGGCGTAGAGCCGGCAGCCGGCTGGAGCGGCAAGCCGGCGGGAGCAAAGGCCGGATGCGGCTGGAGCGGCGCGGGCGAAGTGGCGAGGCCAGGGCGAGGTCTGGCGCCGGGGTGCGCGTGGTCGGACGGTGAGGGAGGCCGGGCGCGCGCGCAAGGCGCAGAGGAGCGGAGCGGCCCTTGGGCGCGGCACCGGTGACGGCCGGGGCAGCGGTGCGAGAGCCGGCCAGAGGAAGCTCGAAGCTGGCCCGGGCCGAGCTCGCGTAGGAGGCGGAGGCCGAGTTGCGTGGGAGCCGGAGCCGGCGAGGACCCGGCAGTGGCCGAGTGCACGGCCGGACGCGACGCTGCAGGCCGAGACAGCGGGACCAGGCGGAGAGGAGCATCCAGAGGTCGGAGGCGGGGCCAGGCGGCGCTGGCAGGCAGCCGGACTTGGACCGTGCAGTAGCCGGCATGGAGCAGCAGCAGGAAGGAGCGGCGGCGTGAGGCGCGCGGACAGACGGAGTGCTGGGCGGCTCAGAGGCGGGCCGAACAGCCACGCGCAGCTCGATGCAGTGGCGGAGCCGTGCACGGCCGGGGCAAGGGTCACGCGTGAGGCGCTGGGAGAGAGAGTAGCAACAGCGAGGCAGGCGTTGGGTGGAGCAGGGGCCGGGGGACGCACGCGTGTGGACTGTGGAGACCGCGCGGCCAGCAACGCAAGAGTGAGATAGCACGTATACATATGTACGTAGAGATAGCCAACTACAAGATCAATCGAGCTGCCAGGGAGTTTGCTTGCTTGCTAGCTTCGCACACTCACGTTGTAGTGGCTATTGGATAGTGTGTAGGCAGTGTTTGGCTTGCTGGCCAGCATATGGAGGAGCAGACGCGCGCCGCATGTGGAAGGGCACGACCGATCGAAACGAGGCCCCACGCGCGGCGCGCGCACGGATTAACGGCCGGCGTTGCGGTGGTGATGGCGAAGATGGCGAGGCCGACAGCAAAGATGCGCCGCCCCACGCGGCCGCGCCGAGAGCGTGTCGATGTCGAGCCCCCAAGCGCAACCGAAGAGACGACGGCGACGCTGCGGTGACGATGATGAAGATGGTGAGGCCAACGACGGGGACGCGCCGCGGTGATGAAGCGGACGCAAGCGGCGCGTGGATGGCCACGGCCGACCGAAACGAGGCCCCGCGGGCGGACGGACAGCCAGCGTCCCAACGGCGGTGATGACGAAAGCGGCGAGGCCGACGACGAGGATGCGCCGTCCCGCACGGTCGCTCCGGGGGCGGGTCGAAGTCGAGCCCCAGAGCGCTACCGGAGAGACGGCGCGACGCTGCGGCGAAGATGATGAAGATGGTCCCGTCCGGACTGTGAAACCAGCAGTAGCGCGGTAGCATAGTACCGCCCCATGGTGGGCGCCAAATGTCGTGGTATTCTCACGGAGGGTGCAAGGCGATATATGCCACAAGGTGGCTTCGTGTGAGGGAAAGACTGCTGCCGGAATATCCAGGGACGGGTATGCGAGTAGCATGCTGATAGAGGCGAGGGTCCCGATCTTTCGATGAGATGATAACTATCGATTTGGTGGAGACGACTTTGACGATCCGACTACAAACGTGCACGACGTTGCGCCTTAGCAATCGCTAAACCAATCTCCTGAGGTTACTGACGATGCTGGAAGCATGATCAGCCTGACCACGAAGGTCTATTCCTGCAAGCAATCGAAGAACGAGCAAGAATATGATAAAGCAATCTAAATATTGCGAATATATATGAGGTATTGATAATGGTGGAGATCCGTAAGCGGTCTTGGTCTGGTCGTTGGACACAAACGAAGTACATGAAGTTGCAATGGCTAACTTTTAACTAAACAAATCCCAAGGAAAAAGCTACTAGATGTATCTACTTATATAGGAGCAAGGGGTGGCGGCCAAGGAGGTGGGAGGACGTCCCAAGGCAGCCTAAAACTAACCCTAGGTCGTACAAGGCTCATGGGCCCAAGTGGAGGTGATGCAACACCTTTGGGCTTGTAGTTTGACTCGGATTCTGCTGCAACGTTAGATTGTTTCGTCCGTAACTCAACGCTCCGGACGAATTTGAAGGTGAATCCAATTGGGATGGAAAGAGCACGAAATCTAGTTTCCAACAAAAAAAGAATCACCCAATTCGGAGTCCGTATGAAAAAGTTGTTGGCGTTTTGAGTCAGGTATGTCTGTGTAGTCCGAATCTGAATCCAGAACGTGAGAGACTTGGACTCTATCTTCTCTTGGCCCAAAAGTGACGTGAGAGGACTTTTTGAACACAAGCTAAACATCTCCTTTTCCCTTATCTTCATATGTGGATTGTACAAATGTCCCATACACCTGCAATTAGACAAAACACAAAAGTGTGTGTAGTATTTTTGTTCTGGATAACATAAATAGACTATTGAATAGTTTGCATTAGAAATCACCTGACAAATATGCATGTATGCAATATTTTTGGTCGTATCCAAGGTAGTCATGTCCTCATCATCCTCCCTTTTTGAAAACAAAGTCGTCCTCGGCATTGCTTAATCTGAAATGTGGCTAACAAAAGAGACAAGGTGTACATGTTGTATATGTATATGTCATCCATTTTAACTTCCCTTGATTTTTGCACATATGTCACATGTATACATGAGTAACTTTCATTGTTCATAAAATCTAAAGCCAAAAAATTATCACAAGAAGTAGAAGGCATGAAAATATTGCAACTCAGTTTGCACATATAAGTGAAGCTCTTATTCACGTCAAAAGATTGGCAATGTTCATCATTAAACCATCCTAACTTCGATGAATAAACCTTACTTGCATCAAATTTACATGCTACAACATGCTTCAATAAGCAAACATGCAATAAGTCATTGGACACAGAATCATCATCAAGATTATAGGTCATATCAAAATGATTAAACATTGGTTCTTTTGCATCAACAGTTAATTCAATGGGTGCACTCAAAATTGTTGATATTTCAGTTGTTTGATCACATGACGCATTCATGACAGTAACAAGAGTCTCTAAAATAGGTGGTGTGCTCAAATCAATAGGTAACTCAACACATGATACATTCAAGTTAACTAGGCATGCTTCATTCTCATGTGAAGTTATATCATCAAGACCTTTACTGTTACCTCGCAGAGATGTAGCTAATGTAGGTACGGACGTTGACAATGTACCATACTCTTGAGATGATATCGCGCTCACAATCCGAGGTGGGGCTGCTCTAGTAGGTGCAATAGTGGAGTAACCAACCGGCGGTGGTGAGCATGAACTGGAATAGTAGTTGTTGTAGTCACCCAATGCATCCTCCTGTATTTGTCTCTCAAAGGTACAAGCACGGACATACATACCAGTAATGCAACGAGGAATATACTGAAATCTTGCCTGAATATCATGGTTCAAACCACCAAAAAATCTATTCATTGTATCATCCTCAGATTCTTCTATGTCACAATGATGCATATAAGATTTGAACTCTTGGTAGTAAGCATGAACAGTGTTACTGCCTTGTTTTAATTGCTCCAATTTGCGACACAATTCACGACGATAGTAAGGAGGAAAAAATTGTTGTCTCATTACAGCTTTCAAAACTTTCCAAGTTGTGGGTTGGTTATCAATGTTTTTCTTACAATGTACACTCCACCAAACAGAAGCAAAACCAGTAAATGCTCTAATGGTAGCTCGTACTCTCTCAAGTTCAGAAATATCATGGTGACTAAAAACTTGTTCTACTTCAAGCTCCCAAGCTAGATAAATAGCAGGATTAAATCTACCCTCAAATGATGGTAAAGAGATAACCTGACCATATGCTTGTGTGTGTTGTCCCAACTCTCGTGATGGTGAAGATGTGTCCGTCATCCA
Organism: Triticum aestivum; assembly: GCF_018294505.1. Taxonomy (NCBI): domain Eukaryota; kingdom Viridiplantae; phylum Streptophyta; class Magnoliopsida; order Poales; family Poaceae; genus Triticum; species Triticum aestivum. The sequence goes on along the minus strand of NC_057800.1, from coordinate 335,855,152 downwards.
AGAACTTCTATCTCTGGAACCTGTCATGATTAGTAGAAACAAGAACCAAAATTCGAGAATAATGTTCCTATGAACTACTAGGATGTGGTTGTAAAGTGCTCATAGTAAAGCAAATATCAATATCTTACAAGTTCTTACCATGCGGCAGGTGGTGACAGGCAACCAGCGGTGTCAAATAACTCTGAAGATTGTGTAAAACGATTGTCAGGGTAACGTACGTATACACGGTGTAGAAATATGTGGAGCTGGGTTGGCTATATATGGTAGCAAAAGATTAGCAATAATCAATTCAGAGATGCAATGTTGAATAAACGCTCAATGACGGTACTGTGCTGGTCCTAGGCTAGACCAAACTAGAGACGCGAGCCTAGAACACTAATGAGGTCACATCGTAGCACAACTAGCATCAATAAAGGATATGAAGTAGCTCTGGACAACAAGATATAAGTGAAGATCACAATAGCAGTAGACCTATTTAGAAGCTGATGTTGAGGTGCCAAATACTGAACTAGCTTCTGCAACTATTTAGATGCGGCTCGTCGCTAGCTTTCATTTGAGTACTCACGGAGCCAAAACAGACTTCATATGAGGAAGTTATGCCTGTTTTACTGAACAGTGCACAAAACAGATTCCAATCCGAATTCAACTACGAGATTGAGTCTAAATAGATCCGAATTTTGTTTTTGTTCTCACACTTTTTTTTCTTTTCCTTTCTTTTTTTTCTCTGACTTTTTTTTTACTTTTTTTTCTCTCGTTTTTTTCTCTATCTTTTTTTCTCTCTCCCTCTTTCCAAAACAAACTAGATAAGATGTAGATTGGATCAACCGAAGATGGGAACGATCTCAACTATGATTATGACAATGAACGGTGGGTAGCACGTGGAGGAAATTGATGGATGGGTGGTGGACAGCGGAAGGGATAACGATGCAGCGGCGACGTTACTAATGTGAACAGAACTCGAAACTCTAAACGACCTAGACACTAAGACCAGCAACTCGACATGACGATGCAACCGATAATTCAACTATGCAAGCAATGAAAAAAAAATTGCAAAGGCTCAGACTGGCTTGGACAAAGGATGAATAGATCTAACTCTTTTTTGTGGATTTTTCTTGGACAATAGGTAAGAAAATAAATCCAATCTAGGAAAACTGGAAATTCTCACCGAGCAACCTGAAAATTGATACCACTTGATAGAGGCGAGGGTCCCGATCTTTCGATGAGATGATAACTATCGATTTGGTGGAGACGACTTTGACGATCCGACTACGAACGTGCACGACGTTGCGCCTTAGCAATCGCTAAACCAATCTCCTGAGGTTACTGACGATGCTGGAAGCATGATCAGCCTGACCACGAAGGTCTATTCTTGCAAGCAATCGAAGAACGAGCAAGAATATGATAAAGTAATCTAAATATTGCGAATATATATGAAGTATTGATAATGGTGGGGATCCGTAAGCGGTCTTGGTCTGGTCGTTGGACACAAACGAAGTACACGAAGTTGCAATGGCTAACTTTTAACTAAACAAATCCTAAGGAAAAGGCTACTAGATGGATCTACTTATATAGGAGCAAGGGATGGCGGCCAAGGAGGTGGGAGGACGTCCCAAGGCAGCCTAAAACTAACCCTAGGTCGTACAAGGCTCATGGGCCCAAGTAGAGGTGATGCAACACCTTTGGGCTTGTAGTTTGACTCGGATTCTGCTGCAACGTCAGATTGTTTCGTCCGTAACTCAACACTCCGGAGGAATTTGAAGGTGAATCCAATTGGTATGGAAAGATCACGAAATCTAGTTTTCAACAAAAAAAGAATCACCCAATTCGGAGTCCGTATGAAAAAGTTGTTGGCGTTTTGAGTCAGGTATGTCTGTGTAGTCCGAATCTGAATCCAGAACGTGAGAGACTTGGACTCTATCTTCTCTTGGCCCAAAAGTGACGTGAGAGGACTTTTTGAACACAACCTAAACATCTCCTTTTCCCTTATCTTCATATGTGGATTGTACAAATGTCCCATACACCTGCAATTAGACAAAACACAAAAGTGTGTGAAGTATTTTTGTTCTGGATAGCATAAATAGACTATTGAATAGTTTGCATTAGAAATCACCTGACAAATATGCATGTGTGCAATATTTTTGGTCGTATCCAAGGTAGTCATGTCCTCATCACACGCGCTAGTTTACCCAGGTTCGGGGCTCTCCGGAGAGATAACACCCCTACTCCTGCATATCTGAGTATATGCGGTATATCTGGTACAGAGTTGCTCCTGGAGCTATATCTCGGGCATGCGTGCCCATGGCCGAGTGGCCGTATGAACTGGTGGCCATGCATGTGTGTGTGTGTGTGTGTGCTAGCTAGTTGTCTTGCTAGCTAGCATGCATGCGTGAGGCCCCTCCTGATGGATGGATGGAGCTAGCTTATATAGTGGTAGGCATGGGTGGTGGTAGCGTTGGTTGTAAGCTACCTTGGGTAGCTTGCAAACCAAGCTATGTAGTGGAATGGTCTAGGCATGGTGTATGTCATGCTTGTCCCCTGGGGTACTTTATAAATCAGTACCCAGGGGACACAGTACATTGTAGATGACATCACGGTATGGTTGTCCCGTCGGTGTCTCGTCAGGCTGCAGTTGACTTCGGGCAGTCGGCCTGGCGGAGGAGTCGGCAGCCAGCAGTCGGCCTGGTGGAGGAGTCGGCAGCCAGTAGTCGGCCTGGTGGAGTAGTCAGCAGCCAGCAGTCGGCCTGGTGGAGGAGTCAGCAGCCAGCAGTCGGCCTGGTGGAGCAGTCGGCAGCCAGCAGTCGGCCTGGTGGAGCAGTCGGCAGACAGCAGTCGGCAGCCAGCAGTCGGCCTAGTGGAGCAGTCGGCAGCCAGCAGTCGGCCTGGTGGAGCAGTCAGCAGCCAGCAGTCAGCCGCCGGCCAGGTAGTTGGACTGAGGGGCTTTGCTAGACCCGATGTCTTGAATTCTTGTCTCGCCGTCTTCGGGGTATCCGTGTCCAATTACTCCGACACCTCCACATCCTCCTACTTAGGGTTAGCATTGGTTTAGCTCATTTTAGAGATAGAGCATTGCTCATCCACATCGGATCTACTCCACGAGAGAGACCGCGGCCTCTACGGAGAAGATCCCTTTGGATTCAAGACCTCCTTGCGGAGAAGAACATCAAGACCTCCTCACAGAGAAGACCGGTTACCTCTTGTATCATCCGTTGTTGGCTTTGGATCTTGTATCTCCCTTTGTGTTCATGGATCTAGCGCATGTGTGATCATTCTTGTTGGTTTGTGTGTTCTCTTGTGGTTCCCTCGTGACTTTCCCCTTGTTTCCCTCCTCGTGTTCTTCGTGTTCTTCGCGGAATCCGCTCCTTTCATGAAAGATCGGCCAATTAGCGTTCCCACCCTACATCATCTTGCTATCATGAGCCACGTTCATCACGATTTCGGAGCCTCCCCTCTTCGTTCTCTAGCCTAATTTTGTTGTGTTCTTCAACAAATTCGAAAATCCCACCAAAAATAGCCCCATTTTTTGTGATTTGTTGGTTTGACGAAGTTTTGTTGGATTTGATCCATAGATTTGCTTGGTTTCAAATGTATCTAGCATCTCCCCAATTTTCTCCACTTTCTATCCACGAAATCACTCGAATTTTGACCTCGAAATCATCCTTTTCCACCCCAAAATTCGTCCCGATCCAGTTCTGTGAATTTTCCCGACACGAGTGGTACTACCGCCCCACCAAGCGGTACTTCTGCCCCTCCCAGATTCAGCATTCCGAGTTTCACCGATTTGACCATAACTTTCATATCCAAAGTCTGATTCTCGCGTTCTTAAGCCCGTTGAGTAGCTATTGACATCCCCCATCCATCTACATAGGTTTCAACACCATTTGACTCCATCCAATTTTTGGAACTTTGGCATCTTTTCCTAGGGCTTCCACCATAACTTCCGCAAAACCACCATAGCCTTCCGCAACTTAACCCATATTGATCCCCATTATATTAGTGGTTGTTTGAGTTGTGACTTGAATCTCCTAAGGTGTTTCGGCTACTTAGGGACAGTTGCTTCTTCATCAACGACCACCACCACTTCCGCATAGGCTTGCCCACCATACACTTACGCCACCCCAACTTAACTCAATTTTGTTTGTGTTGAGTTGTGCCTCCTAAGGTGTTTTGGCTACTTAGGGACCATGCTTCCAACTCCGACACCGTGTATAGTCCACCACCTTATCCTCCACTTCCTCATTGTGACTCAAAACCCATCATTGCATTTCTGCAATCCCATTGAGCTTCTGCAACCACCACCGCATTCCCGCTACCACCATTTGACATTTGACTTTTGAGATTTTGAGTTCGCGGTTTTTTGGTTTCCTAAGGTGTTTCGGCTACTTAGGGACGAGTCTCCATCATCTTGGTATCTCCATCAAGATCACCGCCACTCATCATCGCCATAGACGGTAACCTCCATATCATCGTGGTATCGTCGTATCCCTCCATTGTATATTCCCTTGCCATTGCATTGATAACCCCTAGCTCATTTTGCGTAACTTGCCTATCGAGACTAGCCTTTGAGTATTGCCGGGAACGTTACTTGTGCACATTAGTGGTGTACACCTTCCATTACATACATACCATACCATATCGGTATCATATTGGTATCATCATATCATCTCTTGTGCCTCAAGTTTGTTCCCGCATATACCCAATCGCTATCTTTGTTTGTGCATTCCGCATTGTGGCCATATACAAAAAAAAGAATAAGCTTTTAAGCAAAAGAGTGAACAAAGAGCTCGTAAGCAATAGCCATAGCATCATACCACATTGCATATAAGATCATCTTGGATCACCTTGTGAGAAACATCGGGAACCACACATACATACCATACTTGGGATAGAAAGTTATCCATTTTGCATCTTATAGGTTGTGCACAAGTGTCGTATCCGCCTATTGAGCAATCATGCTAGCGTCTCTCTTGAGTTGTGCAACACGAGCGTTTTCCGTGGATTCCACATTTTGTGCTCATCCTCGGTTGCACGACCCCATTTATCTATCTCTATGTGTGTTTCCGTGTGCCACATATTGCTATTAGTCTACTTGTTTTACTTGCGAATTTGTGAATCTCTTTCAACATTATTGACTCTTGCTAACATTTTGCATTAAATTTTTGTGCCACTATCCTCACCGAGCTCTACCATAAACCTTATTTGTGTAGGTGTGAGAAACCGGCAAGAATTGGTACCAATTGTGCTATTTCCTTGTCCACATTGGAGTGATCATTGATCCACTTTCAACTTCGGTCAAGGTACATTTGGTATTCGTTCTTCTCTTTCTACCACTCACATTTTTCTCTTGGAGTGATGGATAGGCAAGGCATTTCATCTCTGGTCTTTGACAACAACAACGGCGTGAACAACTACATCACCAAAGCATCAATCTTCGATCTCCAAAGACAAATGCAAGGCGCACAATCAAGATTGCGAGAGCGCATCGAGAACCTCTCCATCGACATTCGTCACTCCGAAGCAAGGAAAAGGGACTACATCGACAACAAGATTTCCGCACAAAAGGAGGAGCAAGTTGCAAGGATGGAGGAGATTCAGACCTTGTTGATCAATCGTTCTTCCCCTTCATTATCCTCAAGGCCGCGACGTTCAAGTCATAGGTCTTCGGAGCGCAAAAATGATGCAAGTGCAAGTCGTCCATGTCCACATATCCATGGCGACCACCATCACTGTCGGTGTCAAAACCGGCGGAACTCGGGTAGGGGGTCCCGAACTATGCGTATAGGCCGGATGGTAACATGAGGCAAGGGACACGAAGTTTTACCCAGGTTCGGGCCCTCTCGATGAAGGTAAAACCCTACATCCTGCTTGATTAATATTGATGATATGGGTAGTACAAGAGTAGATCTACCGCGAGATCAGAGAGGCTAAACCATAGAAGCTAGCCTATGGTATGACTGTTGATGTGTATGTTGTCCTACGGACTAAAACCCTCCGGTTTATATAGACACCGGATAGGGTTAGGGTTACATAGAGTCGGTTACAATCGTAGGAGATCTTCATATCCGTATCGCCAAGCTTGCCTTCCACGCCAAGGAAAGTCCCTTCCGGACACGGGACGGAGTCTTCAATCTTGTATCTTCATAGTCCAGGAGTCCGGCTTGAAGGTATAATTCGGCTATCCGAACACCCCCTAACCCAGGACTCCCTCAGTAGCCCCCGAACCAGGCTTCAATGACGATAAGTCCGGCGCGCAGATCGTCTTCGGCATTGCAAGGCGGGTTCTCCTCCAAATTCCGAGTACCTGTTTGAATAAAGTCCGGTTTCTTGTAGATGTTGCGCTCCTTAGCTTCTACACCCAATAATGGTCGTTTCCCACGTGTCAAACGAATATGAAAAGTCTAAGTGTTTTTTCATTCACACCCCTAGCCGCGTAAATGAGCTGCCCTATTTAAGGGGACGAGGATTTAGATCCAATCCACACCTTCTTCCCTCCACGAGTGTTCATCAGAGCGCATCCGACAAAGGTCCATTCCACCATGGCTAGCCGCCGCAACTCCTCCACTCACCTTCCAGCCTTAAGCCTGGATATTGGGAGAGATGTTCCACTCCGCATAGCCAACTAGTGACGCTCCAGACCAAGGGATTTCTACCCCCGGCCTATATGGTCCCGGCTCGACCCGGTCTTGCCGTCTACAACGGCGGAGAGCAAGCAGAGAATGCCCCTAATCCATCCAAAGGAGAGCGGATGTGCCTTGTCCCTTACTTAATAAGGGGGCTCGGATTTCCCATCCACCCATTTCTCCGGGGGCTGCTGGAGTTCTACGGCCTCCAGCTACATCATCTCACGCGTGCCTCAGTATTGCACATCGCGGGCTTTGTAGCCCTTTGCGAGCTGTTCTTGGGTATTGAAGCTCATTTTGGACTGTGGAAGGAGCTGTTTTTCCTCGTGCCCCGTTCCAAGAAAGGGTCAATATATCAAGTGGGCGGAGCCGAAGTATGGCGCATCGCCGGGACCGGATATCTGTCCGGAACTCCAAAGAAGGCGTCCGAAGATTGGCCCTCGGAATGGTTCTATATAGAAGACGTCCCGCTGTCGGATCCGGTCCGGATCGGCCTCCCAGAATTCGATAGTGCTCCCTTAAGCTGGCGTCCACGGAGCCCTCAAAGGGAAAGTGACAGGAACATCGTTTACATGATGGGCCGAATAAGATTGTTGGCCCATTCCGGACTAACCATGATCGGAGTTATGGCCGAATGCATCATGCGGGGGGTGCAGCCGCTTCAGTATAGAAGCCACCCCATGTGGGATTTTAACGGGGAGGACGACGCCACCTGCTACGGCCGCAAAGGGCCAGATTCAGTTACCGCTCTATTAAAGATCTTGTCCACTTTGTACAAGGGAGAAGAGGAGGAATTTCTCTGCGTCAACCCACAGGGTGGATTATCTATGCACAATCCCCCAAGCTGGGTAAGTGGTCGCACCTACTTGCTCATCCGTTTAGTGTTCCCATTGTTGAATACTTAGTCTGATGACCTCAATGCAGGAACTGCACCGGGCTGTTAAGGAAATAAGCAACCCGCCTCCACAACCCGAGGACCTAGGACGGTCTCTTGACCCGGCCTCTCAAGAGGATCCGGACATATCTGTGGAGCTGATTGATGGAGTGTTCCATCAATTGAGCGAGGACAACACCTTGGTGGCCATTATGGCCGATTACCCAGGGCTAATCCTGACGCCCCAGGTACCTGAGATCGAAGTCCCAGTAACACGGATAGGGGTCCGTCCATGCGTGTTCAATTTCCTGATTGCAACCGAACTTTGCAGGGGAGGTTGTTGAGGCGGAAGGCCGAACCTGCGGCGACAAGCCAACGAGTGGCCGCAGGACCCCGTGGGCAGAAAAGAGGTGCAGACCAGACCGAGGCATCAGTGCAAAGGTATGGCGCGCCCCTCTATCCCAGTTGTTATAGCTTCAAGGAACATTTGACACCCGCGCCCCCTTCAGGACAAAGAGACCTCACCGGACTATATTCGGAGAGGCTGCCAATCGCGCCTCCACCAGCCAGGCTCCAAAGCCTGGTCCGGGGGCGAAGGTGAACACAAGGCGTGTGCCGGACGTTCCTCCGACGGAGGATGCGGACGGGTTGTCTGCCACCAACTCTGAAGTGGAAACTGCCATGAACCACAGGCGTCGCCGGACAATTCTTCGCGACGATTGCTTCTCCCAAGAGGCGTTAGATGCCTTCAATTCGGGAGATGCGCACCTCCATGCCGGTCAAAATGGTCTAGCCAGAGCCACGGAGCAATATGTAAAAGACATACAGGTAAGAAAATTTTGGTAAATATATATGTAGCAGTAGCCCCCGAGACTTGAAACAGTTAGAATAACTGGTTTAAGGATCATTTGATATGCAGGTTCTTATAGAAAAGAATTCCCTACTGTCCCAGGAGCTAGAAGAGTGCAAAGCCCAACTGGAGGCCGCACTAGCCGCGGCAGGGGAGCCTAAGGAGGCCCCTTCTGGTAATATACATTTCGAAAGATAAGTATTTTGTGAAGCACGGCTTTCGTGCGAATCTGACAAATAAAATTGCAGATGGCGCCGGATTGAATCCGGAAAAGCAACATCTCCTACGCCAGCTAAAGGCTGGTGAGAGGGTGCTATTAAAGGTGATGGGGGAGAAGAACATTCTCCAAGATGCCAACACCCGGCTGGGCGTCAAGCTGAAAGATGTTCGTGCCCAGCTATCAGACTCCGTGAAGGAGAATCAGCGGCTTTGGCGCGACATATTTAGTAAGTGCTTGAACGAGCCATTTGAAAGAAAGTTCGGCGGGGAAGTCGACTGACAGAGCAATGTCTGTAGGTGTGTTAACAGGTCGTCCGGCGGAGGAGATGCCCGGTTCTACGGGTGACCTTCTTCCCGAGCTCTTGCAACTGCTCGATCGAGTTCGGCAGGCGATGCGAGGCGTCGCCCAGGCCCTGTGGCCATCCGTCTCCATGCCCGAAGGTATTGTAGAGCTTGCGGAGAAGCTAAAGGGAGCACGACGGCGCTTCCAATTGTGGAAGATATCAGCCTGCCGTCAAGGCGCTAGGGAGGCCTGGGCCATGGTGAAGACGCGGTACTCAAAGGCTGACCCCAACCACATGGCCAAGGTCGATCCTATAGGGCCCGATGGGAAGGAGATCCCTGTAAGATTAGTGAACGGCCAAGTAGAGTTGGCCGCAAAGTACTCCCAGGAGGACTATAAATTAGGCAGCCTGTTAGATGGTACTGAAGAGGATACAATTAGTCAAAATGACTATGTAATCGAATTGACATTTATAATGCCTTCTAGCCGGATTATAGATCATTTGTCATGGCCGACCTTTTCGCTTCAACCTCGGGGCCTGACGGTCCGGAGTGTGTCCGAATTCCCATGCGGTTATATACGAACCGGGGAATGCGTGGAGACCAGGCATAGGGGTCATTAGTGCGTGAACAGACAAGTGCCCGACTAGTTATGTTATATTACATGGTTAGTAAGAAACATCTTCCAGGGAGAATAGTTCCGTTAGGGGTTCCTTTCCCTGGGGGGCATGCCCTAAAGTGCATGTCCATGCTGCGAAAAGAAACGCAGGAAAAACGCCTCGGGGCACATAGATAAAGGAAAAGATCATCTTTAGTTCACCGACCGAATATTCTCTTAAGAACGCTAGCTTTCAGCTTCACCCAGTCTCAGGTACACGTCTGGCTGATCTGGCAGTAACAATCGCAGAGGTGCTCCCTTTACCACCTAGCCGAATAATCAGGAACGTAGGGGTAAACACAGGAGCCAGGCAACCCAACTTGGCCAAAACTTAAGTCATATCGATGCATACAATGGTGAATAAAAGGTACATGCGGAAGTTTGACACATGTGCTAGGCATGAAGCCCGTATAAATAAGCTTCTGTTTAAAGAAGCCCCCAGGTTTACTGAGCGCGGATAGCGCGTCAATTTGTGAGCCTGTAAAGGTTATAAGAGAGAGAAAAAGGGAGAAGGAGAGAAATGTAAGACAGACAGTATATAAAAAATGGACGGAGTAAGGAGACGAACACAGGATCCGACGCTAGGCATAGAATCTTCGGAGACGGGCTGCGTTCCATGGGTTCGGCTCGAGTCGGTTATCCGATCCGTTTCGCAGGCGGTACGCTCCACCAGTTAGGACTTGGTCAATTATGAAGGGACCTTCCCACCTGGGCTTGAATTTGTCCTTTTTCTTGTCCGGCAAGCGTAGAACTAATTCACCAACGTTGTAATTTTTGGCCCGTACTTCTCTGCTTTGGTATCTTCGAGCTTGCTGTTGATAGAATGCGGAATGGGCTTTCGCCACGTCATGCTCCTCCTCTAATGCGTCCAAACTGTCCTGCCAATCGAGCTCGGCTTCTCTTTCCTCGTACATGCACACTCGAGGTGAGTCATGAATTATGTCGCAAGGCAGAACTGCCTCTGCGCCATACACCATGAAGAATGGTGTGTATCCGGTGGTGCAATTCGGCATGGTCCGCAGCCCCCAGAGTATGGAGTCGAGCTCCTCTACCCAGTGCGTGTTAGATTCCTTGAGGGACCGCACTAGTCTGGGTTTGATGCCGCTCATGATAAGACCATTTGCATGTTCGACCTGGCCGTTAGTTTGTGGGTGATAGACGGAAGCATAATCGAGTTTTATGCCCATGTTTTTGCACCAGAGTTTTACCTCGTCGGCCGTGAAGTTCGTGCCATTATCAGTGATGATGCTGTGGGGGATGCCGTAACGATCTACAACCCCGGATATGAAGTCTATCACAGGTCCGGATTCGGCCGTCTTAACAGGCTTGGCTTCTATCCATTTGGTGAACTTATCCACCATGACCAGTAAGTATTTGTGCTTGTGGGTTCCGCCTTTAAGGGGTCCAACCATATCAAACCCCCAGACCGCAAAGGGCCAAGTGATGGGGATAGTTTGGAAGGCGGTGGGTGGCATATGGCTTTGGTTTGCAAAGAGCTGGCAGCCGGTGCATCGTTGGACTAAGTCCTGAGCGTCTGCCCGGGTCGTCAGCCAATAAAAGCCTATACGGAAGGCTTTGCTTACCAGGGACCGGGCTGCGGCGTGATGACCGCCGAGTCCGGCATGGATTTCAGCCAGGAGATTCCGCCCCTCCTCTTTGGAGATGCACCTTTGAAGGACTCCGGTAGTGCTTTTCTTATAAAGCTCTCCCTCGTGGACTCTGTAGGCTTTGGATCGCCGCACTATGCAGCGTGCCTCATTTTGGTCCTCGGGGAGTTCTTGCCTAGTAAGGTAGGCGAGGAATGGTTCTGTCCACGGGGCGATGGCGGCCATTGTTACGTGGGCTGAAGGTGTTATTTCAATGGCAGAGCCTCCGATTGTGTCGGAATGTTCGGTGTCGGGTAGTGCGGTTGGGTCCGGGCTGTTATTGTTCGGCTCCCCTTCCCATACCATGATGGCTTGAAAAGCCTTTCCAAGAAGATGTTGGGGGGGACTACATTGTGTTTTGCGCCGATGCGTGCCAGGACATCTGCCGCCTGATTATTTTCCCGGGCTGTATGGTGAAATTCAAGTCCCTTGAACCGAGATGACATTTTTAGGACGGCGTTGCGGTAAGCTGCCATTTTCGGATCCTTGGCATCGAAGTCTCCATTTATTTGGGAGATTGCGAGGTTCGAGTCCCCACGCACCTCTAGGCGTTGGATGCCCATGGATACTGCCATCCAGAGACCATGTAGAAGGGCCTCATATTCGGCTGCATTGTTGGAGCCGTGTACAGAATCTGTAGTACGTATTGAACTGTGTCTCCTGTGGGGGACGTCAAAACGACGCCAGCCCCCAGTCCAGCCAACATTTTGGAGCCGTTGAAATGCATGTTCCAATTTGAATATGTGCCGTACTCTCTAGGGTGTTCGGCCTCCGTCCATTCTGCGACAAAGTCGGCCAAAACTTGTGACTTGATGGCTCGTCGTGGCTTATAAGTTATGTCGAACGGGAGGAGCTCGATGGCCCATTTCGCGATCCGACCTATTGCATCACGGTAGTTTATAATGTCGTTAAGTGGTAGTTCCGAGGCTACTATTATTGAACACTCTTGAAAGTAGTGTCGTAGCTTTCGGGATGCCATGAATACTTCGTACGCAATCTTTTGATAATGCGAGTACCGTGATTTGCAGGGAGTGAGGACAGTGGACACATAATAGACCGGCCTTTGAAGGGAGAATTTGTGTCCGTCCGCTTCTTGTTCGACGACGAGCACTGCGCTTACAACCTGATGTGTTGCTGCAATGTACAATAGCATTGGTTCGCCGGTGTTTGGCGCGGCCAAGACTGGCTTTGTTGCCAGTATGGCTTTTATTTCATCAAGTCTGGCCGTGGCTGCGTTCGTCCATTTGAAGTGTTCAGTGCGGCGAAGGAGGCGGTAAAGGGGGAGGGCCTTTTCTCCCAAGCGGGAGATAAAGCGGCTTAGAGCCGCCACACATCCGGTTAACTTTTGTATTTGTTTGAGGTCCTTTGGGATATCTAGTTGCGACAGAGCTCGGATCTTGGCTGGATTTGCTTCAATTCCTCTGCTGGATACAATGAAGCCCAAGAGCTTTCCGGTTGGAACACCGAAAACGCATTTTTCCGGGTTGAGCTTGATGTCGTATGTTCGGAGATTATCAAATGTGAGCCTCAAGTCGTCTACTAGAGATTCGACATGTCTTGTTTTGACGACCACATCATCTACGTATGCCTCCACTGTTTTACCGATCTGGCTTGCCAAACATGTCTGAATCATGCGCTGATATGTTGCACCGGCGTTTTTGAGCCCAAAGGGCATCGTGTTAAAGTAGAATGGCCCATATGGTGTGATAAATGCCGTTGCGGCTTGGTCTGGTTCTGCCATCTTGATTTGATGGTAGCCAGAATATGCGTCAAGGAAACACAATGAATCGTGTCCTGCGGTCGCATCGATAATTTGATCGATGCGGGGGAGGGGGAAGGGATCCTTTGGGCAAGCCTTGTTAAGATCTTTAAAATCAACACATAGGCGCCAGGATTTGTCCTTCTTTGGTACCATCACCAGGTTTGCTAGCCAGTCCGGATGTTTTATATCTCTGATGAATCCGGACTCTAATAGCTTTGCTAGCTCCTCTCCCATAGCATGTCTCTTAGGTTCGGAAAAATGCCGGAGAGCCTGTTTGACAGGTTTGAATCCTGTTTGGATATTTAAGCTATGTTCGGCCAGCCTGCGTGGGATTCCTGGCATGTCTGAAGGGTGCCAGGCGAAAATGTCCCAGTTGTCTCGTAGGAACTCTCACAATGCGGCGTCGACATCAGGGTTTAGCTGTGCCCTGATGGAAGCTGTTTTATTGGGGTCCGTTGGATGGACTTGGAATTTGACTATTTTGTCCGCTGGTTTAAAGGAGGTGGATTTGGATCTTTTGTCGAGTACCACGTCGTCCCTATTCACCATAGAGCGCAGCGCAGTCAGCTCCTCAGCCGCTAGGGCTTCGGATAGTGCCTCGAGGGCCAGTGCGGCTGTCTTGTTTTCGGTGCGGAGTGCTATGTCCGGATCACTAGCGAGAGTGATGATCCCGTTAGGCCTGGGCTTCTTGAGCTTCATGTACCCATAATGGGGTATTGCTTGGAAGATTGTGAATGCTTCCCGCCCTAGCAAAGCGTGATAACCGCTGCTGAACGGGGCCACATGGAACGTGACCTCTTCAGACCTGTAATTGACCGCGTGCCGAACACCACATCTAGTGTGATTTTTCCTGTACAGGGCGCTTCCCGACTGGGGATTATTCCTCTAAAGGTTGTGCTGCTTCGCATGATGTGGTTCTACTCTATATCCATTTTTTGAAGAGTTTCCTCATAAATGAGGTTCAATCCGCTGCCGCCGTCCACGAGTACCTTGGTAAGACGAAAGCCGTCCACTATTGGACTGAGGACCAATGTAGCTGGTGCCCGGGCTGTTCAGAATTTAGGTTCATCACTGGTGTTAAAGGTGATGGCCGTGTCACTCCATGGGCTTATTGTTGCCACTTGGTAGACTTCGGCAAGGCTGTAGAGTGTCATTTTTCGCATATTATTTGATGCGAAGGTCTCGAAGACTGTTAATACCGTATTGGTGTCTCTGGGGTGGCTTTCTGTGGCCTTCGGAATTAGGAGGTTTTCGCCAATTTTGGCCACCTGCCGGAGTATCCAACATGCTCTAAGGCTGTGAGTTGGTGTGGCGTCCTCTGTACTATGAATTTTACAGGGTCCATTAAGGCATCCTTCCAGTACGGTTCCATGCCCTGTAGAGGGTTTTTGCCTTTTGGTGTTTGACCCGGGAGTCTGGCGATGATGCACCCTTTTATTTAGGACTGGGCTTGCCTTAAGGGCCGGATTGTCCCAAAATTTTGTTTCAGTTTTCCGGGCGCTTTCCATCGCACAGTACTTTCGTACTATGGACGCTAAGTCAGCGAAGCGTGTAATATCACGTCGACTTATGGCGTTGAGTATTCCCTTGTCCGTGCAATTATTGCAGAAGAATGAAATTGCGTCTTCCTCGCGGCAGCCCTTTATCCTGTTCATAACCAGGAGGAATCTGGCCCGGTAATGATGTACTGTTTCTTTGGGCTCTTGCCTGATTTGGGATAGATCGCTAATGTTCGGGTGGGTGGGTGGAATTAAATCTGGAGCCTTACGCCTTATGAGGCTCAGAGGCCGATGAATTTCCGAACTTGAAAATTTGGATTCCTAGATGTCATCCAATGAATCCAGTCCGTCGCCTGATTCTAAGTTCAGGTCTTGAGTGATATCCTTCCCTCCACGGACATCCGGCTTGGAGGGATCGGGAATCCGGACGTAGCGAGTCCTGAAGATAGATGAAGGGTCGCTGCACTGTCCCTCTACCACGGCAACATGATGGGTGGCTCGGGGAGAGTTAATCTCTCTCAGATCGGTTTTAGGCCTAATCTGGTCGTAATCCGTAGCGACTCCCAGGGCGGCGAAGCGATCCAAGAGCTTGTTTATGGAGGAAAGCTCTATTGGATCTAACTGCTCGGCAAGTTCCGAGTTGACATGAAGATTGTTTTTGATGGCTCGAGAGGTCATCGTCGGCTCAGAAGCCGAAAAGGTGGTCATAAGAAAACCACCTAGTCGGAGGGTTTGGCCGACAACCAAAGCTCCCTTAGCAACGGTGCCGTCTTTAAAGACGGGGCGAGGCATCCTTCCTGATGGCGACGACATAGAGGAACTCTCAATGAAAGCACCAATGTCGGTGTCAAAACCGGCGGATCTCGGGTAGGGGGTCCCGAACTGTGCGTCTAGGCCGGATGGTAACAGGAGGCAAGGGACACGAAGTTTTACCCAGGTTCGGGCCCTCTCAATGGAGGTAAAACCCTATGTCCTGCTTGATTAATATTGATGATATGGGTAGTACAAGAGTAGATCTACCGCAAGATCAGAGAGGCTAAACCCTAGAAGCTAGCCTATGGTATGACTGTTGATGCGTATGTTGTCCTACGAACTAAAACCCTCCGGTTTATATAGACACCGGATAGGGTTAGGGTTACATAGAGTTGGTTACAATGGTAGGAGATCTTCATATCCGTATCGCCAAGCTTGCCTTCCACGCCAAGGAAAGTCCCTTCCGGACACGGGACGGAGTCTTCCATCTTGTATCTTCATAGTCCAGGAGTCCGGCTTGAAGGTATAGTTCGGCTATCCGAACACCCCCTAACCCAGGACTCCCTCAATCACGTTCGTGATTCACATCATCATGAAGGGCAAGTCACCTACAAGCATCATGTGCACGACGATGACGAACGCCATCGAGCTCAAGCACAACAACGACACCATCATCATGAAGATGCTCGCCAAGCGCAAATGCACAAGTCCCAACAAGCCCTACTTCACGCCAAGTCCAACCTTCATGAGCATAAGAGAAGACCGCAAGACGAGCACCACCAAGACGGAGCTACGGATACAAGAACCACTTCAGCATCTTCGCCAAGTCCTAGGCATCTTCGCCTTTGGACGTACGACATCTTCGCCTACTTCCCGTGAGTTCGCCAACATCGACATCATCAAGTACAAGGTGACCACCTATGAGTGAGGGCGACACTTCCATCTTCGGAAGCCCTTCAAGGAAGATGGCCGAGCATGGGAATTTCCCCTCGACCATGGAGACGAGCTACGAGGTGCCACATCATATGGGCCTCCAATAACAAGACGGTAACAAGGCGGTCGAGCTAGGGCCATCCCCTTCGACAACGGCGACGAGCATGAACCTCTTAAACAACATGAAGACGGCGCCCATATTGGACTCATCCTCTGAGTCAAGCTACGAGACCGCACATGAGACCTTATCTTTGGTCTTAGAGGAGAGTGATGATGTGCCATCTTCGGCCTTCATCCATGGCTATGACTACAACATGATTGAGCATGGAGACATTTGGACCTATATCTCTCCGACACCCACATATGACGAGATGCCCCAATTCCCATGTGAGGAGAGACACCCCACCATGAGTGATATGAGTGACTCCACCATATGTGACATTGAGTGCATTTTCCATGAGAGGATGAGTGTGACCACCACTAGCCCCACACATGAGACCATGCCACACATCCTCTGTGAGGTTGAGAGCCATTTGAGTAACTCCACCAACCATATGAGTGAGAGCATCCAAAAGGTAGTGAGTGAGGTAGTTGACACGGCATGTGATGCCACTATGATTTCTAACGATCTAACCTCTACTCCGAGTGTGTTTTCTTCTTTGGTGCTAGGTCTCCTACATGATGACACACCTATCCTCGACGAGTCCATACCTCCAATGGAGACAACGATGGCCATGGTGGAAGAGGATGCACCACCCACATGGTTCCATCATGATGAACATGACCACGACTTGGTCTTCGACACCTCACCTACAACACATGAGCGATGCTCTAAAGGTAACATAGGTGATAGTGCTTCTCTTGTCCCACTAGTGGACTATCTCACCAATGATTGCTTGCATGATGTTGATCCACCTATTCCCATGCTTCATGCTAGTGCGACTTCTTCATGTCATGACTTACCAATTTATGATGAATATGATGATGAGCATGTTGATTTGCCTAGTTGTGATGTTATGCTCCATAGGATATCATGTGAAAATTCTATTGGTCACATCGTGTTTGACAATCAATTGAACTTGGTCATATGCTATGAGTGAGATCTCCCATATTGCATCATTTCAATCTCAACATAGTAACTATGCATGCCCCATTAAAATAAATCCCATTTGCACTTATGGCATAGATGACGAGGTGATGGTCATTGGCTTTTGTTTTTCATGTGATGATATTGCCATGCTTCCTTTACATGATTTGTGCAAATTCATCTCCTATACCATGCCATGATCACATTGTTCCAAATATGCTTTGTCTTGGATGTTGTCAATATTCTCCAAGTGGTATTTCCATTAATGCCCGTGAGGAGACCCCCATAGTTTCCTCATACATATTAGGAGATTTTGATGCATTCCATACTTGGCATGATTCCAATAATTGCTTGCACCATATGCATTCCACGCATAACAATGCTCTAGATATTTCCCATGACGCATTACACAATTTGAGTCTCCATTATGCTATACATGACAACAAACTTCTCATGATGGATGACATGTTTCTATATCACGCATCTCATTTATTTGAGCATTGGATATTTTGTGCTAACCAACACAAGCACGTATGCATCATGATGGATGATGTGTACATATATCACGCACACACAATTTTCCCTTTGTCTTTGTTTTGTGTAGGTACTCATGAACAATCGTGAACCTCACAATCCCATGAGTTGACGAAACGAGCTCTTGAGAGCAAAGATGACTTGGGATCTCGTGAACTATCCTTACCATCGTTCTCTTCACGCAACGACTACGCACATCTCTTCTACTTCGCTCTCACATGGCTACGGGCTATATATCACTTGTTACTTTATGCCCATTGTATCTTGTTCCCTTTGCATGCTATGCCTCTTTCTATAACTTTGCCATGCAATTGTGACCCTTGCTTGCATCTACCCATGATTCACCATTTTACTACTCCTATGTGTATTTGCATGCTTGGTGGAGATCCTTGTTGCTATTGCCATGTTTATCATGTGCCTCATGCTATTGTTGCTTGTTGTGTTGGCAGAGTCATGATGTCCCATTTCTATTTACATATGGCCTCTTGCCAATACATTGATGATACTTTGCTCATATCCTCCTTTCATGCATGTGCTATGTCATGTGAATTATTCATGCACACTATTTGCACCCATGACATACCTGCCATGATTCCTCCTAGTATGTTGCATCTTCGCACTACTAGCTTGCTTGACATGATTGCTATGATTGCTTGCTTTGTCGCATCACCCATGTTCCATTCTTACTCGCTTTCTTGGGTTGATGACGTATATGTTCATGCCTCTCACTTGATTTGTCTTGATCATTGTCTCTTGTCTCCATTAGTTCCATATCTCATATACCCTTGTATTGAGTGCCAACTTGCTATGCTTATTGATCATGGAGACTTGGAGATATTACTTTTGATGCATGCTTGTTTGATTGAGCCTATTGTATATGGTTGTTCTCGCATCATATGCCTCCATACTATGAAATGCTCCCTTGTCCTTTCTTATGATGAGCATGATGCATACATTCTTTGGGTATCTTACCACACAAACGATAGGTTTTGCACTTACACTAACTTCATTAGTTTTTCCGAATGTTTGTCATGTTCTTTCATTTTGAAGGATTCACAAGGTGGCACCGTCCTGAAACAGCTTGGTCATGTGAAGGCGTACATGATGCACAACACCAACATTTTCGACATCCTCATAAAGGTGAACTCATTCCCTTTGAGCCATCCTCAAATACGCATCTTAGATGGGTCATTCTTTCATTGTTGTTTCCTTCTTGTTGTCTACATGATACATCTCGCGAATGGAGGAGCGACATTGGAGATTGGCTCCTTGGACATTCAAGTTGAGGAGCGCTCGAACTTATTGGATGCACCTTCGAGCCAACACTTCTACCACGACATTGAGCTATGGTACGACACCACCCATAACAAATTTGCATCTTATGCATGGATTGACTCACATTATGATTGCCTTGTTGCATCTTGTATTTTGATGTCATCCATGATATATGAGCTTGTGCATTTCCTTAGCAAATTTGTTGTGATCTTTCTTGATGGCATATTCATACATCATGATCATATTGCCCACCATCAATTGCATGATCACATAGTCACATTAAGCACCAATTACCATGTTCATCATTTTGATACACCGTCCCATTATGACATCATTTTGCACAATGGTTGCATTGATCACATTCACAATACATTTGTGTGCGCAATGAATGATTTTGCTCCCATGAACGCTTTGCATATCATTCTATATCATCTTGATAAGCTTCATGCGCTTTGCCATGAACAATCTTACGGCACAGACTCATTCTTACATGATGGACACGTTGTGTGCGCTAACCATTTTATTTCCGACTGTCGTTTGTGTTTGATCTTTTTGCATGTGTACCACTCCGGAGACACCTTGGAGTACTTGGATTATGCCTTGCCTTCCACTTCGTCCAACTACAAGTCCGTCCACGACAACCGTTACCATGGTGATGAGGTTTTTGATCCGAGGTCAGATCTTTCCCAAGGGAGGGGAGATGATGCGAAGCATCCTATGATCATACCCATGTACACTACGACTTCTCCCCAAGCCCCTAGTGCCCACACGTTCAGACCTCAAGCATACGCCATTGTACACAAGGTGAACTCGCTCCTTTCCGAATCTTCCCTTTCTGCATGTAAGACACGGCTGCTACCTCAAGCGCGGACCTTGTGCATACTCAGGTCCATCCGAGGAGATCATGGAGAGCCTAAGGACCAAGGCCAAGTGTGCGTGGGAGTGAGGGAAGGAGAGCCAGCTGCTACAGCCCGAGCAGTACTATCGCCCACACCAAGCGGTACTACCGCTGAAGGCCCACAAGCCGTACTACCGCCCAACATCCGCTCCACTACCGCTCAACCCGACAAACTCTTGTGATCGAGTGGGACAAGTCTAGCACTACAGCTAAAAGCGGTACTACCTCCCTGCCTGTGCGCAAAGAATGTGCCAACGGCCCATGTATCCCCCCTCTCACTTACCCCTTCATGGACTTAGACTATATATACTCCCCCACATCCTCCTAGTTAGGGTTAGCATTGGTTTAGCTCATTTTAGAGATAGAGCATTGCTCATCCACATCGGATCTACTCCACAAGAGAGACCGCGGCCTCTAACGAGAAGATCCCTTTGGATTCAAGACCTCCTTGCGGAGAAGAACATCAAGACCTCCTCACGGAGAAGACCGGTTACCTCTTGTATCGTCCGTTGTTGACTTTGGATCTTATATCTCCCTTTGTGTTCATGGATCTAGTGCATGTGTGATCATTCTTGTTGGTTTGAGTGTTCTCTTGTGTTTCCCTCGTGATTTTCCCCTCGTTTCCCTCCTCGTGTTCTTCCTGTTCATCGCGGGATCCGCTCCTTTCGTGCAAGATCGGCCGATCAGGGTTCCCACCTTACATCATGGAACAAACTTCAACTGCACCTGCAACTAGCAATGCTAAAAGAGGGGCTGAGCAAAGCGGTAACATAGCCAAACAACGGTTTGCTAGGAAGGGTAAAAAGGTTATAGGCTATCATGCCAATTTGGGAGGCTTGATCAATAAGTGGTAGGTAGCGCGACATAGCGATAACATCGAGACAACTAGCATAGCAAAGATAGTTGTGAGATCCAAGGTGACAGTCATCTTGCCTAAAATTCCGCTAGGAAGAAGAACGAGACCATGAAGGAGAGAATCCCACGTAGTCGAACGAATCCTCACAATCGCAACGAAACAGGAACTACAGAGAAGGAGCACAACCAGAAAGAAGCAAACAACATGGTAAACACACAACACATAACATGGCATGGTGCTCAACCAAGTATGATGCATGACAAGGCTACATGATGCTACTCATCGCAAGTGATGATGCATACAAGAACAACACATCAAAGCAAGTTTAAATGAGGCCGAAAACAACACATAACACTTCCGGAAACTCCCCATATGCAAATTTCGAAATTGATCCAGATCTGAACAAAAAATTATGTTAAAGTTGATAAACATCAATTTAAAATGCACCAAGATGATCTACACATCTTTCTAGTCAAGTTACATATAAAATTCATTTAATTCGGAGCTACGGCCTAGAAGATATGAGCAAAACAAGTTAAACATGGCATTAACAGAAAAACAAGTAAATCAACATCACAAACACTCCAAAAATGGATGCAACAAGATAACATGAAACTACATGCAAAACTAAGCAAGTTTCATATAGAGTATGCTCAAAACAAAGTAACGGTTCAACACATACACTCAATACAAGTTTCACACACATTCTGCCCAAACCAGCAACTAGGCACTTTGCAATCAAGGGAACAACATGCTACAGGAAACATATGGGCACATGTATGTAGATAACATGCTTCAATTATCATTAAGGTTCAAGTTCATAGGCATCAGGATTAATCCAACATGATCAAATCAAAAAGCAACTTAATAACACAGATTATAACTTAGTGAAAAACAGGGCACACATGTGAGCAGAAATAGCATGTTGGAGGCATGAAACAATGATGATATAGTGCAAGAACATAACGAGCAAAAGCATGGCATTAAGGTACAGGTTAAACATGGCAAAGCATGATTACTAAGCATCTCCAAATGAGCCCTAGATCAATGGCAATCATCAAGACAAGATGCAACATGATATAAGCTGATTCTCAGACTTGGAGGAAATCTGGGAAAGCATGGCATTGTGATGCTGACTTTGGAGGCACATAATAGCAAGCATAGCAACTTTAATAATTATGCAAAAGAAATGGACATGTGGTAGACATGATATACTTCAACTTTGACCATGCACACAAGTTCATATGATGCATGGAGTAACACTATGATACTTGCAAAAAGGAACATGTTGTTAACAGGATGACAGATTTAGCATCATGGCAACTTGAGAGCAAGAAAGAAACACACTACAATAAGTTATAAGGCACCCAAGGGCATGGCATCAAATTACATATAACAAAGATCAAATAACCTCAAGGCATCATATACATATGACTCGTGTACTAGTGGCAACCAATAAGACAAGTTTGAATGTTGTAACAGTTTCAGCAAGTGTAAAACAGTAACAACAACATAACATGTTTGCTATCTTGGAACAGAGGTCATATGAAGTCCAAAATTATCAAAATTGGCATGTGGACAAAGTAAGCATAGCATACTTCAATTCATGTAATTGGAGCATCTCCAAAAGAGGCATTGTTTAATTAATAACAAGCTCACAATATGGCATCATGAAGTTAACAGAAAACTGGAACATCATTTAGGCATGTTCATGGCAATGAAAACATATGCTACAGGACATATATTAGGCATCAAAAGGCATGGCATGGTAGAGCATAACACGGACATCCAAATATGCCAACTAGGCATCTCCATATTATGCATGGAATTGATGGTAGCTACGAATTAACATGGCAACACAATGTAACAGCTACAGACAACAAAAATCACTAAGTCTCAGAAATCAGCAACATCAAGTAGCACACTTCACAAGATTGTGCTACTCACCAAAAGGCACATAAAAAGAAATGGATTGCACCACTGTAAAGATGGCATGTGATGAGGACTTCAATACAATTGTTACACCCACAGCCCCTGCTGCTATACATACTGGACCAATTACTAGAGCTCGTGCACGCCAACTAAATTACCAGGTACTTTCGTTTCTTGGTAATGATTCTAATGTTCATGAGAATATGATGCTGCCTAAATTGGATACATTTGTTTTGCTTACAAATGAAGGGCCTAGCTTGGAGAAGGATGAACATTGGAGCAAGAACAAGCATGGAGATGATGGCATGCGCAAGGGGAACAAGAACGGAGTTACAAGTGATGATTTCAGGACTTTGAAGCCACCATAATGGGTGCATGAAGCCTTGGACGAAATATACAAGATGCCACTTCATAAATTTCGTCCCGAGGCTATTTTAGGTGCTGCGTCACCTTATTATTGGGCCAGGCCCATGTAATTTCGAACTACATAAGTATAGGCTATTTTTAGAGTCCGTATGTGTGGGGAAACAAGAGATAGGGTTGATTTCGGACCCCTCCACCAAGGGCCACGAAATTCCCCCCTCTTCCTCCATATATACAGCCCTTAGGGCATCGTTTAGACTTTGGGATTTGTTTAGTTAAAAGTTAGCCATTGCAACTTCGTGTGCTTCGTTTGTGTCCAACGACCAGACCAAGACCACTTTTCGGATCCCCACCATTATCAATACTTCATACATATTTGCGATATTCAGATTGCTTTTATCATATTCTTGCTTGTTCTTCGATTGCTTGCAGGAATAGACCTTCGTGGTCAGGTTGATCGTGCTCCGGCGTGGTCAATAACCTCTCGGAGTTGGTTTAGCGATTGCTAAGGCACAACGTCGTTGCACGTTTTTAGTCGGATCGTCAAAGTCGTCTCCACCAAATCGCTAGTTATCATCTCATCGAAAGATCGGGACACCCCGCCTCTATCAAGTGGTATCAGTTTTCAGGTTGCTCGGTGAGAATTTCCAGTTTTTCTTAGATTAGATTTATTTTCTTACCTATTGTCCAAGAAAAATCCACAAAAAAAAGTTAGATATGTTCATCCTTTATCCAAGCCAGTCTGAGCCTTTGCAATTTTCTATTCATTGCTTGCATAGTTGAATTATCGGTTGCATCGTCGTGTCAGTTGCTGGTCTTAGTGTCTAGTTCCTTTAGAGTTTCGAGTTCTGTTCACATTAGTCACGCCGCCGCTGCATCATTATCCGTTCCGCTGTCCACCATCCCATCTATTAATTTACACCACGTGCTATGCACTGTTCATTGTCATAATCATAGTCGAGGTCATTCACATCTTCGCCTGATCCAATCTGCATCTTATCTAGTTTGTCTTGGAAAGAGGGAGAAAAAAAAGATAGAAAAAAAAAGAGTCGGGTAGCCACGCTCCGTTTAGGCCCAAAATTTTTCGAAAACGCATTTTTCGAAAAATTTTCTGGCTATCCTATTTTTAGGTGTTTCTGAGTGTTTTGAGACAGGTGCCATTATAGGAAGTTTTTTTTGACCCGTTTCCAGTTTTTGGGTCCGGGCAGTCGAAAAAAAAAATTGGTCGAAAAATTTCGTGCCCATCCTGTCAGTTTGAGCTAGGAAGAGTTTTGAGACACTCGCCATTATAGTGCTTTTTCGCAAAAAAAAAAACAGCGCAAAAAAAAAAGAGCGAAAAAAAAAGAGCGAAAAAAAAATTCAGAGTGTGCTTTTCCCTTGTTTAAGTGCCGCGCCGTGATTTTGTTGGTGTTCTAGGCTCGCGTCTCTAGCACAGTCTAGCCTAGGACCAGCACAGTACCGTCGTTGAGCGTTTATTCAACTTTGCATCTCTGAATTGATTATTGCTGACCCTTTTTGCTACCATACTATAAGCCTTCCCAGCTCCACATACATCTACGTCGTGTGTTCGACTCTCCCTGGTAATCGCTCTATCCAAGCTTTGAGAGTTTTTGACTACAACGGTTGCCGATCACCACCTGCTGCTGGGTAAGAACTGGTAAGAATTTGAGATTTGCTTGACGGATTTGTGATACACCACCACCACTTCTTAGTAGTCTGTAGGATCATATTCTTGTGTGTTTCTATTGCTGCTAACCATGCCAGGATCACAAGCCGACGAGATTGACTGGGAGAACTTATCGAACAAGGAGCTTCATGATAAGTTTCAGCAAATGATGACTGAACAGGTACAAGATGTGCTGAACAATTTTGAAGAGGCCATGGAGAAGATCACTGGCCTTGAGAAGACGTTCGAAACAAAGCTCGATAACAGATTTAATGAACTGCTTGCGCGTCTTCCACCACCGGCTGCACCTGTCGCACCTCTGCAACAACAACAACTACGCCCCCTTCCGAATCAGTATGGACGAGCACAGCGTGTTCCTATTGAGATAGGACAAACTTCTGGTGCCGCTGCTACTGCTGTTGGTGCTTCTTTGGCTCCTGCTACTGCTCCTGCTGGTACCCAGGAGGATGATGAGTATGCGGGTGATTATGAGGATGAGGTTGATCAAAATCAGATCTACGAGCAGCCACCAGCACCACCACCAGCAGGTCGACCTCAGGTATATATTCGTCATGGTAGGCCTGCACCACCACCTCAGGTACGCGATGATGTCCATATTCCTAAACTGAAATTGAATATTCCACCATTTGAGGGTAGATATGTTCCAGATATATATCTTACTTGGGAGTTAGAAACTGAACAACGATTTACATGTTTACAATATCCTGAGGAGAGACGAGTTGCTGCTGCTGTTTGTGCTTTCACTAGTTTTGCATGTGTATGGTGGTCTGAACATTGTAGATTATATCCTATTCCAACTACTTGGGCTGCTTTGAAAACTGCTATGCGTACGCGTTGGGTTCCACCATATTATCAACATGAATTGCTTCAAAAATTGCAGCGTTTAAGACAAGGAAAAAATTCTGTAGAAGAATATTATCAGGAATTACAAACTGGCATGATTAGATGTGGTATTGTTGAGGAGAATGAAGCTATGCTTGCACGTTTTCTGGGTGGATTAAATAGAGAGATTCAGACCATTCTAGACTATAAGGAGTATACTAATATCACTCGTTTATTCCATCTTGCTTGTAAAGCTGAACGTGAAGTGCAGGATCGACAAGCATTGGGGCGAACTAACTTTTCTGCAGGCCGACCTTCATCATGGACACCACGTGCATCTTCTACTTCAACTGCACCAGCACTTCCATCAGGTGCCACCTCCAGCCGTGATACAAGAAAACAGGCACAACCACCATTATCTGCCAAGAGCGCACCTGCGGGGCCTACACAGCGTTCTTCTTCTTCCATAGCATCAACAGGGCACATGATAGAGGCGGAGGTGTCCCGTCTTTCGATGAGATGGTGGATTTCGCTTTGGTGGAAGTCGACTTTGACGATCCGACTACGAACGTGCGAGGACGTCGCGCCTTAGCAATCGCTAAACCAACTCCGAGAGGTTATTGACCACGCCGGAGCACGATCAACCTGACCACGAGGGTCTGTTTCCTGCGAGCAAACGAAGAACAAGCAAGAAACTAAGATTGCAATCTGGATATTGCGAATATAAGATGAAAGCTTTATTGATCAAGGTGGGGTTCTGTGACGCCTTTGTCTGGTCGTTGAACACAAACGAAGTACGCGAAGTTGCAGCTATGGCGAACTTTTAATCTAAACAAAACCCAAAGTCTAAACGATGCCCTAAGGGCTGTATATATGGAGGAAGAGGGGGGAATTTCGTGGCCCTTGGTGGAGGGGTCCGAAATCAACCCTATCTCTTGTTTCCCCACACATACGGACTCTAAAAATAGCCTATACTTATGTCTTTCGAAATTACATGGGCCTGGCCCAATAATAAGGTGACGCAGCACCTAAAATAGCCTCGGGACGAAATTTATGAAGTGGCATCTTGTATATTTCGTCCAAGGCTTCATGCACCCATTATGGTGGCTTCAAAGTCCTGAAATCATCACTTGTAACTCCGTTCTTGTTCCCCTTGCGCATGCCATCATCTCCATGCTTGTTCTTGCTCCAATGTTCATCCTTCTCCAAGCTAGGCCCTTCATTTGTAAGCAAAACAAATGTATCCAATTTAGGCAGCATCATATTCTCATGAACATTAGAATCATTACGAAGAAACGAAAGTACCTGGTAATTTAGTTGGCGTGCACGAGCTCTAGTAATTGGTCCAGTATGTATAGCAGCAGGGGCTATGGGTGTAACAATTGTATTGATGTCCTCATCATCCTCCCCTTCTTGAAATGAAGTCGTCCTCGATGGAAGTTCATCTTCCTCACCCAAATAAGGCTTCAAATCTGCAATGTTAAAAGTGGGACTAACCCCAAAATCTGCAGGCAGCTCAAGTTTATATGCATTATCATTTATTTTCTCTAACACCTTAAAGGGACCATCAGCACGTGGCATTAGCTTTGATTTGCGCAAATCAGGAAATCTATCCTTACGCAAATGTAACCAAACAAGATCTCCAGGTGCAAACACAACATGTTTTCTACCCTTATCTCCAGCAAGTTTATATTTAGCATTCATACGCTCAATGTTTTCCTTAGTTAACTCATGCATTTTTAAAATCAATTCAGCACGTTGTTTAGCATCAAAATTAACCTTCTTCGAAGATGGAAGAGGCAACAAATCAATAGGTGCAGGAGGTAGGAAACCATACACAACTTCAAAAGGGCACATCTTAGTAGTAGAATGCAATGAACGATTATAAGCAAATTCAATATGAGGCAAGCATTCCTCCCACATTTTCTTATTATTCTTCAAAACAGCCCTAAGCATAATAGACAACGTTCTATTGACTACTTCAGTTTGTCCATCAGTTTGGGGGTGACAAGTAGTACTAAAAAGCAGTTTAGTCCCCAACTTATCCCATAAACATCTCCAAAAGTGGCTAAGAAATTTAGTATCACGATCTGAAACAATAGTATTTGGCACACCATGCAAGCGAATAATTTCACGAAAGAACAAATCAGCAACATTAACAGCATCATCGCTTTTATGACATGGTATAAAGTGTGCCATTTTCGAGAATCTATCCACGACAACAAATATGCTATCCCTCCCCTTCTTTGTTCGAGGTAAACCTAAAACAAAGTCCATAGATATATCCTCCCAAGGAACACTAGGTACAGGCAAAGGCATATATAAACCATGAGGATTGAGTCGTGACTTAGCTTTTTGACATGTAGTGCATCGAGCAACAAAACGCTCAACATCCCGTCTCATCTTTTGCCAAAAGAAATGTGTAGCAAGTACGTCCTCCGTCTTCTTCACGCCAAAGTGTCCCATTAATCCTCCTCCATGCGCCTCCTGCAACAACAAAAGACGAACAGAGCTAGCTGGAATGCATAGCTTGTTAGCACGAAACACAAATCCATCGTTAACGACGAACTTGTTCCACATTCTTCCTTCTTTACAATTCTGCATTACATCTTTAAAATCAGCATCATGCACATATTGATCTTTGATGGTCTCCAAACCAAATATTTTGAAGTTAAGTTGTGAAAGCATAGTATAGCGGCGAGACAATGCATCGGCAATAACATTTTCTTTTCCCTTCTTGTGTTTAATGACATAAGGAAAAGTCTCAATGAATTCAACCCATTTAGCATGTCTATGATTCAGTTTAGCTTGACTTTTAATATGTTTCAAAGATTCATGATCAGAATGTATAACAAATTCTTTGGGCCATAAATAATGTTGCCATGTTTCTAAAGTCCGAACAAGAGCATATAATTCTTTGTCATAAGTAGAATAATTCAGACTAGGCCCACTCAATTTTTCAGAAAAGTATGCAACAGGTTTGCCATCTTGTAATAACACACCGCCTAATCCAATTCCAGTAGCATCACATTCAAGCTCAAAAGTCTTATTAAAATCAGGAAGTTGGAGTAAAGGAGCATGTGTCAAAATATCTTTCAATACCGAGAAGGCTTCTTCCTGTGCGGTACCCCAAAGAAAAGGCACATCTTTCTTTGTAAGCTCATTGAGAGGTGCAACAATGGTGCTGAAATCTCTCACAAAACGCCTATAGAATCCAGCGAGGCCAAGAAAACTCCTCACTTGTGTGACCGTTTTGGGTTGCGGCCAACTCTCAATAGCTTCAATCTTGGCTTTATCAACTTCAATTCCCTGTGGAGTAACAACATAGCCAAGAAAAGATACTCGGTCGGTGCAAAAGGTGCACTTCCCAAGGTTACCAAACAAACGTGCATCACGTAGAGCAATAAAAAAAGCACGTAAATGTTCCAAATGTTCTTCCAAAGATCTGCTATAAATCAATATGTCATCAAAGTAAACTACCACAAATCGTCCAATGAAAGCACGTAAAACTTCGTTCATTAATCTCATGAAAGTACTAGGTGCATTAGTTAACCCAAAAGGCATGACTAACCACTCATATAATCCAAACTTAGTTTTGAATGCTGTTTTCCATTCATCTCCCAATTTCATACGAATTTGATGGTATCCACTACATAAATCAACTTTGGAGAATATTGTAGAGCCACTCAATTCATCAAGCATATCATCTAGCCTAGGAATAGGATGACGATAACGAATAGTAATATTATTAATGCCTCTACAATCAACACACATACGTGATGTACCATCCTTTTTCGGCACTAGAATAATAGGAACAGCACAAGGACTAAGGGATTCGCGTATATAACCTTTGTCGAGAAGCTCTTGTACTTGACGCATAATCTCCTTCATCTCCTCTGGATTGGTACGGTATGGTGCACGGTTTGGCAGTGAAGCACCGGGAATTAAGTCAATTTGATGCTCAATCCCTCGAATAGGCGGTAATCCCGGTGGCACGTCTTGTGGAAAGACGTCAGCGAACTCCTGCAAAATGTTAGTGACAGCAGGAGGCAAAGAGGAAGGCACGTCCTCGAATGAAAATAATGCCTCTTTGCACACAAAAGCATAGCAAACAGATTTGCTGAAATCTAGCTCATCAACATCAGATTTGGTGGCAAATAAACATGCACTTTTCAATTTAATTTCAGAAGCAACACTAGATGGTTTATTATTAGGCTTCATTTGTTGCTCAAATTCTTTTGCCACAATCTGATTTTCACTCTTATTCGTCTCCTGTTTTGCTTTATTAGCTCTATTAATATCATCTTTCAAAATGGAATCAGGAGTCATAGGAAGCAAAGTAATATTTTTATCCTTATGAACAAGAGTATAGTGATTGTTTCTACCATGGTGTACAGAATTTTTATCAAATTGCCATGGTCTACCAAGTAATAAGGAACATGCTTGCATAGGTACCACATCACAATCAACATAATCAGCATATGTAGAGATACTAAAATGCACACGAACAGTACGTGTTACCTTAACCTTGCCGCTGTTGTTGAACCATTGGATGTAGTAAGGATGTGGATGTGGTCTTGTGGTGAGAGAAAGCTTCTTGATAGAGGCAAAGGTGTCCCGTCTTTCGATGAGATAGTGGATTTCGCTTTGGTGGAAGTCGACTTTGACGATCCGACTACGAACGTGCGAGGACGTCGCGCCTTAGCAATCGCTAAACCAACTCCGAGAGGTTATTGACCACGCCGGAGCACGATCAACCTGACCACGAGGGTCTGTTTCCTGCGAGCAAACGAAGAACAAGCAAGAAACTGAGATTGCAATCTGGATATTGCGAATATAAGATGAAAGCTTTATTGATCAAGGTGGGGTTCTGTGACGCCTTTGTCTGGTCGTTGAACACAAACGAAGTACGCGAAGTTGCAGCTATGGCGAACTTTTAATCTAAACAAAACCCAAGGAAAAAGCTACTAGATGGATCTACTTATATAGGAGCAAGGGGTGGCGGCCAAGGAGGTGGGAGGACGTCCCAAGGCAGCCTAAAACTAACCCTAGGTCGTACAAGGCTCATGGGCCCAAGTGGAGGTGATGTAACACCTTTGGACTTGTAGTTTGACTCGGATTCTGCTGCAGCATCAGATTGTTTCGTCCACAACTCAACGCTCTGGACGAATTTGAAGGTGATTCCAATTGGGTTGGAAAGTGCACGAAATCTAGTTTCCAACAAAAAAAGAATCACCCAATTCGGAGTCCGTATGAAAAACTTGTGTGCGTTTTGAGTCAGGTATGTCTGTGCAGTCCGAATCTGAATCCAGAACGTGAGAGACTTGGACTCTATCTTCTCTTGGGCCAAAAGTGACGTGAGAGAACTTTTTGGACAGCAAATAAACATCTCTTTCTTCCTTATCTTCATATGTGGATTGTACAAATGTCCCATACACCTGCAATTAGACAAAACACAAAAGTGTGTGAAGTATTTTTGTTCTGGATAACATAAATAGATTATTGAATAGTTTGCACTAGAAATCACCTGACAAATATGCATATATGCAATATTTTTGGTCATATCCAAGGTAGTCATATCCTCATCATTTATTTGCCACCAAATCTGATATTGATGAGCTAAATTTCAGCAAATCTGTTTGCTATGCTTTTGTGTGCAAAGAGGCATTATTTTCATTCGAGGACGTGCCTTCCTCTTTGCCTCCTGCTGTCACTAACATTTTGCAGGAGTTCGCTGACATTTTTCCACAAGACGTGCCACCGGGATTACCGCCTATTCGAGGGATTGAGCATCAGATTGACTTAATTCCCGGTGCTTCACTGCCAAACCGTGCACCATACCGTACCAATCCAGAGGAGACGAAGGAGATTATGCGTCAAGTACAAGAGCTTCTCGACAAAGGTTATATACGCGAATCCCTTAGTCCTTGTGCTGTTCCTATTATTCTAGTGCCGAAAAAGGATGGTACATCACGTATGTGTGTTGATTGTAGAGGCATTAATAATATTACTATTCGTTATCGTCATCCTATTCCTAGGCTAGATGATATGCTTGATGAATTGAGTGGCTCTACAATATTCTCCAAAGTTGATTTGCGTAGTGGCTACCATCAAATTCGTATGAAATTGGGAGATGAATGGGAAACAGCATTTAAAACTAAGTTTGGATTATATGAGTGGTTAGTCATGCCTTTTGGGTTAACTAATGCACCTAGTACTTTCATGAGATTAATGAACGAAGTTTTACGTGCTTTCATTGGACGATTTGTGGTAGTCTATTTTGATGATATACTGATTTATAGTAGATCTTTGGAAGAACATTTGGAACATTTACGTGCTGTTTTTATTGCTCTACGTGATGCACGTTTGTTTGGTAACCTTGGGAAGTGCACCTTTTGCACCGACCGAGTATCTTTTCTTGGCTATGTTGTTACTCCACAGGGAATTGAAGTTGACAAAGCCAAGATTGAAGCTATTGAGAGTTGGCCGCAGCCCAAAACGGTCACACAGGTGAGGAGTTTTCTTGGCCTCGCTGGATTCTATAGGCGTTTTGTGAGAGATTTCAGCACCATTGCTGCACCTCTCAACAAGCTTACAAAGAAGGATGTGCCTTTTGTTTGGGGTACCGCACAGGAAGAAGCCTTCACGGTATTGAAAGATAAGTTGACACATGCTCCTTTACTCCAACTTCCTGATTTTAATAAGACTTTTGAGCTTGAATGTGATGCTAGTGGAATTGGATTAGGAGGTGTGTTATTACAAGATGGCAAACCTGTTGCATACTTTTCTGAAAAATTGAGTGGGCCTAGTCTGAATTATTCTACTTATGATAAAGAATTATATGCTCTTGTTCGGACTTTAGAAACATGGCAACATTATTTATGGCCCAAAGAATTTGTTATACATTCTGATCATGAATCTTTGAAACATATTAAAAGTCAAGCTAAACTAAATCGTAGACATGCTAAATGGGTTGAATTCATTGAGACTTTCCCTTATGTCATTAAACACAAGAAGGGAAAAGAAAATATTATTGCTGATGCATTGTCTCGTCGCTATACTATGCTTTCACAACTTGACTTCAAAATATTTGGTTTGGAGACCATCAAAGATCAATATGTGCATGATGCTGATTTTAAAGATGTAATGCAGAATTGTAAAGAAGGAAGAATGTGGAACAAGTTTGTCGTTAACGATGGATTTGTGTTTCGTGCTAACAAGCTATGCATTCCAGCTAGCTCCGTTCGTCTTTTGTTGTTGCAGGAAGCGCATGGAGGAGGATTAATGGGACATTTTGGCGTGAAGAAGACGGAGGACGTACTTGCTACACATTTCTTTTGGCCAAAGATGAGACGGGATGTTGAGCGTTTTATTGCTCGATGCACTACATGTCAAAAAGCTAAGTCATGACTCAATCCTCATGGTTTATATATGCCTTTGCCTGTACCTAGTGTTCCTTGGGAGGATATATCTATGGACTTTGTTTTAGGTTTACCTCGAACAAAGAAGGGGAGGGATAGCATTTTTGTTGTCGTGGATAGATTCTCGAAAATGGCACACTTTATACCATGTCATAAAAGCGATGATGCTGTTAATGTTGCTGATTTGTTCTTTCGTGAAATTATTCGCTTGCATGGTGTGCCAAATACTATTGTTTCAGATCGTGATACTAAATTTCTTAGCCACTTTTGGAGATGTTTATGGGCTAAGTTGGGGACTAAACTGCTTTTTAGTACTACTTGTCACCCCCAAACTGATGGACAAACTGAAGTAGTCAATAGAACGTTGTCTACTATGTTTAGGGCTGTTTTGAAGAATAATAAGAAAATGTGGGAGGAATGCTTGCCTCATATTGAATTTGCTTATAATCGTTCATTGCATTCTACTACTAAGATGTGCCCTTTTGAAGTTGTGTATGGTTTCCTACCTCGTGCACCTATTGATTTGTTGCCTCTTCCATCTTCGGAGAAGGTTAATTTTGATGCTAAACAACGTGCTGAATTGATTTTAAAAATGCATGAGTTAACTAAGGAAAACATTGAGCGCATGAATGCTAAATATAAACTTGCTGGAGATAAGGGTAGAAAACATGTTGTGTTTGCACCTGGAGATCTTGTTTGGTTACATTTGCGTAAGGATAGATTTCCTGATTTGCGTAAATCAAAGTTAATGCCACGTGCTGATGGTCCCTTTAAGGTGTTAGAGAAAATAAATGATAATGCATATAAACTTGAGCTGCTTGCAGATTTTGGGGTTAGTCCCACTTTTAACATTGCAGATTTGAAGCCTTATTTGGGTGAGGAAGATGAACTTCCGTCGAGGACGACTTGATTTCAAGAAGGGGAGGATGATGAGGACATCAATACAATTGTTACACCCACAGCCCCTGCTGCTATACATACTGGACCAATTACTAGAGCTCGTGCACGCCAACTAAATTACCAGGTACTTTCGTTTCTTGGTAATGATTCTAATGTTCATGAGAATATGATGCTACCTAAATTGGATACATTTGTTTTGCTTACAAATGAAGGGCCTAGCTTGGAGAAGGATGAACATTGGAGCAAGAACAAGCATGGAGATGATGGCATGCGCAAGGGGAACAAGAACGGAGTTACAAGTGATGATTTCAGGACTTTGAAGCCACCATAATGGGTGCATGAAGCCTTGGACGAAATATACAAGATGCCACTTCATAAATTTCGTCCCGAGGCTATTTTAGGTGCTGCATCACCTTATTATTGGGCCAGGCCCATGTAATTTCGAACTACATAAGTATAGGCTATTTTTAGAGTCCGTATGTGTGGGGAAACAAGAGATAGGGTTGATTTCGGACCCCTCCACCAAGGGCCACAAAATTCCCCCCTCTTCCTCCATATATACAGCCCTTAGGGCATCGTTTAGACTTTGGGATTTGTTTAGTTAAAAGTTAGCCATTGCAACTTCGTGTGCTTCGTTTGTGTCCAACGACCAGACCAAGACCACTTTTCGGATCCCCACCATTATCAATACTTCATACATATTCGCGATATTCAGATTGCTTTTATCATATTCTTGCTTGTTCTTCGATTGCTTGCAGGAATAGACCTTCGTGGTCAGGTTGATCGTGCTCCGGCGTGGTCAATAACCTCTCGGAGTTGGTTTAGCGATTGCTAAGGCACAACGTCGTTGCACGTTTTTAGTCGGATCGTCAAAGTCGTCTCCACCAAATCGCTAGTTATCATCTCATCGAAAGATCGGGACACCCCGCCTCTATCAGCATGAAGATGCTCCTAAAACATGTTGACATAATGCTCAAAAGATAAACACATAAAATGCTATGAAAAACACAAATCAGCAAGTTACAACAATCTTTGGCAGGTTATAACATTTAGTACTTTGCAACGATGTTTAAGGCATCAAGATGGGCAGTAACATGCATGCAAATGACACTAGCATGTAGAGCACTCAGAGATGAACAATTCGACATATCATACACCCAAATCGGAGCACCATGCATGAAGTTACAAGCATCACAAATATGCAACATGATATGACTTTACTGGGACTTAGTAGTATTTAGAAAAAACAGGGTGAGCATGATTTAACTATCACACGCACGGGCGGAGGTTAGGGGAGGCTGGTCACCTCGGGCCCAATGGGCCAGATCGGTGGTTGGGCTGACGAGGCGAGGCGGACTGGGCCAGGGCGAGGCCCAGCAGGCCGGCACGGCCCACGGTGGCGGCGGCACGAGGTGACGAGCGGGGCGGTGCTACCCAGCAGGTCGCCGGCGAGCACGGAGGAGCCCGGGGACGGCGGATCCGGCGATGGAGTGCCCGGATCAGGTAGCAGCGAACTCCGTGCGCGACGGAGAGGCGGGGACCGGCCGGTGGCGGAGGTTGCGGGCTCCGGCGGCGGCGGATCTGACGGCGAGGCGCGAGGTGGTGTCAAGGAAACCCGTGGCGGCGGTGGTCCAATGTGGGAGGAGGTGAGGTACGGCAACGGAGGCAGGCGCAGGGCGGCGGGGTCGAGGTCCGGCGCTCCTCCGGCGAGGTGAGGCGGAGGGGTCGAGGGCTGGCGATGGGCACGTGGGGCGAGCGCGGGCAGCGAACGGGCTCGGCGGGCCCATGATGGGCTCGCAGGGCCTGGGAGAGGCGATGTGGCAGGGCACAATTCGCTGGGGTGGCGGATGGACAGGTCGGACGCGGGATGGACATGTCCGGCGACGCGAGGAGGAAGAGGGCTATGGTTTGCCTGCAAATTTCGGGGAAGGGGACTAATTTATAGGTAGATGGAGCTTGGAGAGGCCAAATGAGATGCGGTTTTCGCCCACACGATCATGATCCAATGTTGGAGAGCATGCGGGGGGTTTAGATGGGCTAGCAGGCTGTTGTGGAGGGGTGCTGGGCTGCAAAGAGAAGGAGGGGTTTCAGTTAACGCGGTTAACTGTTGGGGGCATCAAACGACCTCCAAATGGAACGAAATTTGACAAGCGGTCTACCGGTGATATACCGAGGCCACTCGACAAATCGCGGCCCATTCCGAGAATGTTTTTATCCCGCGCAGGAAATAAGGTCTGAGAGGTGCAATGGGTGCGTGTGAGAGTGTGGGATTCCAAAACGGACAACGGAGAAATGACCGGATGCAAGTTTTGAAAAACATGCAAATGCAATGCACATGATGACATGGCAAAGTGCAACACGCAAGCAAATGACATGGCAATGACGACAAATAACTGGAAGACATCTGGCGCATCGGACTCAGGGCGTTATAACTCTCCTCCACTAACAAGAGATCTCGTCCCGAGATCTTAGGAACGAGACGGAAGAAAAGAGGAAGAGGTGAAACAAGAACGCAAGTGAGATGATGAAGAAAGTTGAGAGTACTCATGTAGAAAAGAAGAATGGCGAATATGACGAGAATCAAAAGCTCAAGGAATAAGATAGACTCTGAAACCACTCCAGTTAGGACAAGATAAAAAAGGAATAAGAACGAAAGAATTGTGATAGCATCCCGGTTGAACATGTAATGGAATAGAACATGAACTTAACAAGATGGAACGATACTTGACGAGAGGAACACACAATGCCTCCCGAAGAATTGAAAGAGTGGAATGAAAAGAACGGAGAAGAATATGTCAACTTCTTCCACCATTGAGTTTGAAATCATCCTTACGAAGAAGGGTTGAACGGAGTTGTTGGAAATTCAACAATGAAAAGAATAAGCATGTTGTGGGCTTAAGGAAAACATCTCAAACCTGTGAGGTGATAACCGGCCACAACCAAAAATGATTGAATAGCTGAGAAGAACGAAGAAATGCAAAACTCCACTT
Organism: Triticum aestivum; assembly: GCF_018294505.1. NCBI lineage: Eukaryota > Viridiplantae > Streptophyta > Magnoliopsida > Poales > Poaceae > Triticum > Triticum aestivum. Next base: position 335,818,294 of record NC_057800.1, on the reverse strand, counting down.
CAAAATAATACAGAGAATTAATTGCACTTCGAGACGCAAGAAGAAAAGATACTTGAGCTCCTCCAACAAAAATCTTGATGAACACTTGAAGAATAAATTAAAACCTTATGAACCACCGTGAAGAGCTCTGGTAACAAAAGGATGATGAGAAAGAATTGAAGGATGAAAAGAATAAGATTAAAGCCTTACAATGATTTAGATTAAGTTTCCGACGAGATAAGCAAGAAAAACTTGGAACTCCGAAAAAGTAAAGACGAAGAACTTAGAACCGAAATATTACTCATCATGAACAATCTCCGAAGGAAGGAATTAATCAACTTGATGAAATAAGAATAAGAATTATGTTATTCTTATCCTCCACCAATTAAATCAATGAGAAGCAAAGGACTTGCATACTACTTATTCGCGTTGGAAAAGATTGTAGTGAAAATCTTAAATGAACCACCGTGAGAATGAAAACAAACGAAGAGAAGAGAATGAATATCGGGAAAGAATTAGAAAACGAATGAAGATACTTGAGTGATTCAAGAAGCAAGAGATCGTGAACTGATTAAAGAATGCTTGAACGAAGCACCGGTACAAATATGGGAACGAACGAAGCTGAAAGCTTGGAACGAAGGAATCTTCTGAAATGGAAGCCTATGGATAATCGAAACAGAAAACAACCCCTGAAATACTCCAGATGGGTAAGAATAGAATCGCACGATTGGAAACAATTTGAGAGGTTAACATCGAGCTAGCACCGCGAATCTTCAAGAGAACGAAGCAAGATTTAGAGGAAAACTCTTCTTCGGTCTTCAAATGTTGAGAATGACGATCAGGAACACCAGCCAAAATATTTGAGATACTCCGGGAGAATGAAAGCGTAGAGGTTGAGCCAACAATGAAAATGATTTGAAATCGATCTTGGAAAAGCATCTGACTGATGAATTTCATTCTTATGTCAAACTTCAAAAAGAATTTGAGAATAACTCCAGGAAAATTAGAAGAGTCAGGTAAGATCCTAGGAAAAGACCTGTGGGTTAGGGCCCACTGAAAAGAAACGCTGTTGGAAAGGATTGTTTGGATGAGAAATGATGCACTGGAACAATTGAAAGACTTGAATGAGGTGACAACCTTAAAGTAATTGAAGGCAAACCAATTTTGCGCATCGGTCCTAAACAAACGGTTTAAAACCCCTTTCCGCGATGGCATTTGGAACAGTCGCCAAGTGAGTGTGTACGATAGGGTGTCCTTCCCACACGACCCAGAAATCGTCGGGGATAGGCCCTCCTGGGACCCAGGTTGGGGCCGTGTGCGATCGGGCGAGGCATCGAAACCCAGTCATTTCCGTATGTATGTACATCCCACACGATGAATCCCAGAAATCATTTCCGTAGGTATGTACATCCCACACGGTGAATCCCGGAAATCATTTCCGTAGGTATGTACATCCCACACGGTGAATCCCAGAAAAACATTTCCGTTCGTATGTTTATCACACACAGTCAATCCAAGGAATATGTTTCCGTTCTTATGTACATCCCACACAGTCAATCCAGGGAAAACGTTTCTGTTCGGATGTACAACACACATGGTTTTATGTATATGCTCGTGTGTGAAAGGTGTAACTATCACACACGCTCTGCCTTAGTTAACTGTTTGCTTTCATTAACTACATCACACACGATTTGATGTAGAAAACTGTGTGGCATTGGGCTATCCATCGCAAGCGCTTTTACTTCTATAACCGTTTGTAAAGGTCCATGACCGTCTGTTCTATTTCTATTTTTTCCTGTAATTTATTATTCTAATTGGAAATTTTGAAATACGAAATGTCCAATTCAAATTCTCAGCACAATGGTTCAACAACGAATCCATAAATAAAATTGCTAGTACAATATGTTCAGTAATTACAGGATTAGGCAGCAATTAACTATGATGAACCGCAGTATTTAAAGGCGGTAAAGGTGAAGAGACAAGTGTAAATCATTTTGACTGCCGACGGTGTTGAAGAAGCGGAATGCCCATAATGTGCCTTCCTGCATGCCATAGGCAAGAACCACTTTTGTCCAACCCCTTGGGATGATCGCCCGCCCATCCTTCACCGCCTTCAGGAAGACTTCTAGAGCATTATCATGGTAGCATGAATTATATACTTTAACCTTAGTTGCCTCCACTCCAGTCATGTAGTTTGCAAGGTAATCATCAGTAAATAGCTTCAGAAACCACTAAAAAGAGAAAAATATCAGATACTGAGGTCTAATAGAGTAACTTGTTGTGGGCAGGGGAAATGGCAACACATTACTTACCATCCTAATGTTGACTGTTGTCTTCGTCAAAGTGTAAATAAAGAGCTTAATTCCAATCACCCGTTTCTTTCGCCTAACAATCTTTCTTAGTTTCCTCACTTGTCGCTTGTTCATGAGTATCTCATTGCCCCATATGCAAAAGGGATCAAAGCATGGATCAGTACCCCTCATATATGTACCTACAAGCAACCAGTAAATGTTAGAAGCTAAACTGAGATTGCACAAATGATGTAAAATACAACTACCTATGTTCCTAAGTACAAGTATTTTTTTGAGATTTCAATATGAACTACATACGGATGTATATTGAATTATAGATATAGTTTAGATTAGAATCTAGATTCACTCATTTTGCTCCTTATGTAGTCTATATTGGAATCTCTAAAAATACATATATTTCGGAATAGATGGTGTATAAGACATGGGATGCAGCTAACCTCGATGGCAAACAACAGCATCGCCCATTGTAGCCCTGTGTAAGTACATGGAAAGCCAATGTTAACTACAACAGGGTTAACATCCACCAAAAATAGCAAATGGTAATAAAACGATAGCATCTGTAGTGATATCTTCATTTCAAAAGAGTAGCACAGTAGCAAAGGGATGGATTAAAAAATGGATACAACTGTTAATTGCAACAGGCTTAACAACATCCTAATTCATGTTTTGTAAGTTTGTAGCCACTGAAATACAACTCTTTAAAAATGAGTAAAACTATTAATTGCAACAGGCTTAATGGCCATTGAAACCGGTACTGATAAAAATGCAATTGGCAGAGTTAAACATCACAGGGCAGGTGATGCCAGAGCAGATAATGGCATAGTTGTCTATAAAAAGGTAGGGAAAAAGCTCAAACGTGTTAGGCATGTTTACTACAACATGTTTAATACATCGACACTACAAAACATAGCCATTAATTGCAATTGGTATTGGTAAGATTGAACTGGTGGGTACATACTTGGTATGTCTTGAGAGGTAGTTGTTGGGGCACTTCATCTTGGCCAGAGCTCGCCCAAAGTCAACGGCGGCGGAGGCGAGCTGTTCCTCCGGGTCGAAGCGTGGATCAATGCCACTGACATGTGTACCTACAAGCAACCAGTAAATGGTAGAAGTTAAACTACAATTTCACAAATGATGTGAAATACTATAAGACATGGGATGCAGCTAAACTTGACGGCAAACAACAGCATCAGCCGTTATGACCCAGCGTAAGTACATGGACAAGCATGTTAAGTACAATAGGGTTAGCATCCGCCAAAAATAGCAAATGGGGCAGCATCTCTAGTATAACTTCGTTGCGGAGAGTAGCATGGTAGCAAATGGACAGATTAAAAATGGATACAACTATTAATTGCAACAGGATTAGCAACATCCTAAGTCATGTTTTGTAAGTTTGTAGCCATTGAAATGCAACTTTTTAAAAATGGATTCAACTGTTAATTGCAACATGCTTAATAGACATTGAAACCAGTAGTGATAAAAATGTAATTGGCATAGTTAAACATCACAAGGCAGGTGCTGCCAGAGCAGAGAATGGCCCAGATGTCTATAAAAAGGTAGGGATAGTAGCAAAAATGTGTTAGGCATGTTTACTAGAACATGCTTAATACATCGACCGTACAGAACATAGCCATTAATTGCAACTGGTATTGGTAAGATTGAACTGGTGAGTACATACTTGGTAAGTCCTGAGAGGTAGTTGCTGGGGCACTTCATCTTGGCCAGAGCTCGCCCAAAGTCAGCGACGGCAGAGGCGAGCTGTTCCTCCGGGTCGAAGCGTGGATTAGTGCCACTGACATGTGTACCTACATGTAACCAGTAAATGGGTAGAAGTTAAACTGCAATTGCACAAACTATGTGAAATACTGTAAGACATGGGATGCAGCTCACCTCGACGGCAAAAAAAAGCATCGGCCGTTATGAGCCTGCATAAGTACATGGACAGGCATGTTAAGTGCATCAGGGTTAGGATCCACGGAAAATAGCAAATGGGCAGCATCTCTAGTGATATCCCAAGTCATGTATTGTAAGTTTGTTGCTGGTATTGGTGAAATTGAGCTGGACACGGTAATATTTGAACATCACATAGTGTGTAGTACTGAAATAAACAAGGCACGGACATGCTTAATACATCAACCGTACAAATCATAGTCGTTGCAAGTGGTATTGGTAAGATTTAGCAGGTCAGATCTTACATGTTAAGTCCTCGGGGTAGTCGCTGGGGGACTTCATCTGGCCAGAGCCTGCACCATGTCGGTGGCGGCGGCGGAGGTGAGGTGTTCCTCCGGGTCAACACGCACAGCGTCCATCGTGCCATGGACCGCCATCAGCTCCTGGCGGGGTGGATTTGGAGCCATGAGGATGTTTTGCAGGCACCATTTAAGCAATCAGGGCGGGGACGTGATAGAGATCGGTGGGTTACCTGACTGGATCCGAGCAGAACATAGATGTGGTTGAAGTTGTGGTTGCGGCAGCGGCGGTTTAAGATCCCGGTAGGGGAGGCACGAGGGAGGGGGGATACTGAGGGGAAGGGGATGTGGTTGGAGGAATAAATTCTGAAATCACGTGCCTAACGAAAATTTCGGTGCAAAATTTGAAATTTGGACGGGGGAAACACACAACGTAGACAAAGTGCATAAAATACTCGTGTGCGAGAAAAAAGAAAGTTGGTACATCCCGTCTCCAAAAAAACGTACACGTGTACTTGATTTTTTCGGTCAATGGTACGCCTAGTTTATTAGGAATATCGCATAGGTAACTGACTTATGGGTCATTAATGCAAAAAATGCAGATGGGTACGACATAGAAACCGTATGTTTTGTGATCTTCTAATGATTAACGCAAAAAATGCACATGGGCACACATGCTAATCAACGCTCAAAGCCCTCAAAGGATGCTCTTACCAACATTGTACGTTAATACTACAAACTTAAAGTACTACTGGTAATTTGCTCTAATACTACAAACTTAAACTACTTCGCACATGCTGCCATCAGGGCATGCTGGCCAGACGCCGGCGTTCTCCTTCCCGGCCTTGTAAGTGGCAGCCCATCGTGCTTCGATCTCCGCCAAGCTCTCCTCACCATAGCGTGCGACCTCTTTTTTCTTGCGGTGGTGGGACTCTCTTTTATTGACTACTTTCTGCCTTTTCCGCTCCTTCTGTGCAGCTTTGGCCGCCTCTAGATCCACCACCCATTCGGCCATGGCAGCCTCAAAGTCCGCCCATGTAACTGTCTAGCCGCCGGCGGCGATGAACTCGGCATGGCAATATGCCATCTCTTCCTTACCATGTGCGCGATCGCGGGCGGCGATGAACTCGGCGCAGCGGGATGCCATCGCTTCCTTACTAGCTACTGTGTGCCGCGGTGCCATGGACGACGCCTGGAGAGCTCTGGAACGGAGGGGCCGGACAGCCGTACAGTGCGGTGGTATTCAAGAGCTCAACCACAAACGAAAACAGAAATTCGGCTTCCCTTACAATTTTGCATGTTCATTACCGCACACGGTTCATCTTCGTCACTGCCGGAAACTGTGTGCGCTGAGCCTATTGTGTGTTGCATTATGATTGGCCAGAACCCCAGCCACGCGGATCGCGCATGTGCACCGTTGGATGCGCCGCGATCGAACGACAATCCACGTCCCTCACATCACACCCGTGCACCTGTCGCTGGATTGGATTTATATGCGCTAAATGCCTAGCAAATGCACATAATTGATGCGGAGCATCCCACGTTCATCCCCATGTACACTCCGACTACTCTCCAAGCCCCAAGAGGACATATGAAGAGACCGTGAATATACGCCATTGGACACAAGGTGAACTCGCTCCTCTCTGAACCTTCACTTTCTACATATGAGACATGGCTACGACCTCCAACATGTGTGCTATGCATGATCAGGTACTTAGAGGAAAGCCACGGAGCCACCACATCCAACGGATGAGCTAGCAAGGACGCCAAGTACTAGGACCAAGAGAAGAAGTTGTCCGAAGTCTTCAGCCTCCGGACGACCGGACAACGCTGGACGTCCGATGCCTGGGCACTCAGCCAGCCAGAAGGGCCAGCTGACGGAAGCTACAGCGGCGAGACGACCGGCAAGTACCGGACGTCTGACACACCCTAGGCCCGGACGACCGAGCACCACCGGACGACCGATGCCACGGCGACAGAATGAAATCTACGGAAGTCCGAAGACCACCGGACATCCAGACCGTCCTGAGCCTCCGGACGTCCGACACCCACCGGACATCCGACGCCTATCTGTGCACAGAGATCGGGCCCGAGGCCCAAGTATCCCCCACTTACCCTTCGTGTCCCTAGACTATATATACTCCTCCACCTCCTCCTAGTTAGAGTTAGCAAAGGATTAGCTCATATTTTGTGTGAGAGATTTGCTCATCCACTTGGTTACCTTCTCCTCGGAGATAGCGTCTCCTCGAAGAAGATCCCCCAAGCGGATTCAAGACTCCTTCACGGGAAGAACCTCAAGACCTCCTCATGGATAAGACCGATTACCTCTTGTATCGTCCTCTGTTGACTTTGGATCTTATATCACCTCTCGTGTTCTTAGGATCTAGCACATGTGTGACTTAATCTTGTTGGTTTGAGTGTTTCTCTTTGTGCCCCTTCATGATTTCCCGTCGTGTTTCCCCTCGTGTTATTCGTGTTCTTCGCGGGATCCGCTCCTGTCGTGAAAGTTCGGCCATCTAGGGTTCCATCCTACATCATCTTGGTATCTGAGCCATGTTGTTCACGATTTCGGAGCCTCCCCTTGTTGTTTTCTAGCCTAATTTTGTTGTGTTCTTCCCCAATTTCGAAAATCCCCACCAAAAAGAGCCCTAATTTTTTTTGGGATTTGTTGGTGTGATGAAGTTTTGTTGGATTTGATCCATGGATTTGCTAGGTTTCGAGTGGATCTAGCATCTCCTCATGTTTCCCCATCTTTCATCCACGAAATCTCATCAATTTTGACCCCAAAATCATCAAATTCCGCCCAAAATCGCGTCCCGGATCTCAAATCCCGCGTTGACCCCGATACACCGGACGACCGTCACTTTTACGAATGTCCGGAGCCCAGGAACGATCGGATGTCCGCAACCTTCCGGACGACCGGAACCCCCTAACCCGAGCCAAATTTACGGATTTCCAAGCACTCCGGACGTCCAGCCCCCGGACATCCGTCCTTCTACGGACGTCCGTAACCTGTAGATGTTGACTTCGGCTGATTCTTGTTTCGGCCATAACTAATTCATTCGAACTCCAATTTTGACGTTCTTTAGCTCGTTTTGAAGCTCTTGACACCCCCCTTCCCACAAAAATACCACCAACATCATTTGACTCCATAATTTTTTGGAACTTTGGCATCTTTGCCTAGGGCTTCCACCACTCATCCGCTACACCACCACCGACTTCCGCAACCTAACCAATTTTGTTCCCGATCGCATTAGTGGTTGCTTGAGGAGTGATTTGAGTCTCATAAGGTGTCTAGGATACTTTGGGACAGTTTATTCTTCATCAACCACCACAACCACTTCCGCATAGGCTTACCCACCATACACTTCCGCCACCCCAACTTAACCCAATTTTGTTTGTGTTGTGAGTTGTGTCTCCTAAGATGTTTCGGCTACTTAGGGACCGTGCTTCCAACTCCGACACCGTTTATAGTCCACCACCTTACCCTCCATTTCCGCATTGCCTAGTTGCAAAACCCATCACTGCATTTCCGCAATCCCTTTGAGCTTCCACAACCACCACCGCATTCCCGTTACCACCATTTGACATTTGAGATTTTGAGTTCGCGGTTTTTCCATTTCCTAAGGTGTTTTGGCTACTTAGGGACGAACCTCCATCATCTTGGTATCCACATCAAGAACACCGCCACTCATCATTGCCAAGGACGGTAACCTCGATATCATCTTGGTATCGTGGTATCCCTCCATTGTATATTACCTTTACATTGCATTGATGACCCCTAGCCATTTTGCATCACTTGCCTATTGACACTAGCCATTTGAGTATTGCCGGCAACGTTACTTGTCCACATTAGTGATCGACACCTTCCATTGCATACATACCATATCATATTGGTATCATATCATCCCTTGTGCCACAAGTTTGTTCCCGCATATATACAATTGCTATCAAGGTTTGTGTATTGTGCAAAAGTGGCCATACAACAAAAGAATAAGCTTTTAAGCAAAAGAGAAAGAGCAAAAAAGCTTGTAAGCAATAGCCATAGCATCATACCACATTGCATATAAGATCATCTTGGATCATACCACCGGATCATCATACACATAGCATACTTGGGATAGAAAGTTTATCTGTTTTGCATCTTATAGGTTGTGCACAAGTGTCGTATCCGCCTATTGGGCAATCGTGCTAGCGTCTCTCTTGAGTTGTGCAACATGAGCGTTTTCCGTGGATTCCACATTTTGTGCTCATCCTTGGTTGCACAACCCCATTTGTCTATCTGTGTGTGCATTTCCGTGTGCCATTCATTGCTATTGGTCTACTTGTTGCATCAAATTTTACATCAACATTATCGACTCTTGCTAACATTTTACATCAAATTTTTTGTGCCACTATCCTCACCGAGCTCCACCATAAGCCTTATTTGTGTAGGTGTGAGAAATCGACAAGAATTGGTACCAATTGTGCTATTTCCTAGTTACATCATTGAGTGATCATTGATCCATCAAGGTACATTTGGTATAGTTCTTCTCCTTTCTCCACTCATATTTGCTCGAGTATTGTGATGGATAGGCAAGGCATTTCATCTTCGGTCAATCTTCGATCTACAACACCAAAGCGGCAATCTTTGATCTACAACGACAAATACAAGGCGCACAATCAAGATTGCGAGAGCGCATCGAGAACCTCTCCATCGACATTCATCACTCTGAATCAAGGAAAAGGGACTACATTGACAACAAGCTTTCCGCACAAAAGGAGGAGCAAGATGCAAGGATGGAGGAGATTCAGACCTTATTGATCAAACGTTCTTCCCCTTCATCATCCTCAAGGCGACGGCGAGCAAGTCAATCATCTTCGGAGCGCAAAAATGATGCAAGCGCAAGTCGTCCATGTTCACATCTCCATGGCGACCACCATCACGTTCATGATACACGTCTTCATGAAGGGCAAGTCACCTCTAAGCATCATGTGCACGACGACGATGAACACCATCGAGCTCAAGCACGACAACGACACCATCTTCATGAAGATGCTCGCCAAGCGTAAATGCACAAGTCCCAACAAGCCCTACTTCACGCCAAGGCCAACCTTCATGAGCATAAGAGAAGACCGTGAGACGAGCACCACGAAGACGGAGCTACGACTACAACAACCACTTCGGCATATTTTCCAAGTGCTATCAAGGCATGTTCGCCTTTGGACGTACGACATCTTCGCCTACTTCCCGTGAGTTCAACTACATCGACATCATCAAGTACAAGGCGACCACCTACGAGTGAGGACGACACTTCCATCTTCGGAAGCCCTTCAAGGAAGATGGCCGAGCATGGGAATTTCCCCTCGGCCATGGAGACGAGCTACGAGGTGCCACATCATATGGGCCTCCAACAACAAGACGGTGACAAGAAGGTCGAGCAAGGGCCATCCCCTTCGACCACAGCGACGAGCATGAACCTCTTCAACAACATGAAGACGACACCCATATTGGACTCATACCCCGAGTCAAGCTACGAGACCTCACATGAGACCTTACCTTTGGCCTTAGAGGATAGTGATGATGTGCATCTTCGGCCTTCATCCACGGCTACGACTACGACATGATTGAGCATGGAGAAATTTGCACCAACATTTCTCCTACAACGACATGTGACGAGATGCCCCAATTGCCATGTGAGGAGAGCCACCACCCCACGAATGATATGAGTGACTCCACCATATGTGACATTGAGTGCATTTCCTATGAGAGGATGAGTGTGACCACCACTAGCCCCACACTTGTGTGCATGCCACACATCCTATGTGAGGTTGAGAGCCATTTGAGTGACTCCACCAACCATACGAGTGAGAGCATCCAAGAGGGAGTGAGTGAGCCACAACACTTAGTGATTGAGGTGGTTGACACGGCATGTGAGGCCATTATGATTTCTAACAGCATAACCTCTACTCCTAGTGTGTTTTGCTCTTTGGTGCTAGGTCTCCTACATGACGACATGCCTATCCTCGGTGAGTCCATACCTCCAATGGAGACGATGATGGCCATGGTGGACGATGATGCACCCCCCAAATGGTTCCATCAAGATGAAGATGATCACACATTGGTCTTCGACACCTCACCTACAACACATGAACGATGCTCTAAAGGTAATATAAGTGATGGTGCTTCTCTTGTCCCACTAGTGGACTATCTCACTAATGATTGCTTGCATGATGTTGATCCACCTATACCCATGCTTCATGCTAGTGCGACTTCTTCATGTCATGACTTACCTATTTATGATGAATATGATGATGAGCATGTTGATTTTCCTAGTTGTGATGCTATACTCCATAGGATATCATGTGAAAATTCTATCGGTCACATCATGTTTGACAATCCTTTGAACTTGTCATATGCTATGAGTGAGATCTCCCATATTGCATCATTTCAATCTCAACATAGTAGCTATGCATGACCCATTAACATAAATCCCATTTTAACTTATGGCATAGATGACGAGATGATGGTCATTGGCTTTTGTTTTTCATGTGATGATATTGCCATGCTTCCTTTACATGATTTGGGCAATTCCTCTACTATGACATGCCATGATCACATAGAACCAAATATGCTTTGTTTTGGATGTTGTCAATATTCTCCATGTGATGTTTCCATTAGTTCTCATGAGGAGACCCCCATAGTTTCCATATACATATTAGGAGATTTTGATGCATTCCATACTTTGCATGATTCTCATAATTGCTTGCACCGTATGCATTCCATGAATAACAATGCTCAACATATTTCTTGTGATGCATTACACAATTTGAGTCTCCATTATGCTATACATAACAACAAACCAATCATGATGGATGACATGTTTCTATATCACGCATCTCATTTATTTGAGCATTGGCTATTTTGTTCTAACCAATACTTGCATGTGCGCATCATGATGGATGATGTGTACATATACCACACACACACAATTTTCCCTTTGTCTTTCTTTTGTGTAGGTACTCACATATACTCGTCAACCTCTCAATCCCAAGAGTTGACGAAACAACCTCTCAATCCCAAGAGAGCAACGACAATTTGGGATCCCGTGGACTATCCTTACCATCGTTCCTGTTGTGCAAGGACTACGCACATCTCTTCTACTTGGTTCTCACACGGCTATGGGCTATATATTACTTGTTCATTTATGCCCATCGTACCATGTTCACTTTGCATGTTATGCCTATTTCTATGTCTTTGCCATGCAATTGTGACCCTTGCTTGCAGTTACCCATGATTCACTATTTTACTACTCATATGTGTATTTGCATGCTTGGTGGAGATCCTTGTTGCTATTGCCATGTTTATCATGTGCCTCATGCTATTGTTGCTTGTTGTGTTGGGAGAGTCATGATGTCCCATTGCTATTTACATATGGCATCTTGCCAATACATTGATCATATTTTGCTCATATCTTGCCTTCATGCTTGTGATATGTCTTGTGCATTATTCATGACCACCATTTGCACACATGAGATGCTTGACATGATTCCCTCTAGTATGTTGCATCTTCGCACTACTAGCTCACACCACTTGATTGCTATGATTGCTTGCTTTGTTGCATCACCCATGTTCCTTTCTTACTCGCTTTCTTGGGTTGATGACATATATGTTCATGCCTCTCACATGATACATCTTGTTCATTGTCGCTTGCCTCCAATTGTTGCATCTATGCTTATTGATCTTGGAGACCTGGACACTTTACTTGTGATGCATGCTTGCTTGATTGCGCCTATTGCATTTGGTTGTTCTCGCATCATATGCCTCCATACTATGAAATGCTCCCTTGTCCTTTCTTATGATGAGCATGATGCATACCCTAGTTGGGTATCTTACCACACGAATGATAGGTTTTGCACTTCTGCTAACCTCATTTGTTTTTCCAAGTGTTTTTCATGTTCTTTTAGTTTGGAGGATTCACAAGACGGTGTCATTATGCGACAGCTTGGTCATGTGAAGGCATACACGATGTGCAGCAACAACATTTGCGAGAATCTCCTAAAGGTGACTTCCTTCCCTTTGAGCCATCCTCACGCACGCATATTGGATGGGTCATTCTTTCATTGTTGTTTCCTTCTTCTTGTCTACATGTTGCACATATTGGATGGAGGACCGACATTGGAGATTGGCTCTATGGACCTTCAAGTTGAGGAGCGCTCGGACTTATTGGATGCACCTTCGAACCTCCACTCACGCCACAACATCGAGCATTGGTACACCAACACCTCCATATTTGTTGATTGTGCTCACACATTTCATGCTCGATGGACATATCATACACATGACAAATTTGCATCTTATGGATGGATTGACCCACATTATGATTGCCTTGTTGCATCTTGTATTCCCATGTCATCCATGATATATGAGCTTGTGCATTTCCTTAGCAAATTTCTTGTGATCTTTCTTGATGGCATCTTCATACATCATGATCATATTGCCCATCATCAATTGCATGATCACATACTCATATTGAGCACCAATTACCATGTTCATGCTTTTGATAAACCGTCCCACTATGACATCATTTGTCACCATGGTTGCATTGATCATATTCACAACACATTTGTGTGCATTTTGAATGCTTTTGCTCCCATGAATGCTTTGCATATCATACTATATCGTCTTCATAAGCTTCATGCGCTTTGTCACGAACAATCTTGCCGCACGGACTCATACTTACTTGATGGACACTTTGTGTGCGCTAACCATTGTATTTCCAAGTGTACTTTGTGTATGCTCATTTTGGATGTACAACATACCGGAGACACCTTGGAGTATTTGGTTTGCACCATGCCTTCAACTCCATCCAACTACAAGTCCGTCCACGACAACCGTTTCCATGGTGAAGAGGATCACAATCTGAGGTCGGATCTTTCCCAAGGGGGGGGGAGTGATGCGGAGCATCCCACATTCATCCCCATGTACACTCCGACTACTCTCCAAGCCCCAAGAGGACATATGAAGAGACCTCCAATATACGCAATTGGACACAAGGTGAACTCGCTCCTCTCCGAACCTTCAGTTTCTACATGTGAGACATGGCTACTACCTCCAACGTGTGTGCTATGCATGTTCAGGTACTTAGAGGAAAGCCACGGAGCCGCCGCATCGAACGGACGAGCTAGCGAGGACGCCAAGTACTAGGACCAAGAGAAGAAGCTGCCCGATGTCTTCAGCCTTCAGACGACCAGACAACGCCGAACGTCCGATGCCTGGACACTCAGCCAGCCAGAAGGGCCAGCCGACGGAATCTACAACGGCCCGACGACCGGCAAGTACCGGACGTCCGACACACCCCAGGCCCCGTACGACCGAGCACCACCGGACGACCGACACCACGGCGACATAACGAAATCTATGGAAGTATAAAGACCACCGGACGTCCCGACCGTCCTGAGCCTTCGAACGTCCGACGCCTGTCTATGCACAGAGATCGGGCCCGAGGCCCATGTATCCCACACTTACCCCTTCGTGTCCCTAGACTATATATACTCCTCCACCTCCTCCTAGTTAGAGTTAGCAAAGGATTAGCTCATATTTTGTGTGAGAGCTTTGTTCATCCACTTGGTTACCTTCTCCTCGGAGATAGCGCCTCCTCGGAGAAGATCCACCAAGCGGATTCAAGACCCCTTCACGGGAAGAACCTCAAGACCTCCTCATGGAGAAGACCAGTTACCTCTTGTATCATCCTTTGTTGAATTTGGATCTTGTATCTCCTCTTGTGTTCCGAGGATCTAGCACATGTGTGACTTAATCTTGTTGGTTTGAGTGTTTCTCTTTGTGCCCCTTCATGATTTCCCCTCGTGTTCTTTGTGTTCTTCGGGGATTCGCTCCTTTCGTGAAAGATCGGCCATCTAGGGTTCCACCCTACATCAATAATCCCCTAAATATGGTAAATGAGCCCAGAAAAATGCAAAACTTGAACACGGTGATTTGCAGGGCGTATGTTCGTCGTAGAAAAAACTCCAGGGCAAAGAACAAAGAAAATTAGGATTCCCCATCAATCTTGAGGATTTCCCTTTCAAAAGCATGGAACTTCCTTGATGATGGTTCAATTTATGAAGGGCATGCATGACAACATAAGCCAAACCTTCTCAAATTTATACCAAGGCATGCTGAGGTCATGCCATGGCACCATGCCAGGCGTCATGTTTTTAAGCATTTATTTCATTTGTGGTTGACTCTTGCCACACATTTCATCAAAATATCTGTCCATTCCTTGTAAAAGGCATGATAATTTACTAAATGGCACGAGCATGGATTTCTTGGCCGTTCTGGTGGACCCTTTCATGCATCAATTGTTTGAAATTGAATTATGTGCATTAATGCCTAGGAAATGCACATAATCCCCTAAATATGGAAAATGAACCCGGAAAAGTGCCAAATTTGAACATGGTGATTTGCAGGTTGTATGTTCATCGTAGAAAAAACTTGTGGACAAAGGACAAAGGAAATTTGGAGCCCCCTTCACTCTTGGTGATTTCCCCCTTGAAACCATGAAACTTCCTCGGTGATGGTTCGATTTATGAAAGGCGTGCATCATGACATAAGGGAAACATTCTCCAATTTTAACTAGGGCATGGTGAGGCCATACCATGCCACCAAGCCAGGCGTCATGTTTTCCAACCAAGTGTTTCATTTTTTGTATAGTTGTTAACCGAGTAAACGACGCGTTTATGGTTGACTATTGCCACCCATTTCCTTGAAATATCTGCCCATTCCTTGTAAAAGGCATGAGAATGTGCTAAATAACATGAGAATTGTTTTCCAGACAGTTCTTGTGCACCTTTTCATGCACTGATTGTTCAAATTTGAATTATGTCCATTAATGCCTATAAAATGCACATAATCCCCTAAATATGGTAAATGAGCCCGAAAAAATGCCAAATTTGAACATGGTGATTTGCAGGGTGTATGTTCGTCCTAGGAAAAAACTCCAGGGCAAAGAACGAAGAAAATTTGGATTCCCCTTCAATCTTGAGGATTTCCCTTTCGAAAGCATGGAACTTCCTCGGTGATGGTTCGATTTATGAAGGGCGTGCATGAAAACATAATCCAAACCTTCTCAAATTTTTACCAAGGCATGGTGAGGTCATACCATGGCACCATGCCAGGCGTCATGTTTTTTAAGCATTTATTTCATTTTTTATAGTTGAAAACCCAACAAACAGACATTTTGTGGTTGACTATTGCCACACATTTCATCGAAATATCTGTCCATTCCTTGTAAAAGGCATGAGGATTTACTAAATGGCACGAGCATGGTTTTCTAGGCCGTTCTTGTGGACCCTTTCATGCATCGATTGTTTCAACTTGAATTATGCGCATTAATGCCTAGGAAATGCACATAATCCCCTAAATATGGCAAATGAACCCGGAAAAGTGCCAAATTTGAACACAGTGATTTGAAGGTTGTATGTTCATCGTAGAAAAAACTCGTGGACAAAGGACAGAGGAAATTTGGACCCCCCCCTTCAATCTTGGTGATTTCCCCCTTGAAACCATGAAACTTCCTCGGTGATGGTTCGATTTATGAAAGGCGCGCATCATGACATAAGGAAAACATTCTCCTATTTTTACCAGGGCATGGTGAGGCCATACCATGGCACCAAGCCAGGCTTCATGTTTTCCAACCATGTGTTTCATTTTTTGTATAGTTGTTAACCGAGTAAACGACGCGTTTATGGTTGACTATTGCCACACATTTCCTTGAAATATCTGCCCATTCCTTGTAAAAGGCATGAGAATGTGCTAAATAACAAGAGCATGGTTTTCTAGACCATTTTGGTGCACCTTTTCATGCACCGATTGTTCGAATTTGAATTATGTCCATTAATGCCTAGAAAATGCACATAATCCCTTAAATATGGTAACTGAGCCCAGAAAAATGCGAAATTTGAACACGGTGATTTGCAGGGTGTATGTTCGTCGTAGAAAAAAACTCCAGGGCAAAGAACGAAGAAAATTTGGATTCCCCTTCAATCTTGAGGATTTCCCTTTCGAAAGCATGGATCTTCCTCGGTGATCGTTCAATTTATGAAGGGCGTGCATGACAACATAAGCCAAACCTTCTCAAATTTTTACCAAGGCATGGTGAGGTCATACCATGGCACCATGCCCGCGTCATGCTTTTTAAGCATTTATTTCATTTTTATAGTTGAAAACCCAAAAACGGACATTTGTGGTTGACTATTGCCACATATTTCATCGAAATATCTGTCCATTCCTTGTAAAAGGCATGAGAATTTACTAAATGGCACGAGCATGGTTTTCTAGGCCGTTCTTGTGGACCCTTTCATGCATCGATTGTTTGAACTTGAATTATGCGCATTAATGCCTAGGAAGTGCACAGAATCCCCTAAATATGGCAAATGAACCCAGAAAAGTGCCAAATTTGAACACGGTGATTTGCAGGTTGTATGTTCATTGTAGAAAAAACTCGTGGACAAAGGACAAAGGAAATTTGGAACCCCCTTCAATCTTGGTGATTTCCCCCTTGAAACCATGAAACTTCCTCGGTGATGGTTCGTATGAAAGGCACGCATCACGACATAAGGAAAACATTCTCCAATTTTTACCAGGGCATGGTGAGGCCATACCATGGCACCAAGCGAGGCGTCATGTTTTCCAACCATGTGTTTCATTTTTTGTATAGTTGTTAACCGAGTAAACGATGCGTGTATGGTTGACTATTGCCACATATTTCCTTGAAATATCTTCCCATTCTTGTAAAACGCATGAGAATGTGGTAAATAACACGAGCATGGTTTTCCAAACCGTTATTGTGCACCTTTTCATGCACCGATTGTTCAAATTTGAATTATGTCCATTAATGCCTAGAAAATGCACATAATCCCTTAAATATTGTAAATGAGCCCGGGAAAATGTCAAACTTGAACACGTTGCATTTGAGGTGGTATGTTGATCGTTGGAAAAAATTGAATGACAAACTAGGACGGAAATTAGGATTCCGCTTCAATCTTGGTGATTTCCCCTCTCGAATATATGGAACTTCCTCGGTGATGGTTCAATTTATGAAGGGCACGCATGATGACATAAGCCAAACATTCTCAAATGATTACCAGGGCATGGTGAGGTCATACCATGGCACCATGCGAGGCGTCATGTTTTTAAGCATTTATTTCATTTTTTATAGTTGAAAACCCAACAAACAGACATTTGTGGTTGACTATTGCCACACATTTCATCGAAATATCTGTCCATTCCTTGTAAAAGGCATGAGAATTTATTAAATGGCACGAGCATGGTTTTCTGGGCTGTTCTTGTGGACCCTTTCATGCATCAATTGTTTGAACTTGAATTATGCGCATTAATGCCTAGGAAATGCACAGAATCCCCTAAATATGGCAAATGAACCCGGAAAAGTGCCAAATTTGAACACCGTGATTTGCAGGTTGTATGTTCATCGTAGAAAAAACCCGTGGACAACGGACAAAGGAAATTTGGAACCCCCCTTCAATCTTGGTGATTTCCCCCTTGAAACCATGAAACTTCATTGGTGATGATTTGATTTATGAAAGGCGCGCATCACGACATAAGGAAAACATTCTCCAATTTTTACCAGGGCATGGTGAGGCCATACCATGGCACCAAGCCAGACGTCATGTTTTCCAACCATGTGTTTCTTTTTTTGTATAGTTGTTAACCGAGTAAACGACGCATTTATTGTTGACTATTGCCACACATTTCCTTGAAATATCTTCCCAGTCCTTGTAGAAGGCATGAGAATGTGGTAAATAACACGAGCATGGTTTTCCAGACCGTTCTTGTGCACCTTTTCATGCACCGATTGTTCGAATTTGAATTATGTCCATTAATGCCTAGAAAATGCACATAATCCCCTAAATATTGTAAATGAACCCGGGAAAATGTGAAATTTTAACAAGTTGCATTTGAGGTGGTATGTTGGTCGTTGGAAAAAACTGAATGACAAACTAGGACGGAAATTAGGATTCCGCTTCAATCTTGGTGATTTCCCTCTCGAAAGCAAGGAACTTCCTTGGTGATGGTTCGATTTATGAAGGGCGCGCATGATGACATAAGCCAAACCTTCTCAAATTTTTACCAGGGCATGGTGAGGTCATACCATGGCACCATGCCAGGCGTCATGTTTTTTAAGCATTTATTTCACTTTTTATAGTTGAAAACCCAACAAACAGACATTTGTGGTTGACTATTGCCACATATTTCATCGAAATATCTGTCCATTCCTTGTAAAAGGCATGAGAATTTACTAAATGGAACGAGCATTGTTTTCTAGACCGTTCTTGTGGACCCTTTCATGCATCGATTGTTTGAACATGAATTATGTGCATTAATGCCTAGGAAATGAACATAATCCTCTAAATATGGCAAATGAACCCGGAAAAGTGCCAAATTTGAACACGGTGATTTCCAGGTTGTATGCTCATCATAGAAAAAAAACTCGTGGACAAAGGACAAAGGACAAAGGAAATTTGGATCCCCCTTGAATCTTGGTGATTTCCCCCTCGAAACCATGAAACTTCCTTGGATGATGGTTCATTTTATGAAAGGCGCGCATCACGACATAAGGAAAACATTCTCCAATTTTTACCAGGGGCATGGTGAGGCCATACCATGGCACCACACCAGGCATCTTGTTTTCCAACCATGTGTTTCATTTTTTATAGCACGAGCATGGTTTTCCAAACCGTTCTTGTGCACCTTTTCATGCACCGATTGTTTGAATTTGAATTATGTGCATAATTAATGCCTAGAAAATGCACACAATCCCCTAAATATGGTAAATGAGTTCAGAAAAATGTCAAATTTGAACACGTTTCATTTGAGGCGGTATGTTGATCGTTGGAAAAAAACTGAAAGACAAACTAGGACGGAAATTTGGATTCCCCTTCAATCTTGGTGATTTCCCTCTCGAAAGGATTGAACTTCCTCGATGATGGTTCGATTGATGAAGGGCGTGCATGATGATATAAATCAAACCTTCTCAGCTTTTAACCGGGGCACAGTGAGGCCATACCATGGCACCATGCCAGCCATCATGTTTTTCAAGCACATATTTCATTGTTCTATAGTTGATAACCCAGTAAATGACGCGTTTGTGGTTGACTCCATTGAAATCTCTACCCATTCCTTGTACAAGGCTTGAGAAATTACTAAATACCACGAGTATGGTTTTTCCAGACCGTTCTTGTGCACCCTTTCATGCACCAATTGTTTGAATTTGAATTACATGCATTAATGCCTACAAAATGCACATAATCCCCTAAATATTGTAAATGAACCCAGAAAAGTGTCAAATTTGAACACGGTGATTAGCAGGGTTTTTGTTCATCATAGAGAAAAACTCATGGATGAAAGACAAAAGAAATTTTTATTCCCATTCAATCTCGGTGATTTACTATCACACACGGTTCATCTCCGTCGCCTTTGCGAACCGTGTGTGTTCACTCACACATGCAAAAGGAAAAGAAAACCCTCACCCACTTCATCCCCACTCACTCGCCGCGGACTCCTCCGCAACTCTGCACCCTAAGCTCGGCGCCTGTTGGCGGCAGTAGGTCGCACGCCAAACGGCACCGGATTTTGCCTCCACCGCTTTCCGCCGCCTATCTGCACCGACATTCTAGACTCTCATCGACTGGGGTTTTCTGCGGGATTGGGCCGGGGATTTTTCTCATGGAGAAGGTAATCAACTTAATTAGCGAAATATTCACTCATCTCTTATCACAGTCCATCCGTCGGTGTTAATCAACCGATGGAAATCGCCATGGAATCATTTTTGTTCTAGCTGATTCGTGGGTGTTCATTCATGTGTGCACAGTGTGAGCACAAATTGGGCAACTGTGGTCGTGGCCAGTCGGAAACAAAGTTCTATCTCACCATTCCGGATGACTTCAGGGAGCGCTCAGTATGTTCAATCTCAACCTACCACGGTCCGCATGGCCTAAATTTGTGAACATATACACTCTGTTGCTACGTTATCCATATATTTGCATCAAATCTTTGTTACATTATCTATTTTTATTCTATATTTTTGTACTTTGCTTGCATCTGTATATGGATATGTTCTATCAGTTACTCCCATATTTGCATCTTGCTCGGTTATTTTAATATATCTAATTTACGATCTTAATTTTCATTTGAAGCAGTACATCCCTTGCTTTGCAAGAATAGGAGTAGAAGGAAATCTTGGGATTTACTTTAGTGATGACTCCCAGGATGTCATATTGACAACACAACATGGGTTTACAATGACGGTTAGCGTAAAACTTGATAAAGATGGTCACTCCTATTTTAATGCGGACCTTTGGAGAAAAATGTCTAAGTGTTATGAACTGAAAGCTGGCAATAAAATTCTAGTGCGTGCTCCACAACCTGGTCTAATTAACATGGATGCTTACTTCCCCAACGTCATCAGCCGATCAAAGTCTGATCGAGGTTAGTGTCCTTTCAACTTTCTCCATGCTATCATATTACTATTTAAGCAACTAATTGATCACTATTTAAGCAACCAATTGTGATATCATATTCTGACTCCGTTCCTAGGCAGTAACAAATTATGTTTACCAATTTATGCACATTATATATTCTTCTGCCATGTTCTGAATAAATAATACATTTCCACCTTTTAAGTAGGATATGTTGGATGCATAGTGAACGATCTGTACGTTACTAAGCGTACCAAATTTCGCTGGAAGGACTTGAAGCATGTCATAAACTTTGTTGATAATCTGACAAAGATAGCACAACGTATGAATGCTGGAGTTTGGATGGGATTAATTAGACCTATGGTACACTCACTGAACAAGACCAATTGTGTGCACAAACTGCTGGTAAATCGTCTTATTTTAATGTTGATGCTCATAAACTATATATATCTTCAACGATATGTTACAAGTGTTTTTTATTCTACATGTCAACAGAAATTGCCTCCTATAGCTGTTCCTGGATTGATTTCCTGGTGTGGTCGAATTACACTTGTGCCTGCTAATAACGCAAAAGTGATTGCAAGGTACTGCATTTCCCGCAAAAATGTAACCATTCAAATTAACAAGTACTCGCTTCTTGTGGCAATGCATCCATATTGGAAAATTGGAGACACTGTTCTACTCCTGCTCTACCAAGGCACATGAGGGCTCTTCCTTTTCATTGACGAGATGCCGAGTCACCATGATCAAGCTGCTTCCAGTGGATAGTTGTGGTTGTTGGCCCTCAGCCTCTTAAAATGTGCTAGCTGTTACTATATATGTTAAGTATGTAGATATGGACCATATGGTTGTTGGCCCTTAGCCTCTTAAAATGTGATAGTTGTTACTATGTTAAGTATGTAGATATGGAACATCTGGTTGTCAAAATTGTGTTAGGAAGATCCTCCTTTTGTCGAATAGTTTAACCACTATATATATGTTACTCAAATGTTGTTACCCAAATTCATAAGTTTTCATGGAAAGTATTAGTATCGTACATAGTTCTTTAAGTTTAAGCGTGTGCCCGATGTCCAGAAGGCATTTGCATATTAATTGTTCATATTGCAAATTCACACATATGTTCACATAAGGAAACGTATGTGTAACATACTAATCATCGCACACGAGTACTCGCAGACGCATCGTGTGCGATACTCCTATCCACCGCAAGCAACTAGTTTGCATTTTTCAAAGTTTTTTGTACACACAGAATCACACACGAAGGAACTGTATTGACCATCTGTGTTGTAATTTCTCATCGCAAACAATTAATCTGAGTCGGCTGTTTGCCACGTATCACACACATCTTGTTTACATGACTCATTTGTGTTCTTTTGTCTCATCGAAAACAGTTCATCCATGTGAACTGTATGCTGCATATCACACACATCTTGTTAAGTTGAACCATTTCTGTTGTGTTCCCTAATCGAAAACAGTTCGTCCGACTTAATGGTATGTCGTATATCGCACACACATTGATATGGCTGCCCGTTTCTGTTGTTCCACCTCATCGCAAACAGTTCGAATGGATTAACCATGTGTCCTGCATCGCACACACATTGTTATGGCCGCCCATTTCTATTGTTCTACCTCATCACAGACAGTTTGAATGGATTAACTATATGCCCTTCATTGCACACGCAACTAAAACCTGAATGTGTTTGATGCATACATCATCGCAAACCTTTTGCACCTTTTAACGGGTGTTTTTACACCACCGTTTGCGATTATTGCATCACAATCAGTTTCGGCAAAGGGTCTCTGATCGTAGTGTCGCATTAGCAGTCTCCTGCAGTGGTGAATACGAATCTTCTGAGATGTCCTGGGCCCTCCGGAAAGATAAACTGGTGAGAGGCGAACGAGCAAGGGGAAACATTTCAGTCAAGGAAAGGAATATGATCAACACCGAAAACTTGAATTGGACCCACCAGCAAGAAAACGAGACGAATAATGATGAACTAGACGAGATTTCATCGGTTGAGACAATTGAGGAAAGACTGAAGAGGCTCCGCACGAATGAAATTGATGCTCGAATAGAGTCTCAGACTCCAAGAATAAAAGGGGTGGGAGGGCGGGTAAAACAAAGGCAACTTGGAACGGGGAACCGACGAATAAGAGAAAATACCAGTTGAAATAAGTGAGGAAAGAATGCAAAGGCTTCGAACCGACCCTGACTGGACGTTCGACCGGAGCACAACCGAGCCGAATCTACGGAAGTTCGAAGAGCACCGGACGTCCGGACCCTCGGGAGCCTTCGGACGACCAGTGACTCCCGGACGTCCGACGCAAGTGTGTTGTTTACATGTTGGGCCGCAGCCCATGTACCCCTTCGCCCACCTAGACTATATATACTCTCCTCCTACCTACGTTTTAGGGTTAGCAAAGTAGTAGCTCATTTAGAGATTGAGCTTTGCTCATCCACATCGGATCTACTACTTTAGAGAGACCGCGGCCCCTCTTCGGAGAAGATACACATTGGATTCAAGACCTCCTCGCGGAGAAGACCATCAAGACCTCCTCACGGAGAACAACTGGTTACCCTTTGTATCATCCTTTGTTGATCGTGGATCTTGTATCTCCTCTCGTGTTTCGAGGATCTAGAATATGTGTGACTACATCTTGTTGGTTTGAGTGATTCTCTCGTGTTTCCCCTCGTGTTCTTTGTGTTCTTCGTGGGATCCGCTCCTTTCGTGAAACATCGGCCATCTAGGGATCCACCCTACATCATCTTGGTATCTAGAGCCACGTTGATCACGATTTCGGAGCCTCCCCGTAGTGTTTCTAGCCATGTTTTTTGTTGATTTTGTCCTAATTCAAAAATTCCCCACAAAAATAGCTCCAAATTGTTTTGTGATTTGTTGGTGTGTTGAAATGTTGGATTTGATCCATGGATTTGCTTTGCCTAGAGTGGATCTAGCTTTTCCACCTTGTCTCCACCTTTTCCATCCACGAAATCGCCCGGATTCGACAAGTTTCGAACTCTCCAGCACGTCCACGAGCTGTTCATCCCGTGCCCGAAAATTGCCTAGGCATCGGACGTCCGACCGCCTCCGGACGTCCGACGACCGGCTGACCGGCCCATCCTGGACGCCCGATGTTCCTTGACGAAACTGAATTTTCTTCAGTTTGGTCACCACCATCGCCCCACTTCTGTATACGCACTCCGACAACCTATACACCATCACCACTTCCTCATACCACCACCATTGCGTACATGTTTCACACTCCGACATGTTTTGCCATTTCGAGCTTTGAGAATTTGAGTTGCCGTTCCGTGTCCTATTATGTTTCGGCTATTTTGGTACGGTTCAACATCAACATCACCGCCGCTCATCTTCGCCACGGACGCGTCATCAACAGCGACCACCTCGACTACATCTTGGTATTCGTGCCAACATTTTGACACCATACCATACGAAAGAAACATTAACCTCATTTTGGTATTGGATACATCATTCTTGCCATTACATTGATAGCCATCATAGCCTTACTCCTTTGCGTCGCTTACCCATCGAGACTAGCCTTTGAGTATTGCCGGCAACGAGACTTGTGCACATTAGTGATCATACTTCCTATACCATACATACATCATTAGTGCATATCTTGGTATCATCTCTTGTGTCACAAGGTTGTCATCATTGGTGCATATCGTGAAGCATTGCATGAGAAAAGAGCTCAAACAACAAAGAGCCAAACAAGCTTTTAAGCAAAAGAGAAAGATAAGCAAAGAGCTTTTAAGCAAGAACCATAGCATCATACAACATTAAGATTGTCATACTAGATCATCTTGGATCATATCATCGAAACACCATACATAGAGCATACTAGGGATAGAAGTCGTTACATTTTTGCTTAGTAGGTTGTGCACAAGTCTTTGTATCCGCCTATTGTGCAATCGTGCTAGCGTCTCTCTAGTGTTGTGCAACAAGAGCATTTTCGTGGATTCCACATTTTGGCTCACCCTTGGTTGCACGACCCCACTTATCTCTTTGCGTGTGTGTTTCTGTGTACCTTATATTGCTTGGTCTACTTGTTGCATTGCAAACTTGTGAATCTTTTCCAAAATTATTGAAGCTCACTTACAATTGCATCAAATTTTGTGCCACCATCCTAACCAAGCTCCACCATAAGCTTTTACTTGTGTAGGTGTGAAAAACCGACAAGAATTGGTACCAATTGTGCTATTTCCTTGTTCCACATTGGAGTTATCATTGAGCCACCTTCAACTTCAGTCAAGGTATATTTGGTATACATTCTTCTCTTTCTCCCACTCACATATTTCTGTTGAAATGATGGGTAGGCCAAATACTTCTACCAACCCACTCTTCATTGGACAAGACGAAGACATGAACTCCTACGTCACAAAGAGCCACCTCTTTGGTGCACAACGTGCTTTGCATCAAGAGCAACAATCGATGAGTGAACGCATCGACAACCTCGCCACCGACTTGCGACTCTCCGAGCAACGTATAAGGGACTACTTTGACCACAAGCTCGACGATCACAAGCAAGAGAACGACGCACGAATGGACGAGATTCATGCTTTGTTGCTCAACCGCTCTTGTTCCACTTCGTCCTCTTCAAGAAGGAGCCGTTCAAGTCGCCACTCCGACTTCACCCTCTTCGTCTCAAGTACACCGACATCGAACACTCTTCAACGTTCCGCGTGCAACGATCGTCAAGCAAGCCTCAATCCTCTACGCGACACCGACTCTCAAGAGCACCGGCACCGTCCAAACCAATCAGCCTTTGCACTAGCACGAGAATGACAACGACAATGCCAACATGAAGAGGAAGAGCGAGCACGTCTACACCATGATGCACAAGATGCCGAGGCACAACACCGAGAACAACAACTCCAAGTCACTTGAAGCGCAACGTGCCCTTCGAGATTCGAGTCACGCCGTCGTCACACGCAATCGCCATCGGCGTGAACAAGAGGAAGCACTTCGCGAAGAAGTTCATGAACGAAGATATCAAGCTCGTGTGCAATGTCAAGCTCGACAAGTACCTCCACAAGCTCGCCAAGAACATGAGATTCGCCAAGAGCATGAAGACAATGGAAATCCTCCACGACAAGAGCAACATGAGCTTGACAACCCTCCTCACCAAGAGCAACACGAGTTTTCCAATCCTCAACAACATGGGCGTCATCATCCCCGACCCAACACAATGAAGATAAACGCTACGACAAGCTAAAATTCACCATGCCCAAGTTCAATGGAAGCAGCGATCCCGAAGAGTACCTTTCATGGGCATTAAAGGTCGGCAAAATCTTCCGCTTGCACAACTATGAAGAAGAGAAGAAGACTGCGATGGCATCCCTTGAGTTCCAAGACTATGTCCTCATTTGGTGGGAACAAGTCATCGAGCGTCGTGGGGCAAGAGGTGAACCACCCATCACTACTTGGGCGCAAATGAAGGATGTCATGAGAGCACGCTTCGTGCCTACTTACTACAACCGCAACCTCTTCAAGAAACTTCAACTACTCAAGCAAGGAACCAAGAGTGTTGAAGAGTACTACAAGGAAATGGAAATTGCCATGATACGAGCCAACATCACGGAAGATGATGAGCAAACTATGGCACGTTTCTTGAATGGACTCGACCATCCTATCAAGAAGATTGCCGACTTCCAACCATACTCGAACCTCGTAGAGCTAGTGCATCAAGCTACCAAAGCGGAACATCAAGTGCAAGACGATTACAAGTATGCCAAGTTCTCATCCAAGTCATACGGCTTCTCCAACACCCAAGCTTCATTGACTCCAACACCGTCTACCAAGCCTTCTACAAGCAACATCGACAAGTCGAGTTCCAAGAAAGCTTCGTCAACTCCAAGTCATCCTCCTACAATGAGCAACTTCAAGCCGAGAGCTTCATCATCATTTACCCCAACCGATGAGACCGTCAAGACGAGTTCCTTCAAATGCTTCACATGCGGAGGCTGAGGCCACAAGTCCTATAAGTGCACCAACAAACGTACCATGATCCTCAACGACGATGGCACTTATGACTCAATGAGTGAAGGAGAAATGGAAGCCCTTGAGAAAGTGGCCATACACCGGCAAGTGAACGAAGAAGACATGGAACAAGACTTTTGCGATGAAGATTCAATTCCCGCTCTAGTTTTCTCCAAGGTTTTGACTCTTCAACATCACCAAGAAGAACACCAAAGATGCCATAACTTTCATACCAAGGCCAGCCTCAACGGAAGATCCATCAAGGTCATTATCGATGGAGGGAGTTGTCATAACCTCGCAAGCGAAGAACTTTGCTCCAAGCTCCAATTGCCCAAGACGAAGCACCCACATCCCTACAAACTACAATGTCTTAGCGACTCCAACACTATCCAAGTTGAGCATCGAGTTCAAGTCTCCTTCAAAATTGGCGCCTACGAAAACACTTTGGAATGTGAGGTCGTTCCAATGACCGTTTACCACCTTATTCTTGGACGCCCATGGCAATTTGATAGAGGTGTCATCCACAACGGCCGAACGAACCACTACATCTACAAGATGAAAGGAAAGGAGTACGTACTTTGCCCCATGTCTCCAAGCCATGTGATCGCCGACAAGCAAGCCACCCATCATGGAGATAATAGTGAGAGAGCGAACCACCCAAAAGAGAGTGAGAGCCACAAGCCCAAATCGAGTACCTCCACGATGAGCGAAAAGAAGAATTTAGTCCTATTCGCCACCAAAGGTGAGATAAGAGGAGTGTGTAAGAACCCATATAGTGTCCTACACTATGTCCTTTTGTGCAAGGACAATGCAATACAAGCTAACACCTCTCACGCTCTACCTTTAGTGTTGTCTTCTCTTTTGCAGGATTCAAGATGTTTTCCCCGACGAGCTACCTCCGGGACTACCTCCACTACGAGGCATCCAGCATCGCATTGACCTCATCCCTGGAGCACCTCTTCCGAACCAAGCTCCCAACCGCGTCAACCTCGAAGAAACCAAAGAAATACAAAGGCATGTAAAGCATCTTATAGACCATGGACATGTGTGTGAAAGTTTGAGTCCTTGTGCCATCCTAGTCATTCTTGTGCCAAAACTAGACGGTAGCTTTCGCATGTGCTCTGATTGTAGACCTATCAATGTTATCACCGTTCGCTATAGGTGTCCCATTCCATGCCTTGATGATATGCTTGATGAACTTAGTGGTGCCACTATATTTTCCAAAATTGATCTTAAAAGTGGTTACTATCAAATCCGCATACAAGAGGGTGATGAATGGAAAACCGCTTTCAAAACCAAGTTTGGTTTGTATGAGTGGTTTCATGCCTATGGGTCTATCGAAAGGACCAGGTACTTTCATGTGTCTTATAAATCATGTCTTTCGCCCTTACATTGGTGAGTTTGTCATGGTCTACTTCGATGATATCCTTGTTTATAGAATATCTCTTAAAGATCGTGTCACCCATGTTCGAACCGTTTTGCAAACTCTTCGAAACGAGCATCTCTATGCTAACATGGAAAAGTTCCTTTTTGGCGTTGATAAGCTTGTTTTCTTGGGTTTTGCAGTTTCCTCTAAGGGTGTTCATGTTGATGACTCTATGATCAATGCTATTAAAACCTGGCCCCAACCAACCAACTTGCATCAAGTGCGTAGCTTTCTTGGCCTTGCGGGTTTCTATCGCCGCTTTGTGAAAGATTTTAGCACCATTGCTTCGCCTTTGCATGCTTTGAGCAAGAAAAATGCGCCTTTTGTTTGGGGACCATCCCAAGATACCGCTTTCAATGAGCTTAAGAATTTTCTTACTCATGCTCCCGTGCTTGCTTTACCCAACTTTGACAAGCCCTTTGAGATTCATTGCGAGGCTAGTGGTCATGGCATAGGAGGTGTGTTAACGCAAGAGAAGCGCCCCATAGCTTACTTTAGTGAGAAACTTTACAGAGCACAACTCAATTACCCCATCTATGACAAAGAGCTATATGCTTTGGTACGAGTTTTGCATGAATGGGAACACTATCTTCGTCCTCATGAATTCATCATTCATACCAACCATGAAACGCTCAATTATCTTAAAGGCCAAACCAAGTTGAACAAGAGTCATGCAAAATGGAGTGAATTTATTTAGTCTTTTCCTTATATCATCAAGTACATTAAAGGTAAGGAAAATATTGTGGCGGATGCCCTTTCCCGCATATGCATGCTTGTTACTCAACTTGAATTGGATGTCATTGGCTTTGAGCACATAAAAGACTTGTATGAGCATGATCCCACTTTTGCTACTCCTTATGCCAAATGTTTGACGCACACCTCTTGGGAACGCTATTCCATCAAAGATGGATATCTTATGAGAGTTAACAAGCTTTGCATCCCTGAGTCTTCTCTTTGTTTGTTGCTTTTGCAGGAATCTCATGGAGGAGGACTAATGGGACATTTTGGACATGACAAGACTTTCGCTACGCTCTCTAAGAACTACTATTGGCCCAAGATGTTTCGCGACGTCAATCGCTTCACCAATCGATGCTCTATATGTTGCAAAGCTAAGTCTAAAGCTCAATCTCATGGCCTCTACATGTCTCTCCCAATTCCAGATCAACCATGGGAAGACATTAGCATGGATTTTGTACTTGGATTGCCTAGGACTAGAAATAGAAAGAAATCGGTATTTGTCATTGTGGACCGATTCTCTAAGATGGCACATTTCATTTCTTGCAACAAGATAGACGATGCTTCACATGTTGCCAATCTCTTTTGTAGGGAAATATTATGTCTACATGGAGTGCCAAAGACGATCGTCTCGGACCGCGACGTCAAGTTCCTAAGCTACTTTTGGAAGACATTATGCACCAAGCTCGGAATCAAGCTACTCTTCTCCAAGGTGTACCATCCACAAACCGACGGCCAAACGAAGGTGACAAACCGCACACTCTCCACTCTACTTCGCGTGCTCATCAAGAAAAAACATCAAGGAGTGGGAGGAGTGTCTACCTATCGCCGAGTTCGCCTACAACCGCGCAAGACACTCAACAACCGGCAAGTCCCCCTTCGAGGTCATCTACGGATTCAACCCATTGTCCCCATTGGACATTCTTCCTCTACCACTACAAGAGCGCATCAATATGGACGCAAGTGCACGTGTGAACCATATCAAGAAGGTGCATGAAGATACAAGGCACACCATCGAGCGCCAAGTACAAAGACTTGCGACCAAGCTCAACATCAACAAGAAACCCATGGTATTCGACATTGGTGATCTTGTGTGGCTACACCTTCACAAAGAACGCTTCCCCACCGAACGCAAGTCCAAGCTTCTACCTCGAGCGGATGGACCCTTCAAGGTTCTTGCACGCTACAACAACAATGCTTACAAGATCGACCTCCCGCGTGACAAGTACAACGTGAGCGACATCTTGATAGAGGCGGGGTGTCCCGATCTTTCGATGAGATGATAACTATCAATTTGGTGAAGATGACTTTGACGATCCGACTACAAACGTGCACGACGTTGCGCCTTAGCAATCGCTAAACCAACTCCGAGAGGTTATTGACCACGCCGAAGCACAATCAACCTGACCACGAAGGTCTATTCCTGCAAGCAATCGAAGAACAAGCAAGAATATGATAAAGCAATCTGAATATTGCGAATATAGATGAAGTATTGATAAAGGTGGGGATCCGTAAGCGGTCTTGGTCTGGCCGTTGGACACAAACAAAGTACACGAAGTTGCAATGGCTAACTTTTACTAAACAAATCCCAAAGAAAAGCTACTAGATGGATCTACTTATATAGGAGCAAGGGGTGGCGGCCAAGGAGGTGGGAGGACGTCCCAAGGCATCCTAAAACTAAATCTAGGTCGTACAAGGCCAATGGGCCCAAGTGGAGGTGATGTAACACCTTTGGACTTGTAGTTTGACTCGGATTCTGCTGCAGCATCAGATTGTTTCGTCCACAACTCAACGCTCTGGACGAATTTGAAGGTGATTCCAATTGGGTTGGAAAGTGCACGAAATCTAGTTTCCAACAAAAAAAGAATCACCCAATTCGGAGTCCGTACGAAAAACTTGTGTGCAATTTGAGTCAGGTGTGTCTGTGCAGTCCGAATCTGAATCCAGAACGTGAGAGACTTGGACTCTATCTTCTCTTGGGCCAAAAGTGACGTGAGAGAACTTTTTGGACAGAAAATAAACATCTCTTGCTTCCTTATCTTCATATGTGGATTGTACAAATGTCCCATACACCTGCAATTAGACAAAACACAAAAGTGTGTGAAGTATTTTTGTTCTGGATAACATAAATAGATTATTGAATAGTTTGCACTAGAAATCACCTGACAAATATGCATATATGCAATATTTTTGGTCATATCTAAGGTAGTCATGTCCTCATCATCCTCCCTTTCTTGAAAATAAAGCCGTCCTCGGCGTTGCTTAATCTGAAATGTGGCTAACAAAAGAGACAAGGTGTACATGTTGTATATGTATATGTCATCCATTTTTACTTCCCTTGATTTTTGCATATATGACACATGAATAGATGAGTAACTTGCATAGTTCATAAAATCTAAAGCCAAAAAATTAGCACAAGAAGTAGAAGGCATGAAAATATTGCAACTCAATTTGCACATATAAGTGAAGCTCTTATTCATTTCAAAAGATTGACAATGTTCATCATTAAACCATCCCAACATTGGTGAATAAACCTTACTTGCATCAAATTTACATGCTACAACATGCTTAAATAAGCAAACATGCAATAAGTCATTCAACACAGAATCATCACCAACATTAGAGGTCATATCAAAATGATTAAACATTGGTTCTTTTGCATCAATAGTTAATTCAATGGGTGCACTCAAAATTGTTGGTATTTCAGTTGTTTGATCACATGGCAAAGTCAAATTATCAACGTAGTCCTCTAAAATAGGTGGTGTGATCAAAGTAGTGGGTAGCTCATCAGATGGTGCATTCAAATTGACAAGGCATTCATCATTCTCATGTAGAGATGGAAGATCAGTACCTTTGTCATTACCTCTTATGATCAACTCAGATGATGTAGCCACTCTCGGGGGCGATGTGTCACATGGTGGAGGTGATGTAGTCCTGACAACAACGGATGTGGTTGTCATAGTATGCCTAGTAGTTGAAGGAACAATCATATCAACTCTTGGAATGTGCACCGTGCGCTTGTTCTCCTCATGGCCAACATGTCGTTTTATTTCCTGTTCAGCTTTGCAAGCAAGATGAAACAAATGGTCCATAGGATAACACTCTTCATGAATTAGTATCTCTTGAATATCACGGTTTAATCCTCCCCAAAATCTATCCATAAAATCATCTTCACTTTCTTCTAAGGAGGAATGCAACAAGGTAGTTTGTAAATCAGCATAATATTTTGTTACAGTTTCACTACCTTGTTTTAAGTGTTGCAACTTCTTAATCATGTCACGTGTATAATAAGCAGGGACGAAAGTATGTCGCATGGCAAGTTTCAAATCATCCCAAGTAGTAGGTATATAATCAGGATGTAACCGACAATATTCACTCCACCAAACCAAAGCATAACCAGTGAAAGAACCAACCGCAACCTTAACCTTTTTATGTTCATTGAAATTATGGGAAGCAAATATATTTTTTATGTCGAACTCCCATTCAATATATAAAGCAGGTTTAAAACGGCCATTAAATGGTGGTATAGATACATTAACCTGATCATGTGCATTTGGATGTTTGTGCACCTCTCGTGACGGTTGTGGTATTTGCAAAGGTGGTGGCACGTCTCCCGCGATCGACAAAGCCCATGAATTGACTCTGGATCCTGTCATGATTAGTAGAACAAGAAACAAAACCCAAAAATAATGTTCCTATAACTACTAGGATGTGGTGGTAAAACGCTCACAGTAAAGCAAATATCAATGTCTTACAAGTTCTTACCATGCAGCAGGCGGTGATCGGCAACCAGCGGTGTCAACTAACTCCGAATATTGAGTAAAGCGATTGCCAGGGGAGCGTACGTATACACGGTGTAGAAATATGTGGAGCTGGGTTGGCTATATATGGTAGCAAAAGATTAGCAATAATCAATTCAAAGATGCAATGTTGAATAAACGCTCAATGACGGTACTGTGCTGGTCCTAGGCTAGACCGGACTTGATAAGGACATGACTACCTTGGATATGACCAAAAATATTGCATATATGCATATTTGTAAGGTGATTTCTAGTGCAAACTATTCAATAATCTATTTATGTTATCCAGAACAAAAATACTTCACACACTTTTGTGTTTTGTCTAATTGCAGGTGTATGGGACATTTGTACAATCCACATATGAAGATAAGGAAGAAAGAGATGTTTATTTGCTGTTCAAAAAGTTCTCTCACGTCACTTTTGGCCCAAGAGAAGATAGAGTCCAAGTCTCTCACGTCCTGGATTCCGATTCGGACTGCACAGACACACCTGACTCAAAACAAACACAAGTTTTTCATACGGACTCCGAATTGGGTGATTCTTTTTTTGTTGGAAACTAGATTTCGTGCACTTTCCAACCCAATTGGAATCACCTTCAAATTCGTCCGGAGCGTTGAGTTGTGGACGAAACAATCTGATGCTGCAGCAGAATCCGAGTCAAACTACAAGTCCAAAGGTGTTACATCACCTCCACTTGGGCCCATTGGCCTTGTACGACCTAGATTTAGTTTTAGGCTGCCTTGGGACGTCCTCCCACCTCCTTGGCCGCCACCCCTTGCTCCTATATAAGTAGATCCATCTAGTAGCTTTTCCTTGGGATTTGTTTAGTTAAAAGTTAGCCATTGCAACTTCGTGTACTTCGTTTGTGTCCAACGACCAGACCAAGACCGCTTCCGGATCCCCACCATTATCAATACTTCATATATATTTGCAATATTCAGATTGCTTTATCATATTCTTGCTCGTTCTTCGATTGCTTGCAGGAATAGACCTTCGTGGTCAGGCTGACCGTGCTTCCAGCATCGTCAGTAACCTCAGGAGATTGGTTTAGCGATTGCTAAGGCGCAACGTTGTGCACGTTTGTAGTCGGATTGTCAAAGTCGTCTCCACCAAATCGATAGTTATCATCTCATCGAAAGATCGGGACCCTCGCCTCTATCAGTTTCACTACCTTGTTTTAAGTGTTGCAACTTCTTAATCATGTCACGAGTATAATAAGCAGGGACGAAAGTATGTCGCATGGCAAATTTCAAATCATCCCAAGTAGTAGGTATATAATCAGGGTGTAACCGACAATATTCACTCCACCAAACCAAAGCATAACCAGTGAAAGAACCAACCGCAACCTTAACCTTTTTATGTTCATTGAAATTATGGGAAGCAAATATATTTTTTATGTCAAACTCCCATTCAATATATAAAGCAGGTTTAAAACGGCCATTAAATGGTGGTATAGATACATTAACCTGATCATGTGCATTTGGATGTTTGTGCACCTCTCGTGACGGTTGTGGTATTTGCAAAGGTGGTGGCACGTCTCCCGCGATCGACAAAGCCCATGAATTGACTCTGGATCCTGTCATGATTAGTAGAACAAGAAACAAAACCCAAAAATAATGTTCCTATAACTACTAGGATGTGGTGGTAAAACGCTCACAGTAAAGCAAATATCAATGTCTTACAAGTTCTTACCATGCAGCAGGCGGTGATCGGCAACCAGCGGTGTCAAGTAACTCCGAATATTGAGTAAAGCGATTGCCAGGGGAGCGTACGTATACACGGTGTAGAAATATGTGGAGCTGGGTTGGCTATATATGGTAGCAAAAGATTAGCAATAATCAATTCAAAGATGCAATGTTAAATAAACGCTCAACGATGGTACTGTGCTGGTCCTAGGCTAGACCGAACTAGAGACGCGAGCCTAGAACACTAATGAGGTCACGTCGTAGCACAACTAGCATAAATGACGGACACTAAGTAGCTCTGGACAGCAAGATATAAGTGAAGATCACAACGGCAATAAAGATAATGAGGTGAAACAACAGCCAAGCAGGATATATCAACAACTTTGTCTCCAACTTTCCTCTGAAAAAGTTTGTGCCGATTTTTTTGTTTTTTTTTCTTCTCTTTTTTTTCCTCACACTTTTTTTTCTTTCTCTCCTTTTTTTTCTCTGACTTTTTTTTATCCCTTTTTTTTCTCTTGTTTTTTTCCCTCTTTTTTTCTCCCTCTTTCCAAAACAAACTAGATAAGATGCAGATTGGATCAAGTGAAGATGTGAACGATCTCAACTATTATTATGACAATGAATGATGGGTAGCACGTGGTGGAAATTGATGGATGGGTGGTGGACAGCGGAAGAGATAATGATGCAGCGGTGGCGTGACTAATGTGAACAGAACTCGAAACTCTAAACGAACTAGACACTAAGACCAGCAACTCGACACGACGATGCAACCGATAATTCAACTATGCAAGCAATGAAAAGAAAATTGCAAAGGCTCAGACTGGCTTGGACCAAGGATGAATAGATCTAACTCTTTTTTGTGGCTTTTTCTTGGACAATAGGTAAGAAAATAAATCTAATCTAGGAAAACTGGAAATTCTCACCGAGCAACCTGAAAACTGATACCACTTGATAGAAGCGAGGGTGTCCCGATCTTTCGATGAGATGATAACTATCGATTTGGTGGAGACGACTTTGACGATCCGACTACAAACGTGCACGACATTGCGCCTTAGCAATCACTAAACCAATCTCCTGAGGTTACTGACGATGCCGGAAGCACGGTCAGCCTGACCACGAAGGTCTATTCCTGCAAGCAATCGAAGAACGAGCAAGAATATGATAAAGCAATCTGAATATTGCAAATATATATGAGGTATTGATAATGGTGGGGATCCGTAAGCGGTCTTGGTCTGGTCGTTGGACACAAACGAAGTACACGAAGTTGCAATGGCTAACTTTTAACTAAACAAATCCCAAGGAAAAGCTACTAGATGGATCTACTTATATAGGAGCAAGGGGTGGCGGCCAAGGAGGTGGGAGGACGTCCCAAGGCAGCCTAAAACTAAATCTAGGTCGTACAAGGCCAATGGGCCCAAGTGGAGGTGATGTAACACCGTTGGACTTGTAGTTTGACTCGGATTCTGCTGCAGCATCAGATTGTTTCGTCCACAACTCAACGCTCCGGACGAATTTGAAGGTGATTCCAATTGGGTTGGAAAGTGCACGAAATCTAGTTTCCAACAAAAAAAGAATCACCCAATTCGGAGTCCGTATGAAAAACTTGTGTGCGTTTTGAGTCAGGTGTGTCTGTGCAGTCCGAATCTGAATCCAGAATGTGAGAGACTTGGACTCTATCTTCTCTTGGGCCAAAAGTGACGTGAGAGAACTTTTTGGACAGCAAATAAACATCTCTTTCTTCCTTATCTTCATATGTGGATTGTACAAATGTCCCATACACCTGCAATTAGACAAAACACAAAAGTGTGTGAAGTATTTTTGTTCTGGATAACATAAATAGATTATTGAATAGTTTGCACTAGAAATCACATGACAAATATGCATATATGCAATATTTTTGGTCATATCCAAGGTAGTCATGTCCTCAGATGATGTAGCCACTCTCGGGGGCGATGTGTCACATGGTGGAGGTGATGTAGTCCTGACAACAACGGATGTGGTTGTCATAGTATGCCTAGTAGTTGAAGGAACAATCATATCAACTCTTGGAATGTGCACCGTGCGCTTGTTCTCCCCGTGGCCAACACGTCGTTTTATTTCCTGTTCAGCTTTGCAAGCAAGATGAAATAAATGGTCCATAGGATAACACTCTTCATGAATTAGTATCTCTTGAATATCACGGTTTAATCCTCCCCAAAATCTATCCATAAAATCATCTTCACTTTCTTCTAAAGAGGAATGCAACAAGGTAGTTTGTAAATCATCATAATATTTTGTTACAGTTTCACTACCTTGTTTTAAGTGTTGCAACTTCTTAATCATGTCACGAGTATAATAAGCAGGGACGAAAGTATGTCGCATGGCAAGTTTCAAATCATCCCAAGTAGTAGGTATATAATCAGGGTGTAACCGACAATATTCACTCCACCAAACCAAAGCATAACCAGTGAAAGAACCAACCGCAACCTTAACCTTTTTATGTTCATTTAAATTATGGGAAGCAAATATATTTTTTATGTCGAACTCCCATTCAATATATAAAGCAGGTTTAAAACGGCCATTAAATGGTGGTATAGATACATTAACCTGATCATGTGCATTTGGATGTTTGTGCACCTCTCGTGACGGTTGTGGTATTTGCAAAGGTGGTGGCACGTCTCCCGCGATCGACAAAGCCCATGAATTGACTCTGGATCCTGTCATGATTAGTAGAACAAGAAACAAAACCCAAAAATAATGTTCCTATAACTACTAGGATGTGGTGGTAAAACGCTCACAGTAAAGCAAATATCAATGTCTTACAAGTTCTTACCATGCAGCAGGCGGTGATCGGCAACCAGCGGTGTCAAGTAACTCCGAATATTGAGTAAAGCGATTGCCAGGGGAGCGTACGTATACACGGTGTAGAAATATGTGGAGCTGGGTTGGCTATATATGGTAGCAAAAGATTAGCAATAATCAATTCAAAGATCCAATGTTGAATAAACGCTCAACGACGGTACTGTGCTGGTCCTAGGCTAGACCGGACTAGAGACGCGAGCCTAGAACACTAATGAGGTCACGACGTAGCACAACTAGCATCAATGAAGGATACTAAGTAGCTCTTGACAGCAAGATATAAGTGAAGATCACAACAGTAGTGAAGATAATGAGGTGAAACAACAGCCAAGCAGGATATATCAACAACTTTGTCTCCAACTTTCCTCTGAAAAAGTTTGTGCCGATTTTTTTTTTCTTCTCTCTTTTTTTTCTCACACTTTTTTTTCTTTCTCTCCTTTTTTTTGACTTTTTTTTTCTCTCGTTTTTTCTCTCTCTTTTTTTTCTCCCTCTTTCCAAAACAAACTAGATAAGATGCAGATTGGATCAAGTGAAGATGTGAACGATCTCAACTATTATTATGACAATGAATGGTGGGTAGCACGTGGTGGAAATTGATGGATGGGTGGTGGACAGCGGAAGAGATAATGATGCAGCGGTGGCGTGACTAATGTGAACAGAACTCGAAACTCTAAACGAACTAGACACTAAGACCAGCAACTCGACACGACGATGCAACCGATAATTCAACTATGCAAGCAATGAAAAGAAAATTGCAAAGGCTCAGACTGGCTTGGACAAAGGATGAATAGATCTAACTCTTTTTTGTGGATTTTTCTTGGACAATAGGTAAGAAAATAAATCTAATCTAGGAAAACTGGAAATTCTCACCGAGCAACCTGAAAACTGATACCACTTGATAGAGGCGGGGTGTCCCGATCTTTCGATGAGATGATAACTATCAATTTGGTGAAGATGACTTTGACGATCCGACTACAAACGTGCACGACGTTGCGCCTTAGCAATCGCTAAACCAACTCCGAGAGGTTATTGACCACGCCGAAGCACAATCAACCTGACCACGAAGGTCTATTCCTGCAAGCAATCGAAGAACAAGCAAGAATATGATAAAGCAATCTGAATATTGCGAATATAGATGAAGTATTGATAAAGGTGGGGATCCGTAAGCGGTCTTGGTCTGGTCGTTGGACACAAACAAAGTACACGAAGTTGCAATGGCTAACTTTTAACTAAACAAATCCCAAAGAAAAGCTACTAGATGGATCTACTTATATAGGAGCAAGGGGTGGCGGCCAAGGAGGTGGGAGGACGTCCCAAGGCAGCCTAAAACTAAATCTAGGTCGTACAAGGCCAATGGGCCCAAGTGGAGGTGATGTAACACCTTTGGACTTGTAGTTTGAATCGGATTCTGCTGCAGCATCAGATTGTTTCGTCCACAACTCAACGCTCCGGACGAATTTGAAGGTGATTCCAATTGGGTTGGAAAGTGCACGAAATCTAGTTTCCAACAAAAAAAGAATCACCCAATTCGGAGTCCGTACGAAAAATTTGTGTGTGATTTGAGTCAGGTGTGTCTGTGCAGTCCGAATCTGAATCCAGAACGTGAGAGACTTGGACTCTATCTTCTCTTGGGCCAAAAGTGACGTGAGAGAACTTTTTGGACAGCAAATAAACATCTCTTGCTTCCTTATCTTCATATGTGGATTGTACAAATGTCACATACACCTGCAATTAGACAAAACACAAAAGTGTGTGAAGTATTTTTGTTCTGGATAACATAAATAGATTATTGAATAGTTTGCACTAGAAATCACCTGACAAATATGCATATATGCAATATTTTTGGTCATATCTAAGGTAGTCATGTCCTCATCACATCTTCAATGTCAACGACCTCTCGCCCTACCATGGTGATGAAGAATTTGATTCGAGGTCGGATCATCCCCAAGGGAGGGGAGATGATGTGGAGCATCCCAAGGTCATCCCCATGGACCTACCATCATCTCACCAAGTGCCTAGCGGACCCATGACACGAGCACGTGCAAGAGCTCTCAAAACCGAGGTGACATCTCTCCTCTCACAAGTTCACTTCGATGCACATGAGACATGGCTACTACCTTAAATAGAGACATTATGCATACTCATGTACCAAGGAGTTAGCCATGAAGGAGCTAAGGAGCAAGGAGAATCAGAAGAGGAAGATGGACGTGAAGTAGAAGAGATGCGGAAGAAGCTACAGGCTCCGGACGACCGACCAAGACCGGACGTCCGACGATCTCCAGGCTCCGGACGTCCAACCTTCTCCGGACGACCGACACACCCACACCCTAGCCAAAATTACAGATTTCCGAAGCCCTCCGGACGACCGACCCCGACCGGACGTCCGACCGAAGCACAACCGAGCCAAATCTACAAACGTCCGACGAGCACCGGACGTCCGGACCCTCACGAGCCTCCGGACGATCGGTGACTCCCGAACGTCCGACGCTTGTGGGATGTTTACATGTTGGGCCACAGCCCATGTACCCCTTCGCTCACCTAGACTATATATACTCTCCTCCTACCTACGTTTTAGGGTTAGCAAAGTAGTAGCTCATTTAGAGATAGAGCTTTGCTCATCCACATCGGATCTACTCCTTGAGAGAGACCGCGGCCCCTCTTCAGAGAAGATCCACATTGGATTCAAGACCTCCTCGCGGAGAAGACCATCAAGACCTCCTCACGGAGAAGAACCGGTTGCCCTTTGTATCGTCCTTTATTGATCGTGGATCTTGCATCTCCTCTCGTGTTTCGAGGATCTAGCATATATGTGACTACATCTTGTTGGTTTGAGTGATTTTCTCGTGTTTCCCCTCGTGATCTTCGTGTTCTTCACGAGATCCGCTCCTTTCATGAAAGATCGGTGATCTTGGGTTCCACCCTACATCACACGCCCAATATGCGACTCTATCCTAAAGAGACTCAAAGGTCCCACTAAGGATAGAACCACATATTGACACGCTTTTGCAAGGTGGATATCATTTCATCACCATTACATAATAGATGGGGATACATACGAGGCATACAAATGCCGCAAGAATACATCAATATATCATACAAGAGTACAACATCCAACTATGGATGAAACACAAACAAAAGCTCTAATGAAATCCACCCTGCTAGCCCAGGCTGCCGACCAGGAACCTAAGCCAAGATCTACGAAGAAGAAGAACTCCAAGACAAGCAAACATCACTTTCACGTTATGATCATCGCATTACCTATACCTGCAACTATTGGTGTAGTAATCTGTGAGCCACAAGGACTCAGCAATCCCATTACCATGGGTATCAAGACTAGCAAAGTTTGATGGGTATGGAAAGGATAAGTGGTGAGGTTGCAGCAAGCGACTAAGCATTGTATGGTGGATAACTTATGAGTACAAGAGTAAGATGAGAAACTACGCAAGCGGTCACAAACTAGTGATGATCAATAAGTGATGTTGAACTACTTACGTTCGAACATAACCCAACCGTGTTCTCCTCTCGAACTTCCCCGGAAAGAGACAGTCACGGTTACACACATAGTTGGTGCATTTTAATTGAGTTTACTTCAAGTCATCTACAACCGGATATTAACAAAGTCCCATCTGCCACATAACCACGGACACGGCTCTCGATAGTATAAACGGTGCAGGGGTGTCCCAACTTAGGCCATGACAAGCTCATAATCCGCGAAGACAATCCTCCATTGCGGGACCCTCTGATCAGTCTCGGAATCCCGATGCACAAGACATTTCAACAATGGTAAATCTAATCCAGCAAGACCTCCCGGCATGCCGACACCCTGATAGTAGCCGCACGCATCTCATCTCAGGCCATGTCCGGATGGGTCAGCCTACAGGTATATACCAAATACCTCGGGTTTCTCCGAGGCGGCCCCACAGTCTGCCCGTTTGGGACCAACACCATCAACACTGGCCCCTGCTATGTAAAAAATCCTCAGGTTCATGATGCCCTATGCCAATTAATTATTAGGTTCAAGTATTATTATGGCAAATGTTAAAACCAATGTTGGGCCTTGCTTGAAGAGTTTTATTCAAAACGAACATGACATGACATGATTGCAATGATTTCCTCTAGTATGTTGCAACAATTTCAAGGATAAGTGGTGAGGTTGTAGCAAGTGACTAAGCATTGTATGGTGGCCAACTTACGAGTACAAGAGTAAGATGAGAAACTACGCAAGCGGTCACAAACTAGTGATGATCAATAAGTGATGTTGAACTACTTATGTTTGAACATAACCCAACCGTGTTCTCCTCTCGAACTTCCCCGAAAAGAGACAGTCACGGTTACGCACGCGGTTGGTGCATTTTAATTGAGTTTACTTCAAGTCATCTACAACCGGATATTAACAAAGTCCCATCTGCCACATAACCGCGAGTACGGCTCTCGATAGTATAAACGGTGCAGGGGTGTCCCAACTTAGCCCATGACAAGCTCACGATCCGCAGAGACAATCCTCCATTGCGGGACCCTCCGATCAATCTCGGAATCCCGATGCACATGACATGATTGCAATGATTTCCTCTAGTATGTTGCATCTTCGCACTACTAGCTTGCACAACTTGAGTTCTATGATTGCTTATGTTGCATCACCGATGATTCATACTTGCTCATTTAATGTGGTTGATGACAACCATCTACATGCTTATCACATGATTGTTATTGCTTCTTGTCATATATCTCCATATGTTGCCTCTCTCATGCTAGATGATTTGCCATGTATTGAGTGCAATTATCCCTTTAGTCTTGATAATGAGTTTGGCCCCATAGCACTCTCGCATATATTTGGAGATTTTGACATATTTCTTGTGAAGCATGCTTGTGTTACCTCTTTGCACCATATACCTAGTACTATGAATATTGCCATTGTTGCATCATATTATTCATGCACTTGTGCTTCTAATGGTTATGTTCAAGAGAAGAGAACCATCATGATGGATGATGTGTTTATCTACCATGCACATACGCTCTTTCTTATGTTGTGTGCATGTGTAGGATACTCGAACTTCGTGTCAACTTCCACGTCACTTGAGTTGACAATCCGAGCTCTTGAGAGTGAACCACCTTCTACCACGACTATTCTACATCGCACTTGCTTGTCCTTCGGCATTGTGAAGGACACACAAGGACACGCCTACAAGGTGACATATTTCTTGAGCGTGGATATGACGGATCATACTACTTGTGTTGCTTGCACCATGAGACTTATTGTTCATCTTGGACCACTTGATTGCACACATGTTAGAGATCTTGCTTTGACTTGTCATTTTCACCGTTACATGCGTCATGATATATATGTCTTGTGTGTTGCATCCAATTTTTGGATCACTTGCTCCTCTCATATGTTTGGTTGCAACAATGTCATCACT
This sequence comes from Triticum aestivum, assembly GCF_018294505.1. NCBI lineage: Eukaryota > Viridiplantae > Streptophyta > Magnoliopsida > Poales > Poaceae > Triticum > Triticum aestivum. The sequence goes on along the minus strand of NC_057800.1, from coordinate 335,775,438 downwards.
TCACATATGCCATGTCCCATTGATTGCTACATGCTTGCCTTGATTGCCTCACACATGATGAACAATTGCTCTTTCCATTGTGTTGAGTGCCAAACAATATTCACTACACCGCATGCACGTTATGCTTGGATTGTCTTGCACTTGACCCATGTGTTTAGACACTTCATTCTATTTGGTGTTGTGAATGCTTCTTATGCCTACCATAGACCTTTCATTGAGCGCTTTGCCCATGCTTGCTATGACTTTGAGGTAGATGCTTATTCTCTTGTTACACATATTTGCATCACTACCTCACATTTACATGCTTGTCCCCATGATATCTTTGATTATGCTCGATTGATATGCTTACATGCCATGTCACAATCCTTTATCACACCATATGCTTTGCATGATGATGACACTTGTTTGGTTACTCACCTCTTGAATGCTTGGTTTTGCACTAACGCTAACCACATTTGTTTTTCCAAGTGTTTGTTGTCCTTACTCCTTTTGAAGGAATCACAAGACGGTGCGACATTGGAGAGTGCCCATTTCAAGCTTCAAGATGACAACTACTTTGTGAACGTCCACTTCTACACGGCGAAGCCATCTCTTTCCCATGGTGATTTGGTTTTCGATCCGAGGTCGGATCTTTCCCAAGGGAGGGGAGATGATGTGGAGCATCCTATGGACATCACCATGTCAAGAGTCCGTTTGGCGATTGACACATGCAACATCTACATGACATACCCAGGGGTGAATCATCTCCTTTACACGTGCTCACTTGAACCCTTCGAGGATGGTATACTACTTGACACTCCACTCGTGAGGTATTGTCGAAACACTACGGACGACGAGGAGGTGTGCAAGTGCCAAGGAACAACTACACCATCCGCGAGGGAAGCCTGGAAGCGACGACGGAAGAAGACGGAGCTGCTGACGCTACAGCGACCGGACATCCGGCGCCTGTGCAGCCGCCCAGGAGCTGCACCAATAGAAGGCCAAGAGCTTCAGCGGCCGGACATCCGGCGCCTCCCCAGACATCCGGCGCCTCAGCAACGCCTAGACATCTGGCGACCAACCCCGGAAATCCGGCGACGCCATTCCAGAGAAGAACAGATTCGACCCCCACCAAGCCGGACCTCCCGACAGTGCCCCGGACATCCAGCGTCTCACGAACAACCAGACATCCGCCCCCCAGCTCGGACATCCGGCGCCTGCCTGCGCGCATGGACAGGGCCCGAGGCCCATGTATCCTCTTTCCCACTTACCCCTTCGTGGCTTAGACTATATATACTACTCCCCCTCCTCCTAGTTAGGGTTAGCGTTGGTTTAGCTCATTTTGAGAGATAGAGCTTCGCTCATCAACATCGGATATACTCCTCGTGAGAGGCCACTACCTCTTCGGAGAAGATCCCTTTGGATTCAAGACCCCTCTCTAGGGAAGAACATCAAGACCTCCTCACAGAGAAGACCGTTACCCTTGTATCGTCCTTGGTTGATTGTGTACCGTGCGAACCCTATGTATTCGAGGATCTAGCACATGTATGACTCTCTTGTGTTGATTTAGTGTTTCTCTTATGTTTCACGTGTGTTTTCCCTCTCTTTCCACCTTGTGTTCTCTGTGTTCTTCGCGGGATTCCGCTCCTATCGTGAAAGATCGGGCTATAGGGTTCCTACCCTACATCAACCTCTGTTCCAAGCTTGCAAACATGCTATGTTGTTGTTACTGTTTTACACTTGCTGAAACTGTTACAACATTCAAACTTGTCTTGTTGGTTTCCACTAGTACATGAGTCATATGTATATGATGCCTTGAGGTTATTTGATCTTTGTTATGTGTACTTTGATGTCATTCCCTTAGGTGCCTTATAACTTGCTGTAGTGTGTCTCTTTCTTGCTCTCAAGTTGCCATCATGCTAAATCTGTCATCCAGTCTAAGATGACGTATATCATGACTACCACATGTCCATGTATTTTGCATAATTATTAAAGTTTTTATGCTTGCTGTTATGTGCTTCCAAAGTCAGCATCATAATGTTATTGTCTTGCATTCCCAGATTTCCTCTAAGTCTGAGAGTCAGCTTATATCATGTTGCATCTTGTCTTGTTGATTACCATTGATCTAGGGCTCATTTAGAGATGCTTAGTAATAATGTTTTGCCATGTCTAACTTGTAATTTAATGCCATGTGTTTGCTTGTTATGTTATTGCAATCTATCATCATTGTTTCATACCTCCAACATGTTATTTCTGCTCACATGTGTGCCCTGTTTTTCACTATGTCATAATCTGTGTTATTAAGTTGCTTTTTTGCTTTGATCATGTTGGATTAATCCTGATGCCTATGAACTTGAACCTTAATGATAATTGAAGCATGTTGTATGTACTTGAAGTGTATTTCAAGTTTGTGTCCATATGTTTCCTGTAGCATGTTGTTCCCTTGATTGCAAAGTGCCTAGTTGCTGTTTTGGGCAGAATGCATGTGAAACTTGTATTGAGTGTATGTGTTGAACCGTTGATTCGTTTTGAGCATGTGCTATATGAAACTTGCTTAGTTTTGCATGTATTTTCATGTTATCTTGTTGCATCCATTTTTGGAGTGTTTGTGATGTTGATTTGCTTGTTTTTCCATCAATGCCATGTTTAACTTATTTTGCTCATATCTTTTAGGCCGTAGCTCCGAATTAAACGAACTTTATATGTAACTTGACTAGAAAGACATGTAGATCATCTTGGTGCATTTTAACTTGATGTTTAATAACTTTAACATAATGTTTTCTTGAAATCTGGACCAATTCCGAAATTTGCATATGGGGAGTTTCCGGAAGTGTTATGTGTTGTTTTCGGCCTCATTTAAACTTGCTTTGATGTGTTGTTCTTGTATGCATCATCTCTTGCCATGGGGAGCATCATGTAGCCTTGTCATGCATCATACTTGGTTGAGCATCATGCCATGTTATGTGTTGTGTGTTTACCATGTTGTTTGCTTCTTTCCGGTTGCGCTCTTTCTCGATAGTTCCTGTTTCGTTGTGATTGTGAGGATTTGTTCGACTACCTGAGATCGTCTTCTTCATGGACTCATTCTTCTTCCTAGCGGGATTTCAGGTAAGATGACCATCACCTTGGATCTTAGTACTATGTTTGCTATGCTAGTTGTCTCGATGCTATTGCAATGTCGCGCTACCTACCACTTGTTTATCAAGCCTCCCAAATTGCCATGATAGCCTCTAACCTTTTTTACCCTTCCTAGCAAACCGTTGTTTGGCTATGTTACCACTTTGCTCAGCCCCTCTTATAGCGTTGCTAGTTGCAGGTGTAGTTTGTTCCATGTTGGGACATGGATATCATGGGATATCACAATATATCTTATTTAATTAATGCACATATATACTTGGTTAAGGGTGGAAGGCTCGGCCTTATGCCTGTTGTTTTGTTCCACTCTTGCCGCCCTAGTTTCTGTCATACCGGTGTTATGTTCCTTGATTTTGTGTCCCTAACACGGTGAGAGTTTATGGGCCCCTCTTGACAGTTCGTTTTGAATAAAACTCTTCCAGCAAGGCCCAACATTGGTTTTAACATTTGCCATAATAATACTTGAACCTAATAATTAATTGGCATAGGGCATCATGAACCTGAGGATTTTCTACATAGCAGGGGGCTAGTGCTGATGGTGTTGGTCCTAAACGGGCAGACTGTGGGGCCGCCTCGGCGAAACCCGAGGTATTTGGTATATACCTGTAGGCTGACCCATCCGGACATGGCCTGAGACGAGATGCGCGTGGCTACTATAAGGGTGTCGGCACGTCGGGAGGTCTTGCTGGATTAGTTTTACCATTGTCGAAATGTCTTGTGCACCGGGATTCTGAGACTGATCGAAGGGTCCCGCAATAGAGGATTGTCTTCGCGGATCATGAGCTTGTCATGGCCTAAGTTGGGACACCCGTGCACCGTTATACTATCGAGAGCCGTGTCCGTGGTTATGTGGCAGATGGGACTTTGTTAATATCCAGTTGTAGATGACTTGAAGTAAACTCAATTAAAATGCACCAACCGCGTGCGTAACCGTGAATGTCTCTTTTTGGGGAAGTTCGAGAGGAGAACACGGTTGGGTTATGTTCGAACATAAGTAGTTCAACATCACTTATTGATCATCGCTAGTTTGTGACCGCTTGCGTAGTTTCTCATCTTACTCTTGTACTCGTAAGTTGGCCAGCATACAATGCTTAGTCGCTTGCTGCAACCTCACCACTTATCCTTGAAATCGTTGCAACATACTAGAGGAAATCATTGCAATCATGTCATGTGAGAAAATAATAGGCATAGAAAATGCACATGACATATCGCAAGCACGAACACAAAGCAAGATCATAGTATCATCATAGGCATGGGGCACAAAGCAAACATGGCAATAACAAGTGATATCTCCACCAAGCTTGCATATACACATACAGGTATGAGAATCAATCATCATGTGTAATGCAAAGCATGGGTCACGAATGCATGGCAAAGGCATAGTAATGAGCATATCATGCAAAGTGAACATAGCAAGATGGGCATATAATATGTAATGGACAATAACCCATACCAAGTGAGGGTCATGTAGAAGAAATGCGCGAAGTCTTTGCGCGAAGAGAGCGGTGGGAAAGACACTCCATGGGATCCCAAGTCATCATTGCTCTCTAGAGCTCGTTTTGTCAACTCGTGGGATTGCGAGGTTGACAAGAATTCGTGGGTACCTACACAAAAGAGACACAAACGAAAGAGATTGTGTGTGTGGTAAATGTACACATCATCCACATGATGTGTATGTGCACGTGAGAGTTAGCACAAGATAAGCATCGCTCATAGAAATTTGATGCATGGTATAAGAACATGTCATCCATCATGAAACAATAGTTATTGTGCATAACACGATGGGGACACAAATTGAGAATGCAAGTATATGTCACATCAATAGCATGTTTATTCATCGGAAGCATATGGTGCACACAAGTATTGGGATCATGCAATGAATGGGATGAATCAAAATCTCCTAAAATGTATGAGGAAACTATGGGGATCTCCTCATGAGCAATATTCGAAACATCATATGGAGAAAATGGACAACATCCAAAACAATGCATATCCGAAGCTAGGTGGTCATGGCATGGCATATGAGATAAATGATGCGAAGGGAGCATATCAATATCATTACAAGGAAAACAAATGCCAATAAACATGGGCTTGTCATCTTGTCACTATGATGAGATTGCAAATATGACATATGATGGATCTCATGCATAGCATATGACAAGTCAAGCGGATTGTCAAACATGATGTGACCTAAAGAATGATCACAAGAAATCCTATGTAACATGGCATCACAACTAGTAGACTCCACATGGAAATCATCATACTCATCATAAATGGGTAAATCATCGCATGGTGAAGTCGCACTAGCATGAAGCAGGGTAAGAGGTTGATCAACATCATGCAAGCAATCAATGTCAAGAATGTCCACTAGTGGGACTAGAGCATCACCTTCACCTATGTTACCTTTGTCATTCCACTCATGTGGTGTAGGTGAGGTGGGAAAGACCAAATGGTGGTCAATATCATCATCTTGATGGAACCATGTGGGGGTGCATCATATTCCACCATGGCCATCGTCTTGTCCAAGGGTAGGACGAAGTCGTCGAGAATCGGCGCGTTATCATATAAGGGACCTAGCACCAAATGAGAAGACACAATATAGGTTGTCAAGTTGTTAGTGTTGAAAGTGGCCTCACATGACCTATCAACTATCTCACTTCTCTATGTGGTGGTTCACTCACTCCCTCAAAATAGGCGCACTCAAACTCACATATGGTGGAGTCACTCATCTCACTCAAGTGGTGGGGGTTGTGGCTCTCCTCACATGGGAATTGTGGCAACACATATGGGGCTAGTGGTGAAGTCACTCTCACTCTCAATATGGTGGCACAAGTCACTCAAGTCATCATACGTCGTCGTGGTCGAGGGGAAAATCCCATGCTCAACCATCTCGTTGTCGTCATCGTGGATGAAGGACGAAGATGGCACATCATCACTCTCGCCTCCTAAGATGGAAGCATCATCCTTGCTCGCCTCCAAAGCATGGTCCTTGAGGGTCTCCGTAGTCGTACTCATCGATGCACCATCTTGAAAAAGAGTCATTGAGGACTCGACATCATCAATGGCACAAAGAGGGATGGCGGTGAAGTCGAACTTGGGAGCATCGTCTTGGAGCTCGTCGGGCTTGGACGTCGTGGTGGTACTAGCCTCATGCTCGTCCTCATGGAGCTTGGTTATCGCGAAGTGAGCTTGGGGTGGAGAAGCTTTGGCCTTCATGAGTTCTTGTTCCGCCTTGAGAGCACCAATGTAGTTGTCGTCGAGGGACTTGTAGTTCTCGACAAAGATCGTCTTGGAGATGTCGTTGTGCAATCCCATCATGAAGTGGAACTTCATCGAAATGGGGTCGTCCACGCCGGCTCGTTGCAAGGCAATCTTCATCTCCTTGAAGTACTTGTTGATGGACCTGGATCCTTGGATGGTTTTCTCCAATTGGCGTTGAAGTTGTTCCGTGTAGGTTGGAGGCACGAACTCTTGCCGCAAAGCTCTCTTCATCTTGGGCCAACTCATGTCGTAGGTCTCCGAAGGTGCGTGAAGCCACCATGTGGACGCGTAGTCGTGGAAGTTCCTTGTGGCGCACTTCACTTGATCTTTGGGGGGAACTTGGTGTAGCTTGAGGTAGTCGTCCATCAAACTCTCCCACTCGAGATACTCCTCGGGTTCTTGAGTCCCATAAAAAGGAATTGTGTGGTCGATGTCTAGGTCATAGTAGCTCGTGGAATTCGCGGACTTGAGCTTGGGGAGCTTCTCTTGAGCATAGTCTTGAGGTGCTTGTTGGCGAAGATGTCATATATTCGTGGGCGAAGATGCCTTGAAGTCGCTTGGCGAAGATGCCAAGGGAGATGGTGAAGTCATTGAGCGGTTGTTGGTGTTGAGCTCTTGACCTTCACATCTTTGTTGGTGATGGTGTCGATGCCGATGTGATCTTGCCGGAGATGGTAGCTCGGAGGCATGTGCTATTGAGCGTCTTCTCGAAGATGAGGAAGATCGCTTGTACGACTTGATGAGGGCTTTGAGCTCCTCCATTTGAGCTTGCATCTTGGCATCGTTGGAGTTGTTCGTGGCATCGAACTCGTCGTTGTTGTTGTAGACCGAAGATGAAATGCCTTGCCTATCCATCACTCCAAGAGAAAAGTGTGAGTGGTAGAAAGAGAAGAATGAATACCAAATGTACCTTGACCAAAGTTGAAAGTGGATCAATGATCACTCCAATGTGGACAAGGAAATAGCACAATTGGTACCAATTCTTGTCGGTTTCTCACACCTACACAAGTAAGGCTTATGGCGGAGCTCGGTGAGGATAGTGGCACAAAAACTTTGATGCAAAATGTTAGCAAGAGTCAATAATGTTGAAATAGATTCACAAATTCGCAAGTGAAACAAGTAGACCAATAGGAATATGTCGCATACGGAAATGCATGCACAGATAGATAAATGGGGTCATGCAACCAAGGATGAGCACAAAATGTGGAATCCACGGAAAACGCTCGTGTTGACAACTCAAGAGAGACGCTAGCACGATTGCTCTATAGGCGGATACGACACTTGTGCACAACCTATAGGATGCAAAATGGATAACTTTCTATCCCAAGTATGCTATATATGTATGATGTTCCGGTGGTATGATCCAAGATGATCAGATATGACAATATTATATGCAATGTGGTATGATTCTATGGCACTTGCTTACAAGCTTCTTTGCTCTTTCTCTTTTGCTTAAAAGATTATTCTTTTTTTCTTTGTATGGCCACTTTTGCACAATGCACAAACCAAGATAGCTATTGTGTATATGCGGGAACAAACTTGAGGCACACAAGATGCTATGATACCAATATGATATGGTATGGTATGCAATGTACGGTGTAGATCACTAATGTGCACAAGTAACATTCCGGCAATACTCAAATGGCTAGTCTCGATAGGCAAGTGATGCAAAATGGCCTAGGGGTTATCCATGCAAAGGCAAGGGAATATACAATGGAGGGATACCAAGATGATATGGAGGTTACCGTCCGTGTCGATGATGAGTGGCGGTGATCTTGATGGAGATACCAAGACGATGGAGACTCGTCCCTGAGTAGCCGAAACACCTTAGGAAACGGAAAAACTACGAACTCAAAATCTCAAATGTCAAATGGTGATAGCGGGATGCGGTGGTGGTTGCGGAAACTCAATGGGATTGCGGAAATGCCATGATGGGTTATGCGAGTAGGCAATGCGGAAGTGCAGGTTACGGTGGTGGACTATACACGGTGTCGGAGTTGGAAGCACGGTCCCTAAGTAGCCGAAACACCTTAGGAGACACAACTCACAACACAAACAAAAATGGGTTAAGTCGGTGTGGAAGAAGTGTATGGTTGGTAAGCCTATGCGGAAGTTATGGTGGTGGTGGTGGTTTATGAAGAAGCAATCGTCCCTAAGTAGCCTAGACACCTTAGGAGCTTCAAATCACTCCTCAAGCAACCACTAATGCGATGGGGAACAAAATTGGTTAGGTTGCGGAAGTCGGTGGTGGAGTAGTGGAGGATGTGGTGGAAGCCCTAGGCAAAGATGCCAAAATACCAAAAAAATTATGGAGTCAAATGGTTTTGGTAGTATTTTTGTTGGAAAGGGGATGTCAAGAGCTTTTCAACGAGCTAAAGTACGCGAAAATCGGACTCCGGTTGAATTAGTTATGGACAAAACGGTGAAACGGGGATGGCTGAGATGTCAGGGGCCGGACATCCGGGCTCGGGGCCGGAAATCCGGGACCTGATGTCCAGAACCAAGCAGATTTGGTGCTCCAGGAGCCGGATGTCCGGCCGGGGAATCGGATGTCTGGCCTTTGGCCCGGATGTCCGGCCCGACGTATCCAGATCTCGTTTGGTGCAGACATTTTCGAATTGGGGGCTAAAATTGATGATTCCAAGGGCAAAATTTGATGGATTTTGTAATGGAAAGTGGGGAAAATTGGGGATATGCTAGATCCACTCGAAACCAAGCAAATCCATGGATGAAAATCAACAAAACTTTGTCAAACCAACAAATCACAAAAAAAATGGGGCTATTTTTGGTGGGGATTTTCGAAATTGGGGAAGAACACGACAAAATTAGGATAGAAAACACAACGGGGAGGCTCTAAAATCGTGATCAACGTGGCTCATGATACCAAGATGATATAGGGTAGGAACCCTATAGCCCGATCTTCCATGATAGGAGCGGAATCCCACGAAGAACACGAGGTGGAAAGAGAGGGAAAACAGAAGGGAAACACTAAATCAACACAAGAGAGTGAGACATGTGCTAGATCCTCGAATACATAGGGTTCGCATGTACACAATCAACCAAGGATAATACAAGGGTAACGGTCTTCTCCGTGAGGAGGTCTTGATGTTCTTCCCTAGAGAGGGGTCTTGAATCCAAAGGGATCTTTTCCGAAGAGGCCGCGGTCTCTCACGAGGAGTAGATCCAATGTGGATGAGCGAAGCTCTATCTCTCAAAATGAGCTAAACCAATGCTAACCCTAACTAGGAGGAGGGGAATAGTATATATAGTCTAAGCCATGAAGGGGTAAGTGGGAAAGAGGATACATGGACCTCAGGCCCTGTCCATGCACGCAAGCAGGCGTTGGATGTCCGGGCTGGGGGTCGGATGTCCGGCTGTTCGCGAGACGCCGGATATCCGGGGCATTGTTCGGATGTCCGGCTTGACGGGGGCCGAATCTGTTCTTCTCTGGAATGGCGTCGCCGGATTTCCGGGGTTGGTCGCCGGATGTCCGGGCGTTGCTAAGGCGCCGGATGTCCAGCCGCTGAAGCTCTTGGACTTCTATTGGTGCAGCTCCTGGGGGCTGCACAGGCGCCAGATGTCCGGCCCTTGGCCCGGATGTCCGGCCGTTGTAGCGTCAGCAGCTCCGTCTTCTTCCGTCGTCGCTTCCAGGCTTCCCTCGCAGATGGTGTAGTTGTTCCTTGGCGCTTGCACTCCTCCTCGTCGTCCGTAGTGTTCCGACAATACCTATGCATGCACACGAGTATAGTGTCAAGTAGTATACCATCCTCGAAGGGGTCAAGTGAGCATGTGTAAAGGAGATGACTCACCTTTGGGTATGTTATGTATATGTCGCACGTGTCACTCACCAAACGGACTCTTGATATGGTGATGTCCATAGGATGCTCCGCATAAGAGGTCATATGAAGTCCAAAATTAACAAAATTGGCATGTGGACAAAGTACGCATTGCATACTTCAATTCATGTAATTGGAGCATCTCCAAAAAGGCATAGTTTAATTAATAACAAGCGCACGACATGGCATCATGCAGTTAACAGAAAACTGGAACATCATTTAGGCATGTTCATGGCAATAAAAACATATGCTACAGGACATATATGAGGCATCAAAAGGCATGGCATGATAGAGCATAACACGGATATCAAAACATGCCAACTAGGCATCTCCAGATTATGCATGGAATTGGTGGTACCTACAAATTAACATGGTAACACAATGTAACAGTTACACATTTAGCAAAAATTACCAAGTCTTAGAAATCAGCAACATCAAGTAGCACACTTCACAAGCTTGTGCTAGTCACCACAGGGCACATAAAAATACATGGATTGCACCACTTTAAAGATGGCATGAAGGTGCTCCTAAAACATGTTGACATGATGCTCAAAAGATAAACACACAAAATGCTTTGAAAAAGACAAATCAGCAAGTTACAACAATCTTCTGCAGGTTATAACATTTAGCACTTTTGCAACGATGATTATGGCATCAAGATGGACAGTAACATGCATGCAAATGACACTAGCATGTAGAGCACTCAGAGATGAACAATTCGACATATCATACACCCAAATCGGAGCACCATGCATGAAGTTACAAGCATCACAAATATGCAACATGATATGACTTTATTAGGACTTAGTCGTATTCAGAAAAAATAGGGTGAGCACGATTTAACTACCAGACGCATGGGCGGAGGTTAGGGGAGGCTGATCACCACGGGCCCGATGGGCGGGATCGTTGGCTGGGCTGACGAGATGAGGCGGCCTGGGCCGGGGCGAGGCCCAGCAGGCCGGCACAGCCCACGACGGCGGTGGCGTGAGGTGACGAGCGGGGCGGCGCTACCCGGCACGTCGCCGACGAGCGCGGAGGAGCCCGGGGACGGTGGAACTAACGATGAGGCGCCCGGATCTGGTGGCGGCAAACTCCATGCGCGGCGGAGAGGCGAGGACCGGCCGGTGGCGGAGGTCACGGGCTCTGGCGGCGGCGGATCTGACGCCGAGGCTCGAGGTGGCTTGGGGAAGCTCGTGGCGGCGGTGGTCCGCTGCGGGAGGAGGCGAGGCGCGGTAATGGAGGCAGGCGCAGGGCAGCGGTGTCGAGGTCCGGCGCTCCTCCGGTGAGGTGAGGCGGTAGGGTCGAGGTCCGACAACGGGCGAGCACGGGCGGCGAACGGGCTCGGCGGGCCCGCGATGGGCTCACAGGGGCTGCGGTGGCCGGGCGTGTGAGAGGCAACGTGGGTGCGCGCGATTCGCTAGGTGGCGGCTCGGTGGCGGATGGACAGGTCCGGCACGGGATGGACATGTCCGGCGGCGCGAGGAGGAAGAGGGCTAGGGTTTGCCCACAAATTTCGGCGGAGGGGACTAATTTATAGGTATAGGGAGCTTGGAGAGGCCAAATGAGGTGCGGTTTTCTCCCACACGATCGTGATCCAACGACGGAGAGCATGGAGGGGGTTTAGATGGGCTAGTGGGCTGTTGTGGAGGGGTGCTGGGTTGCAAAGAGAAGGAGGGGTTTCGGTTAATGCGGTTAACCGTTGGGGCATCAAACGACCTCCAAATGGAACGAAATTTGACAGGCGGTCTACCGGTAATATACCAAGGCCACTCGAAAAATCTCCGCTCATTCGGAGAGTGTTTTTATCCCGCTCACGAAACAAGATCTGAGAGGTGCAATGGGCGCGTGTGAGAGTGTCGGATTCTGAAACGGACAACGGAGAAATGACCGGATGCAAGTTTCGGAAAACATGCAGATGCAGTGTACATGATGACATGGCAAAGTGAAACACGGAAGCGAATGACATGGCAATGACGAAGAATCACTGGAAGACATCTGGGGACTCGGGGCGTTACGTACCTCCAAGCTAGAGCAACCCTGAAGCAATGAAACGATCACAAAGCACTGAGAGAAGAAAGAAAGAAGCATCACAAGTTTGCTGCAGCGAACTTGGAGCAAGTGGTATAGTGAAATGAGATGAGATAAGAACAAGATGGGATGTCTATGAGGTTTAGGATAGGAAGGACTATGATCTTATTAATTTTGAGGTGATTTGGACAAGTATTTAATAGAGTCGCTTAACAACTGCTAAATTTGGTCCAGAAACATGATCATGAAAGGTCACTCACATAGTGTGATGCCTTGGGCTGAAAATGATCATGGCAGGGTGATTAGGGCATATGAGAGTGCCATAAAAATTTCGTGCCATTTTGGCCAAGCCAAAATGTTACTTCCTTCATATAGCACCTCTCTGGACAAAATCTTGGGAAAAATCCACAAGGAAAATGACTTAATGAAATGTGCCCAAATCTTGTGGAGATAGATTATATGGATAGGAGAAGGGTTAGGAAAATTTGCAGCCATGATGGAGCAAGATACAATATACTTGCTTCACAAACTGAAAATTTGGAGAGAAACAAAGAATTGACCCTGGGCTCACATAGATGATTGGATGGAGCTTAAAATTTGAGGAGGGTGATGATGAGCACATGAATGAGTGTGCAAAATTTCAACTCATTTGAATTATCCTAGCTAGTATTTCCTTCACAAGGAATTCCCTCAGACAGGAACTTTGAAAAATCACTGAGGAAGATTTACTAGGAAAATGGAGTTTAATTTTGGCATGAGGCTATGATTTGGACATAAAAGAATGCGCAAAAAGTTTGGGGTCAATCAAACAAAGATAAATGACACTTCCTTCTCAAAAACCCTCTGAGGGTAGAATGAGAAAATGAATATTTGTGAATTATCTTAGATGATGCCAAGGAAGGGTTTTACCATATTTGAGCAAGATACACTACTGCAGGATGCTGCTAACGCGACACTACGGTTAGAGACCCTTCGACGAAACTGTGTGCGATGCAATAATCGCAAACGATGGTGTAAAAAACCGTCAAAAAAGGTGCAAAACATTTGCGATGACGGATGCATCAAACACGGTTCAGATTTTAGTTGCATGTGCGATGCAGGGCATACGGTTCTGTTCAATTAATTGTTTGCGATGAGGAGGAACAAAAAAAACAGGCAGCTAGATGAAGGTGTGTGCGATACACATCATACGGTTCACTCGGATGAACTGTTTGTGATTAGGCAACACAAAAGAAATGGGCAGCCAGATGAAGGTATGTGTGATGTACTGCATACGGTTCACTCGGATGAACTGTTTGTGATTAGGCAACACAAAAGAAATGGGCAGCCAGATGAAGGTGTGTGCGATGTAAAACATAAGGTTCACTCAGATGAACTGTTTGTGATTAGGAAACACAAAAGAAACGGTCAGCCAGATGAAGGTGTGTGCAATGTACAGCATACGGTTCAGTCGGATGAACTATTTGTGATTAGGCAACACAAAAGAAACAGTCAGCCAGATCAAGGTTTGTGCGATATAAAGCATGCGGTTCGCTCAGCCTTGTCGTCAGTGGGTGTACCTCTATGGCAACCGTTCGCTCCCCACTAGCCTCTTCTTGTACCGTGGCAATAGTCCACCGCCTCTTCGCCTTTTCCTCTTGATTTGGAACTGCTTTCGCATGCTCTTCCTCCCTTCATTTGCCTTCGCCCTTCCTTCTGCCATTGTTCGATCATCCTCTCCATGGAGGGAACAGGTCGGAAACGACCCCGTTATTCTTTCCCCGATCTGAAAAATAACATGGTGGAGGAATGCATTGATCGGAGCGACATCATCACCTCGGTTAGCATGGCAGGTTCGTTCAAGACCATTCTCGACTCAACTAATAACATCATTACAAGGAACCCAAGGGTCTAGGAGCGGTTTGATCTCCCCTATCTTCTTCGCCGTGACCCTGCTGACTGGCGCGGGGATGAGGGAAGCCTTGCCTTGTGCAAGTTGATGTCGCTTGATAATGATATGTATGATGTTAAAATGCCATCGCTTGAGGGCAAGGCTTGGGCAGGCACAAATGGAGACTGGGTTATTTATATTGGGTACAACTGCGAGTGGGAACTTGTGAATGTGTACACTCGTCACCGGGTTCCACTTCCAAAAATCTCAGACTGCCCAGAGGATGAGTACACTGGTATTCTACGTGAGTTCAATACGATCATGGTGACTGTCGTCTATGGAAGATAGCAATTTGTCGAGTTCCCAACCGCTCTTGGGATTACACGAACTATGAAGTCGTTGCTATCTTCGATAAGCTTGTCGCTGTCCTTACTTCCAGGCCTCGATGGATATTGCTCAAAAATCAATTTCTATACACGGATGAGTACTGTGATGCAATTCAATACGAGGGTCTTGTGTTTGCTGCCACCGCTCGTGGCACTGTTTTTGCATGGAATTCTTATGCTTTTGGTACGTTTGTCTTCCAACGTAATTATAATTGTTTCATCCACATGCATGCGGGCTAGCTAGTTTCCCTTTACTAATTAATTAACCTTCTTGTGTTTCCAAGGTACTGTGAACATTCCACCACCTATACTTGAAAAAAATTATAACCAAGGGGGAGATGACGATGTTGTTGATCACGAGCATGAGGACGAGCAGAACCCATATACTTAGTGGCGCCTGGCAACTTATTCCAATGGATCACCTCTTCTTGTCTGTATACAGGGCACTGATGATGTTACTAAGGAAGCAGGTGTTGTCTCGCATGGTCGCACTCTCCGGACCTATTCCAACATCCGTTGCAGGGTATTCGGGATGGATACTACTGTACTAGTGCCAACACCTTCTCCCTGGTTCAGTATTGTAAGTCTTGGAGCAAACTCGCTCTTCCTTGGACAATACCGTCCATCAAATCCAACAGCTGTTGACACAATTTTACTACCATTTATGAGAAGCAACTGTATCTATACCTCGTACATTGCTATGCTTCCCTACCGTCCCAATATGGGTCCTGACATAGGCCACTTCAGCCTGGATGATCAATCCTGCGTTGGTCTCGAGATTGACAGTAGCTGGCCCTTCCCAGAGAATAACTTCTGGTTCAAAGCAAGCGTTTCCGCCGACGAGTGGTTGAGCTGAAGTTCATTTCATTTCTTTGTTTATTTGTTGTGTGAGAAAAAGTTTACTTTACTAGAATGTTTTGTTGGAAATGATCTATAATCCAACGTGTATCCTCGTTGTCGTTGTGGGTTGATGACTTGTTTTATGTAATTAATGGTACATTTGCATATGCGTCCATCAACTCACGCCTGCTAGTGGTGTCCATATGAACAGTGCTAGCAATTTTAGTTGCAAAAATTGGATAGTGCTAGTGATTTTTAGCTGCATATTTTGATAAATCACAGTGTTACAAGGTTGACAAATGGCAATGTTACTAGATAAACAAATGTCAATCTTTCCAGTTTGACAAATGGCAAAATACCCAAAATGACAGATGCAAATCTGACCCAATTGTTTCTACATGGTTGCACATGGGTCATGTAAAACAACCATTTGCGTTGAAGGGATGCACAAATCCTACACTGCAAGGGAAGACCATAGCTCTCACTTTGCATACGTGTGTTCTATCTAAAACGTTTGCGATCAAGAGCTGCAGAAATCCCGCTCGACACATTTTGCCTTGGATTCCTGGGGAAGCTGTCGGTTTGCATACAGGTGTTCTAACTAAAACGTTTGCGATGAGTGTTTTATATTTAAATACCATTGACGTATTTTTCAAAAGAAAATTGTTTGATAAGTCTATACATTAAGAGAGAAAAACGCAAGTCACACTGCGAATTTATATTCATATGATCAAGAATTCGAGATACAGTATTAAAACCCCCCAAAAAACTATTTCCGGCGGCGACGGAGGCGGGGTGCCGCGTCATGGTTGTCGTTGTCGTCCACTGGGACGCCGTTGTTGAATTCTTCAAGCAAGCACAAAATGTTCTTCACTTCTAAATCAAACATCATGTCATCGCACGATCGACGAGCAGGGCGCGGCAGGACGGCAAGTGGCACCGCCGAGAGGTTGTGGTCGACGGCAGCATCCCATGCCGCTGAGGGGGGCGAGCATAGGCACGGGCGTGGCGGGTGCTACCAAACGCACGGGGACCTGCACCGCGGTGGGTGGAGGGCGCGCACGGGCAGGGGCATGGGCGTGGCGGGTGCATCCAAACGCACAGGGGCCGGGGCCATGGTGGGTGGAGGGGCGCGCACGGGCACAAACGCTGGCGCTGGCATGTACACGAGCTCGCGCGGGTCCACGGAGACCTCACTGAAGCCTGCGGCTTCCAGCTCTGCGATAGTGCTCGGCGACCAGCCCGTCAATGCTACGGGGATGGTCGCTGGCGCGGGCGCGGGGATGGGAGCTGGGACGGGAGTGGGGGCAACAACCGCCACGGCTAGCTTGTTCTGGGCCATGTCCATGAGGCCCCATTCCTCCTTATTTTCTATCTCCTCCAGCTCGGAGTCAACTTCACCAAACTTGAAGACTAGCGGTAGATGATCATTTTGTGCCATGGCGTTCGTGGAAGTCTGTGGGAGGGAGGGGAATGGGAGCCGAACAGTAAGGCCGCCCGTATTTAAACAGCGGCTTGGGTGCCATTAATGGAGAGGAAGGCGGGCGGCCATGGAAGTCAAAGGGCTCGCTTCCCAGTGATCCTGCGCAGCGTATAGCTTGCACGCTTCTCGGTGAGCCTACACATTGGAGGACAGCTTGCACGCCTCTCGGTTATCCTGCGCACCGGACTCCGCTCGCATGCCTCCTGTTCAGTCAAGGTCAAGAAGCTGTCCGCACGGCACCTCCTATAGCCATTAAAACGAAGACACGTGGTGTCATGTGAATGGTTAACAGAACGCACATGATTTGAATTATACAACTGTTTGAGATATTAAAGTGGCAGCTATTTTTTCAAAATGCCTTTGTTGGCTTTTATTCGAGTGCGCCTTCTCTCAAAATGGACACGAAAAATACCACAACATGTCGGGTGCCATTCCATGAAAGCATGCCAAGTTTCATGAATTTCACACGAGTTTTGGATTTACTAGAATTTAAAAACAAAGTATCTCAATGTTTTGCCGGCAATCAACAGTGCACTGGTGTTTGAAATTCACTCCCATTTCTTGCATGGGACCTAAGCATGCACCCAAGGACACGAATTTGATTTTTTCCACCACTTTATATGCATTAGAGCATGTGCATGTAGTTCAAATTTAAATTATGCACAAAAATGCATTAAAAACTCAATTAATGCATAAAAGTGTCCAAACGAACCCCGAAAAATCCCAAAAATTGACACAACACTCATGTTGTTCTATGTTGACGGGAGAATTTTTTTGAAAACAATAAGAGGCAATGGATATCGTTTCGTCCTCAAAGGTGGGACATTCCCTACCAAAACCATCACGCTTGTTGTGAGAAGCTCTGGTTTGTGAGAAGCATATCCCCAAAACTGCCCCAAATGGGACAACAAATTTACCACGGCATGTTTATGCCGCTCCATGATAGCATGCCAGGTTTCATGAATTTCGGACAAGCTTTGGATTTACGAAAATTTAAAAACCAGGTATCTCAATGTTTGTGGCCGAGTGACCGTGATAGGGTGTTTGACATTCATTGCCATTTCTTGCATGGGATCTAAGCATGCACCCAAGGACACATATTTGATTTTCAACCAATTTATATGCAATAGAGCATGTGCATGTAGTTCAAATTTGAATTGTGCACATAAATGCCTTGAAAACTCAATTAATGCATAAAAATGTCCAAACTAACCCAGAAAAATCCCAAATATTGACACAACACTCATGTTGTTCTATGTTGACATGAGAAAATTTTTGAAAGCAATAAGAGGCAATGGATATCGTTTCATCCCCAAAGGTGGAACGTTCCCTATCGAAATCATCACGCTTGTTGTGCGAAGCTCTGATTTGTGAGAAGCATATCCCCAAACCTGCCCCAAATCGGACAAATTTTTTACCACGGCATGTTGATGCCGCTCGATGATAGCAAGCCAAGTTTCATGAATTTCGGACGAGCTTTGGATTTACTAGAATTTAAAAACAGGTATCTCAATGTTTGCAGTCAAGTGACCATGGTAGGGTGTTTGACATTCATTCCCATTTCTTGCATGGGACCTAACCATGCACCCAAGGACACAGATTTGATTTTTCAACCTATTTATATGCATTAGAGAATGTGCATGTAGTTCATATTTGAATTATGCACATAAATGCACTCAAAACTCAATTAATGCATAAAAATGTCAAAATGAAGCCCGAAAATTCCCAAAAATTGACAGAACACTCATGTTGTTCTATGTTGAGACGAGAAAAAAATTGAAAGCAATAGGAGGCAATGGATATCGTTTTGTCCCCAAAGGTTGGATGTTCCCTATCAAAACCATCAGGCTTGTTGTGAGAAGCTCTGGTTTGTGAGAAGCATATCCCCAAACCTGCCCCAAACGGGACAAAAAAATTACCATGGCATGTTGATGCCGCTCCATGATATCATGCCAACTTCATGAATTTCAGACGAGCTTTGGATTTACTAGAATTTAAAAACCATTTGTCTCAATGTTTGTAGCCGAGTGACCGTGGCAGGGCATTTGACATTCATTCCCATTTCTTGCATGGGACGTAAGCATGCAACCAAGGTCACATATTTGATTTTTTTAACCAATTTATATGCATTAGAGCATGTGCATGTAGTTCAAATTGGAATTATGCACATAAATGGTTTGAAAACTCAGTTAATGCAAAAAAATGTCCAAACGAACCTCGAAAATTCCAAAAAATTGACACAACACTCCTGTTGTTCTATGTTGACATGACAAAAATTTTGAAAGCAATAAGAGGTAATGGATATCGTTTCGTCCCCAAAGGTGGACCGTTCCCTACCGAAACCATCAGACTTGTTGTGAGAAGGTCTGGTTTGTGAGAAGCATATCCCCAAGCCTGTCCCAAAGGGGACAAAAAATTTACCATGACATGTTGATGCCGCTCCATGATAGCATGCCAAGTTTCAATAATTTCCGATGAGCTTTGAATTTACTAGAATTTAAAAAGCATGTATCTCAATGTTTGCAGCCGCGTGACGAGGCAGGGTGTTTGACATTCATTCCCATTTCTTGCATGGGACCTAAGCATGCAACCAAGGACACAAATTTTAATTTTCAACCAATTTATATGCATTAGAGCATGTGCATGTAGCTCAAATTTGAATTATGCACATAAATGCATTGAAAACTCAGTTAATGCATAAAAATTTCCAAATGAACCCAGAAAAATCCCAAAAATTGACACAACGCTCCTGTTGTTCTATGTTGACACGAGAAAATGTTTGAAAGCAATAATAGGCAATTGATATCGTTTCGTCCCCAAAGGTGGTACGTTCCCTACCGAAACCATCAGGCTTGTTGTGCGAAGCTCTGGTTTGTGAGAAGCATATCCCTAAACCTGCCCCAAATGGGACAAAAAATTTACCACGGCATGTTGATGTCGCTTGATGATAGCATGCCAAGTTTCATGAATTTCAGACGAGCTTTGGATTTACTAGAATTTAAAAACCAGTATCTCAATGTTTGCGGCTGGGTAACCGTGGCAGGGTGTTTGACATTCATTTCCCATTTCTTGCATGGGACCTAAGCATGCAACCAAGGGCACAAATTTGAATTTTCAACCAATTTATATGCATTAGAGCATGTGCATGTAGTTCAAATTTGAATTATGCACATAAATGCATTGAAAACTCAATTAATGCATAAAAATGTCCAAACGAAGCACTCAATCATTCAAAGTGAATGGTCCGGTGGCACCGCACGCAAAGTTTCCCTCCATATTTCCCAAATTTTGGCCTACCGCCAAAATATCTACCCCCGCCCCCTCCCCCCTTCCCCACCCCCTTTTCTCCCTGACCACAAGTCACATTTCCCTTGTTTCCTCCTTCTTTCCTTCGTTCCTTCCTAAGCTATAGCTGCTTCCTTGCTCTCACCATCTCGCATCCTACCGCCAGGGTCGCCATGGTCTTCTTCAAAGACCTCTCCAGCGGTTCCTCCTACGGCGACGACTCCTTCACCACCCGGGTATGCCTCTCTTCTCTCTCTCGGGCTATGACTTTGCATGAAGGATTTTTACCCGGCGGCCGATTTGAGTCATTTCTTCCTCTTGTAGTTCCCTAGGACCATTAGTGGCAACGAATGGAGCGGAGTAGCTAAATATCTATCTGCTTGTTGTCACCATCAATCTCCATGCGTGAAGCTAGTTGCATTTGAATTTGTGGACAATGGGAGGAAGTTTCTGGCATGTGCGGAGAAGGTTGGACCCTCTTTCGTTGTTACAAATCATTCGTTAGATGTGATTCAAACACTGTCACGGTCCCAACCCATTCATACCGCACCTTCAACCAAACGCATCATAAGACAGTGTCACAGTTTGAATCTAGTATCTTAAATTGTTGACATCTCATCAGCGGTGCCATTATAAAATTATTTGGCACCGCTTTAGTAGTTTGTGCAGCCAACTTTTGTCCACACATCCAATCAGCCAAGCAGTAAAATACTAAATCTTTATGGCACGAAGGAACTGGGCATCGGAGCAACTACGTGCTTCGGAGTCCGGGTCCCTGATTTTTTCTGCTGCATCGGCTCGCCACTGCAGGGCACCGGTGGGAGATGTAGCAATAGTTGTCTTTACCCCAGTTTTGGCATACATAGTGGATGGCCTTAGTGCTATTTGTTCTATGTTACTAAATTTGTGCACGTACACACCCGTTAGTATCAATTTGCTGTCATCCAAACAATGTTGCTATCATGTTGCAGTTATATTTACCTGCCTCATAAAATGTTCAATTTCTTATTTATTGTACATGAGTAAGAACTTGTAGCATTGTTGTAGTTAATTATAGCTTCTGATGTTCTAGAATTTGGTTGTTGTCTCAGTAGCAATTAATTCATTTGCACATTGATCTTTTTGAGAAGATATGTCATAATTAACATGTTTCTTCAGTCTTTCAAAATAAGCATTGGTGATTTTCTATGTTGCTATAAACCCATTCCCCTACAATTGTTACTGATCTAGTTTTAAATATTATAGGATGAACGGAAGTGCTCTTACCTGGAGTGGGTTGATCAAGAGTGGCCACAGTTTTGAAGATGCACCTAGTGAAGCTTTGGAGCATGTATGAAGAAGAGAACAAGCGTAGGCTTAGAGAAATTGTTGTCAACACTGAAGAATATTTGAAAAGATGCGGGATAAAAAGAGGAAGGTGGAGAATGAGCTCATATTTTTTTAATCAGACTTTGCTAAGATGGTGTTGGCAAAGGAGGAGGCACTTTCCCAGTTGGCCAGTGCAACACAGGTTCTTACTGAACCGAAAGCAGAGGTGGATAAGACGAGCCTAGATGATCTCAACTAGGGAAATGCATATATTGTTCTTATGAAGTTGAACTAGCTATATGATGTACTGTGTTGTTTTCATGTAGCTATCGTACTGTGATGTTATAATATATTTATGTGCCTGGTATGAAATTGGCAAATAGCTGTTCGATATGAAATGTGAATTTGCGTGATACTAGAATTGTTAATTGTAAACTAATAAACCCGCTAAATGTGGCATGGACCTTTGCAAATGGTTCTAGCAGTAAAAGCGCTTGCGATGGATAGCCCAATGCCACACAGTTTTCTTCATCAAATCGTGTGTGATGTAGTTGATAAAAGCAAATAGTTAACCAAGGCAGGCCATGTGTGATAGTTACACCTTTCACACATGATCCTACACATAAAACTGTGTGGGATGTACATACGAATGGAAACGTTTTCCTTGGATTGACTGTGTGTGATATACATACCTACAGAAATGTTTTTCTGGGATTCACTGTGTGGGATGTACATACCTAGGGAAAAGTTTTTCTGGGATTCACCATGTGGGATGTACATACCTCGGAAATGTTTTTCTGCGATTCACCGTGTGGGATGTACATACCTACGGAAATGTTTTTCTGGGATTCACCGTGTGGGATGTACATACCTACGGAAATGATTGGGTTTCGATGCCTCGCCTGATCGCACACGGCCCCCGCCTGTGTCCCTCGAGGGCCTATCCCCGACGATTTTTGGGTCATGTGGGAAGGACCCCCCTATCGCTCACACTCACTTGGTGACGGTTCCAAATGCCGTCACAGAAAGGGGTTAAAAGCCATTTGTATAGCACCGACGCGTACCAGTGATATGACCCAAACAATTTATGAGAATTATTTGGAAATTTTGGGAGTGACAAAAATATAGGTTGCTTCACAACCTAGGTCAAATGGGGTTATTCCTTTAACAGAAAAAGGAATATTCCCAAGGAAAGGAATATTGAGGTTGCTCCAAGATGGAAATGGCAAGGTCTTGGGATGGATATGAGGATGACAATCCACTTTGGAAAGAAACAAGAGGTCATCTTCTTCAGTTTCCAGACCACATAGCCACGAAAAAAGAAAACTCAAGCAAAATGCTCAGAAAATCAAAAGAAAAAGAAAGGGCCAAAAATTAGGGTGTGACAGTATGATGGCACTGTTGGCTATCTAATCAGTAGATAATGACTAATTTGCCACTATTGTAACCCCTTGGCCTATAAAAGGAGGGCCATGGCAACCTTCGAAAGGATTCAGACCCTTGTACACTCTTATGCGCATGGCCTCTCTCCCCGAGGCAACCTTGCCGGGCTTGACCATTTCTTGTTCGTCACAGTCCTCCATCCAATCCAGCAAAGCAAGAGTAGGGTTTTACGTTTCATAGTAGCCTGAACCTGGGTAAAAACCACCAGCGTCACCCCTATCATGCTGCTTCATGGTCTTTGCTCTTTGAGCAACGTGCCCTTCCCCCTTGCCGAACCACAAGAGGCTGATGGCCCCATAGGTGATCTTTGGCGCGTCGGGTAGGGGGGAGCGCACTTGTTTGAACCCGAGGTCGTAAACAGCATGTCAATCATTATCTTGTTCTTCTTCATCGATAGCTTCATCATCCATGCCGCCCAAGAAAAAGTCCGGCGCAACAGCCCACCCTTCCATCTCGAATGCCACCGATACCATGGGAGCTGCAGTGGCATCGGGGGACGCGGACGCCGCGGGGAACATGACCACCACAGGCGTCGCTGTCATCATTCCCCATGCGGCCGAGGTAGGAGCAAAAGGCGCCAGAGGATGGCAGCAATAGCAACACCCGAGCGGCCATGTTCCACAAGGCGTGGGAGAGGAGAATATTTAGTCTCCGCCTCCCCACCTGATGAGGACATCAATACCATTGATACACCCACAGCCCCTGGTACTATACATACTGGACCAATTTCTAGAGCTCGTGCACACCAGTTAAATTATCAGGTACTTCCATTTCTTGGTAATGATTCTAATGTTCATGAGAATATGGTGCTGCCTAAATTGGTTACATTTGTTTTTCTTACAAATGAAGGGCCTAGCTTGGAGAAGGATGAACATTGGAGCAAGAACAAGCATGGAGATGATGGCATGCGCAAGGGAAACAAGAACGGAGTTTCAAGGGATGATTTCAGGACTTTGAAGCCACGTTAATGAGTGCATGAAGTCTTGGGCGAAATATACAGGATGCCACTTCACAAATTTCGTCCAGAGACTATTATAGGTGCCGCGTCACCTTATTATTGGGCCAGGCCCATGTAATTTCGAAATACATAAGTATAGGCTATTTTTAGAGTCCGTATGTGTGGGTAAACAAGAGATAGGGTTGGTTTCGGACCCCTCATCCAAGGGCCACGAAATTCCCCCCTCTTCCTCCATATATACAACCCTTAGGGCATCGTTTAGACTTTGGGTTTTGTTTAGCTTAAAAGTTCGCCATAGCTGCAACTTCTCGTACTTATTTTGTGTTCAACAACAAGACCAATGCATCATGGAACCCCACCTTGATCAATAAAGCTTTCATCTTTATTCACAATATCCAGATTGCAATCTTAGTTTCTTACTTGTTCTTCGTTTGCTTGCAGGAAATAGACCTTCATGGTCAGGTTGATCGTGCTTTGGCGTGGTCAATAACCTCTCGGAGTTGGTTTAGCGATTGCTAAGGCGTGACGTCCTCGCACGTTCGTAGTCGGATCGTGAGAGTCTACTCCTCCGAAACGATAATCACCATCTCATCAAAAGACAGGACACCTTTGCCTCTATCACCACCTTGCTGGAGGGCGCAGCCGCAGCGATGGCGTCCGCTCTGGCACGAATCGCAACCCCCTAGATGTCCCTACTGCGGCCGCAGCTACGGTGCACACGCCTTCCCCAGGACAAGGTAGACAAGACGAAGCGCCGAATGGGGTCGTCAACCTACAGGCACATCCTTCTCGTCATCATGCCACCATGGCGACTGGCTCGGGGCGACGAGAGCGTGGCGCCACCAATTCTCGTATCGTCAGACGTCAGGCCCTATTGCAGTATGCTTCATCGTCCATGCCCAGTGCTACCTCTTGAGCATGCGTTGGTTTTCCCTTGAAGAGGAAAGGGTGATGCATCAAAGTAGCTTAAGTATTTCCCTCAGTTTTTGAGAACCAAGGTATCAATCCAGTAGGAGACTACACACAAGTCACCTAGTTCCTACACAAACAAACAAGAACCTCGCAACCAACGCGATAAAGGGGTTGTCAGTCCCTTTATGGTCACTTACGAAAGTGAGATCTGATAGAGATAATAAGATAAATATTTTTGTTATTTTTGTTGTATAGATTGAAAAGTAAAGATCGCAAAATAAATAGTAAACTGGAATTGTAGATCGGAAACTTATATGATGTAAAGTAGACCCAGGGGTCATAGGTTTTACTAGTGGCTTCTCTCAAGATAGCATATATTATGATGGGTGAACAAATTACTGCCGAGCAATTAATCAAAAAGCGCATAGTTATGATGATATCTAGGCATGATCATGAACATAGGCATTACGTCTGTGTCAAGTAGTCCGAAATGATTCTGCATCTACTACTATTACTCCACACATCGACCGCTATCTAGCATGCATCTAGAGTATAAGTTCATAAGAACAGAGTAACGCATTAGGCAAGATGATATGATGTAGAGAGATAAACTCACGCAATATGATATAAAACCCATATTTTTATCGTCGATGGCAACAATACAATACGTGTCGGTTTCGTTTCTGTCACTAGGATCGAGCACCGCAGGATTGAATCCAAAGCTAAGCACTTCTCCCATTGCAAGAAAGATCAATCTAGTAGGCCAAACCAAACTGATAATTCGAAGAGACTTGCAAAGATATCAAATCATGCATATAAAAATTCAGAGAAGAATCAAATATTGTTCATAGATAATCTTAACCATAAACCCACAATTTATCAGATCTCGGCAAACACACCGCAAAAAGAATTACGTCGAATAGATCTCCAAGAACATCAAGGAGAACTTTGTATTGAGATATAAAGAGAGAGAAAAAGCCATCTAGCTAATAACTATGGACCCGAAGGTCTGTGGTAAACTACTCACACATTATCGGATAGGCTATGGTGTTGATGTAGAAGCCCTCCGTGATCGAATCCCCCTCAGGCAGATCACCGGAAAAGGTCCCCAGATGGGATCTCACGGGTATAGAAGGTTGTGGCGGTGGAAAAGTGGTTTCGTGGCTCCCCTGGATGTTTTCAGGGTATAAGAGTATATATAGGTCGGTGGAGCTGCGAGGGGGCCACAAAGGTGGGGGGGCGCGCCGCCCTACCTCATGGCTGCCTCGCTGCTTCCTTGACGTCCACTCCAAGTCTCTTGAATTGCGTTTGTTCCAAAAAAGATCCTCGCGAAGGTTTCATTCCGTTTGGATTCCGTTTGATATTCCTTTTCTGCGAAACACTAAAATAGGCAAAAAAATAGCAATTTGCACTCGGCTTTCAATTAATAGGTTAGTCCCAAAAATAATATAGAAGTGTATAATAAAGCCCATAAACATCCAAAACCGATAATATAATAGCATGGAACAATCAAAAATTGTAGATACGTTGGAGACGTATCAAGCATCCCCAAGCTTAATTCCTGCTCGTCCTCAAGTAGGTAAATGATAAAAACAGATTTTTGATGTGGATTGCTACCTAACATAATTTTCAATGTATTTCTCTTTATTGTGGCATGAATGTTTAGATCCAAAGGAATCTAGACAGAAGTTTAATATTGACATAAAAATGATAATACTTCAAGCAATGCTAATCAAGCAATCATGTCTTATCAAAATAACATAGCCAAAGAAAGCTCATCCCTACAAAATCATATAGTTTGGCCATGCTTCATTTTCGTCACACAAAATGCTCCCATCATGCACAACCCCAATAACAAGCCAAGCAATTGTTTCATACTTTAGTCTTTTCAAACTCTTTCAACTTTCACGCAATATATGAGCGCGAGCCATGGATATAGCACTATGGGTGGAATAGAATATGATGATGGAGGTTGTGTGAGAAGACAAAAAGGGAGAATGTCTCACATTGACACGGCTAATCAACGGGCTATGGAGATGCCCATCAATTGATGTCAATGCAAGGAGTAGGGATTTCCATGCAACGGATGCACTAGAGCTATGAATATGTGAATGCTCAACAAAAGAAACTAAGTGGGTGTGCATCCAACTTGCTTGCTCACGAAGACCTAGGGCATTTGAGGAAGCCCATTATTGGAATATACAAGCCAAGTTCTATCATGAAAAATTCCCACTAGTATATGAAAGTGACAACATAAGAGACTCTCTATCATGAAGATCATGGTGCTACTTTGAAGCACATGTATGGAAAAAGGATAGTAACATTGCCCCTTCTCTCTTTTTCTCTCATTTTTTGGGCCTATCCTTTTTTATGGCCTTTCCCTTTTTTCTTTTCTTTTTTCCCTTTTTTTCTTCAAATAACTTGCCTCACATGGGACAATGCTCTAATAATGAAAATCATCACACTTTTATTTTCTTTACAACTCAAGAATTACAACTCGATACTTAGAACAAAATATGACTCTATGTGAATGCCTCCGGCGGTGTACCGAGATATGCAATGAATCAAGAGTGATATGTATGAAAGAATTATGAAGGTGGCTTTGCCACAAATACGATGTCAACTACAAGATCATGCAACGCAATATGACAATGATGGAGCATATCATAATAGACGGAACGGTGGAAAGTTGAATGGCAATATATCTCGGATTGGCTATGGAAATGCCATAATAGGTAGGTATGGTGGCTGTTTTTAAGGAAGATATAAGGAGGCTTATGTGTGATAGAGCGTATCATATCACAGGGTTTGGATGCACCGGCGAAGTTTGCACCAACTCTCGAGGTGAGAAAGGGCAATGCACGGTACCGAAGAGGCTAGCAATGATGGAAGGGTGAGAGTGTGTATAATCCATGTACTCAACATTAGTCATAAAGAACTCATATACTTATTGCAAAAATCTACAAGTCATCGAAACCAAGCACTACGCGCATGCTCCTAGGGGGATAGATTGGTAGGAAAAGACCATCGCTCGTCCCCGACCGCCACTCATAAGGAAAGCAATCAAAGAACACCTCATGCTTCGAATTTGTCACACAACGTTTACCATACGTGCATGCTACGGGACTTTCCAACTTCAACACAAGTATTTCTCAATTCCATAATTACTCAACTAACACAACTTTAATATTACCACCTTTATATCTCAAAACAACTATCAAGAATCAAATTTCTCATAACATTTAATGCACTCTATATGAAAGTTTTTATTATACCCATCCAGGATGTCTTATCATATTAAGACTAATTTCATAACCAAAGCAAATTGCCATGTTATTCTAAAATACTCTCAAAATAATATAAGTGAAGCATGAGAGATCAATAATTTCTATAAAATAAAACCACCACCGTGCTCTAAAAAGATATAAGTGGAGCACATAGAGTACTCTAATAAATTCCGATTCATGTGTGTCTCTCCCAAATGGTGTGTACAGCAAGGATGACTATGGTAAACTAAGAAGCAAAGACTCAAATCATACAAGACGCTCCAAGCAAAAGACATATCATGTGGTGAATAAAAATATAGCCTCAAGTAAAGTTACCGATAGATGAAGACTAAAGAGGGGATGCCTTATGGGGCATCCCCAAGCTTAGGCTCTTGCCACTCCTTGTTCTGAAATCCATCAAATCTTTACCCAAAAACTTGAAAACTTCACAACACAAAACTCAACAGAAAATCTCATGAGCTCCGTTAGTATAAGAAAAAAACCACCACTTTAAGGTACTGTAATAAACTCATTCTTTATTCATATTGGTGTTAAACCTACTGTATTCCAACTTCTCTATGGTTGGAATCTGTATTTTATCGCTCTCTGGTTAAAAATGAAAATTATTCTCGTGAGCACATACTTTCTGTTTTTTCCAGCAAGATCAAATAACAATCATCCAAGAAGATCCTAAAGGCTTTACTTGGCACAAACACTAATTAAAACATAAAAAAAATAATCATAACAGATGATAGATGATTTATTTATTAATAACAAGAACAAAAAGCAAGGAACAAAAATAAAATTGGGTTGCCTCCCAAAAAGCACTATCGTTTAACGCCCCTAGCTAGGCATAAAAACAAGAATAGATCTAGGTATTGTCATTTTGGTGTTGGGAAAGAAAAGAGAAAATTTCTTATCTATTGCATTTATCTTTCTATTTTGAGAACGCACATGGCCATTAATGGTGGAAGAAAGATTAAGCACGGTACAAAAATTTGCATCTAACCTAGCCTTCATATCTTTGATAATTTCATTTTGATAGAAGCACAAAAGAGAGGTGGATTCAACCTTCTCACTCATTGGGTGGCCAAATATAGTTTTCATCTTTTCATAGGTATCTATGGCATCCCCCTCAAGAAAACCTTCTTCAAAAATAGAATCTAAAACTTGCTTGAATGAAGAGGGTAAGCCAACATAAAAGCTTTTTAGGTATATCTCAATTTGATATTGGGGCACATAGCTAGCTCGGATCCTTAATAACCTATACCAAGCGTCTTTCAAAGACTCATCAAGCAAATAACAAAAAATTCCGGGATCATCTTCATCAAAATTATCCAAACTCTCATTGATAACCCCGGTAGGGCTTTCCATAGCATCATTGTTTATGAGCTTAGAAAGGATAGAGGGTCTATCCAAAGTACTAGAACTTTGGAGAGAACCCTTACCCCTTTTTGGTTCGGGCATGGCAAAAGAAAGGCAAATGGGGAATAGGCGAATATAAAGGCGAGGGTGAAGTGGGGGAGAGGAAAACGAGAGGCAAATGGAAAATAATGTAATGCGAGGGATAAGAGTTTGTGATGGGTACTTGGTATGTCTTGAATTGGGCGTAGATCTCCCCGGCAACGGCGCCAGAAATCCTTCTTGCTACCTATTGAGCATGCGTTGGTTTTCCCTTGAAGAGGAAAGGGTGATGCAGCAAAGCAGCGTAAGTATTTCCCTCAGTTTTTGAGAACCAAGGTATCAATCCAGTAGGAGACTACACGCAAGTCACCTAGTACCTGCACAAACAAACAAGAACCTCGCAACCAACGCGATAAAGGGGTTGTCAATCACTTCACGGTCACTTACAAAAGTGAGATCTGATAGAGATAATAAGATAAATATTTTTGGTATTTTTGTTGTATAGATTGAAAATAAAGATTGCAAAACAAATAGTAAACTAGAATTGTAGATTGGAAACTTATATGATGTAAAGTAGACCCGAGGGCCATAGGTTTCACTAGTGGCTTCTCTCAAGATAGCATTTATTACGGTGGGTGAACAAATTACTGCTGAGCAATTGATAGAAAAGTGCATAGTTATTATGATATCTAGGCATGATCATGAACATAGGCATCACGTCCGTGTCAAGTTGACCAAAATGATTCTGCATCTACTACTATTACTCTACACATCGACCGCTATCCAACATGCATCTAGAGTATTAAGTTCATAAGAACACAGTAACGCATTAGGCAAGATGACATGATGTAGAGGGATAAACTCAAGAAATATGATATAAACCCCATCTTTTTATCCTCGATGGCAACAATACAATACGTGTCGGTTCCCTTTCTGTCACTGAGATCGAGCACCACAAGATTGAATCCAAACTAAGCACTTCTCCCATTGCAAGAAAGATCAATCTAGTAGGCCAAACAAAACTAATAATTCGAAGAGACTTGCAAAGATATCAAATCATGCATATACGAATTCAGAGAAGAATCAAATATTGTTCATAGATAATCTTAATCATAAACCCACAATTCATCGGATCTCGGCAAACACACCGCAAAAAGAATGACATCGAATAGATCTCCAAGAACATCGAGGAGAACTTTGCATTGAGATCCAAAGAGAGAGCAGAAGCCATCTAGCTAATAACTATAGACCTGAATATCTGTGGTAAACTACTCACATATCATCAGAGAGGCTATGGTGTTGATGTAGAAGCCCTCCATGATCGAATCCCCCTCCAGCAGATCGCCAGAAAAGGTCCCCAGATGGGATCTTACGATTACAGAAGGTTGCCACAGTGGAAAAGTGGTTTCGTGGCTCCTCTGGATGTTTTCAGGGTATAAGAGAATATATAGGCAAAAGAAGTAGGTCGGTGGAGCTACGAGGGGCCCACGAGGGTGGGGGCGCGCCTGGCTCCCCTGGGCGCGCCGCCCTACCTCGTGGTCGCCTCGCTGCTTCCTTGATGCCCACTCCAAGTCTCCTGGATTGCGTTTGTTCCAAAAAAATATCCTCGTGAAGGTTTCATTCCGTTTGGATTCCGTTTGATATTCCTTTTCTGCGGAACACTGAAATAGGCAAAAAAACAACAATTTGCACTGGGCTTTCGGTTAATATGTTAGTCCCAAAAATAATATAAAAGTGTATAATAAAGCCCATAAACATCCAAAACAGATAATATAATAGCATGGAACAATCAAAAATTATAGATATATTGGAGACGTATCACCCAACACTACTTCGGAAGCCATGGCGTGAACCCAGCTCCTGTTGAGATTCCCGCCAGCGGCCAATCAAATGGATGAGTGGAGAGCCACCATTCAAATTTTGATTGGTTTCACTAAGGCAGGCAAGTCCGCCACACCACCCGCAAGCAGCAACAACGGCCCGAGTTGTTGACCATGCTGAAGGGGCCACTCCGACAATGCAGTCCCCTCCATGGCAGCCAGCATAGAGGCTGTGATGTAGGGTGGAACCCTAGATGGCCGATCTTTCACAAAATGAGCAGATCCCGCGAAGAACACGAAGAACACGAGGGAAAACGCGAGGGGAAACACAAGGGGAAACACGAGAGAATCAGTCAAACCAACAAGAACGATCACACATATGCTAGATCCGTGTACACATAGAGATCACACGATCTAGAGTCAACACATGACGATACAAAGGGTAATCGGTTCTTCTCTGTGAGGAGGTCTTGATGGGGGGGTCTTCTTCGTGAGGAGGTCTTGAATCCAACATGGATCTTCTTCGAAGAGGGGTCACGGTCTCTCTCAAGGAGTAGATCCGTATGGATGAGCAAAGCTCTATCTCAAGTATGAGCTAAACAAATGATAACCCTAGAAAGAGGGAGGAGGAGGAGTATATATAGTATAGGTGGGTGAAGGGGTACACGGGCCTGGGCCCTTACACTCTGCGCAGACAGGGGAGGCGGGATGTCTGGGCGTCGGGCCAGATGTCCGGAGCTTCACGAGGTGCCGGATGTCCGGGCTTGAGCCGGATGTCCGGGCTGTCGGGGCTAGCTTTAACGCTCTCTGGATGGAGGGTGCCGGATTTCCGGGCTTCGGGCCGGATGTCCGGGGTTGCGGCTGGGCGGTTGCTGCTCCAGGGGCTAGATGTGCGGGGTCATGACCGATGTCCGGGGCCTGGAGACTGTTCTTGACTCCTTCCGTTGGTTCTCTTCATCCGTGAACTTGGGGACTTGTCCATCTTCATGTGCAACTTCGGGAGGGTCCCCTTGGTACCTGATCATGCACAACATTCTGGACTTAGCTAGTAGCCATGTCTCGAGAGGATCATATGTGATATCACTAAGGAAGGAAGTCACCTCGGTCTTGAGAGCTCTAGCTCTAGCTCGTGTCATAGGTCTTCTTGGCACTTCGTGAGACGATTGTAGGTCCATGGGGATGACCGTAGGATGATCCGCATCATCTCCCCTCCCTTGGGAAAGATCCGACGTCGGATCGAAATCCTCATCACCATGGTAGGGAGAGAGATCTTTGATGTTGAAGATGTCGCTCATGCAGTACTTGTCGCGTGGAATGTCGATTTTGTAGGTGTTGTTGTTGTAGCGTTCAAGCACCTTGAAGGGTCTATCTGCTCGTGGTAGAAGTTTGGACTTGCGTTCCTAGGGGAAGCGGTCCTTGTGAAGGTGTAGCCACACAAGATTTCCAATGTTGAATACCATGGGGTGCTTGTTGAGGTTGAGCTTGGTCGCGAGTCGTTGTACTTGGCACTCAATGGTGTGCCTTGTATCTTCATGCATCTTCTTGAGATAGTTGATTCGGGCAC